>NC_069124.1:42593877-42908877 GCF_026914265.1 Mya arenaria | reverse complement strand
TAAGCTAGTGAGTGATGTCATAGCTGATACTGGTGAAAGTCATGTCAGCTTTATGAATGACGTCACAACAGATAGCCATGTTAGCCCCATTGCGGATGTCCTGATGACCACTTCCGTTGAGTCGTCTGATGAAAATTAACCAGCAGTTGTTGTTGTTTTTTCCAGTGATTGCTATAAATGCTATTTCGAATAGTACTATAGTCGAGATATTGCAATTGTTTATATACAAACAAACATGAATAATATATCCGATAAGTTAAATTTGTTACTAGATTTTTGTTCATAAATCAGCAGAGAGTTTGTAGGACGTACATACAAATCATACATGTTGCAGGTTTTCTGTACACGAACCTAAAATAAAAATTCATGAGTTAATGTTACCTTTCGAATTCAATAATTGGTCTGCAAATATTCACTTTTCAAAGTTACTTAGTACTACTAATGCTTTACGTTCATGCAGCCATACAAGAAAGATTATGAAAAAGCAGCGAATATTTTGTTTTATCCTTTGGGTATTAAACAAACGGCATAAACTGTATCTTTATAACAGTATTAAACATATTTTTAATATTGAAAAATGCAGCACTATATGGAGAAATCTGAAATATCAATTCATGTTATTACCAATGCATGTCTTTATAACTAATAAAAATATAATCATACAATCAGTTGGTGGCTCTAACTGGTCCATCGCGTTATGGGCATGGGTTTGTTGCACAAAATGACACCACGACTTACGATGGTCGTCGGATGGCAATGAGGAGTTATGATAACAATCTTTCCCCTGACTTCTAGTACACTGTTCGGGCCAGTATCAAGGCTGGCAACCAGCAGGAACACCGGAAGCACCAGTGGAAGCTGGAAAACATGTAGTAAAGGACTGACGCTGTTGTAGGCATTTTAATAATGACTGAAATAATGAAACAAACAAGATTGTCGAGGTTAGAACCATACCGCATGTCTATTATTAATCAGTCAAAGAACGAGGCATAACGACAACGATAAAAGACGACGTGTAGGATTAAACGGTCCTAAGCCCGAAGAGCGTTGGAATAAGTCAGCTCTGAGATAAGTGCTGTTTCAGCAGTAGTATGCTGTTTAGCTCCTGAGTGAATATTTTCCTGACAAACTCAAGTATCGGGTTTGGCGCAGCTATGGCTCATTTTGTAAGTTTCCTGAATGTGTCCATCAGGAAGCGAGTAAGGGCATCACAAATATTATTGAGAGTCTCAGGTACATGGCTAGCTTTAACGATTGTGTTTAAATGTCGAGGGGTGAACGCGAAAAGGTTCTATCTTCTTCTTTATTTAATGTCACTTAGAACCTATTTGCATTCATCCCTAGATATGAGTGTAAGTTCTCGTACTAGTCCAATCAGTTTGACAGACTTAGAAGTGAGTTTATTTTAGATATGAACCACAGCAAAATAGTCACAATTGAATCGATTATCTGATTGGCTAGACAAGTCACCCAAAACAAGTGCTATTACAATGGGAAAACGTTCGATGACAATGATGTCAGACAATATGCCAAGTGTTGCCATGTGAAATCAGCATCTCGTGACCCAATAGGTTTACTCAAAACCCAATTTTTCCAACCATGCACTGTCTTTGAACTATAAGACGCGGTCGTTGGAACCCAAAACGATTAGTAAATTCCTATATATCATTTTGACATTTAAGATCTGTTATATCCAATCAAAATCTCTTGTACCTTACATGTAAGTCTGCAATGTCGATAGGGTTTTGACAAGACGCATGTTTTGTCAATTAAGCGCCTTCAGAACGGCCTATACATTGGTATCGCGCGGCAACAAATTTTCAGGGAGCAGATTTAGGATTGCATGTCCATAAGAGTAATTATGTCTTTCAACAGCGTGGTTTGAATTTGTCCCAACTCTGTTAAAGTTTTGCTAAAGGTAAACGACCTCTCGACTTATGGCTGTCAAGCTAGAGGCCTGAGAAGACTTAAACCTCCGAAGTGCCTGCATTTATTTCATATGCTATATGAACACCGAGTTCTGGTGATACGCCTCTACAATCCTGCATGTTTTAACACATGCTGTGGTACTTGCAGTTGCCCCCAGGTTATCATCTCAATATTAAATACGGTTAAAGGATATGAAATGCTATTTGACAAAAAAAGGATAAAATTTAAAATACGTTCCAATATGGAGCAGCTTATGGATGCCCCGAAGACTAAAGCGTTATCAAAATAATACTTGTTTACTGTACTACCCTACATACCCTACAATAGAAGTCTGAAGAATTAACCTGAATGATTCGAAATACCTATTTAAAGTAAATCTGAAACAATTTTGGTCATTTTATTATCATGGCAATAGCCTCATCAAAATGTGTGTATTGTACAGATTATATTGGTGGGTTTCTGAAACCATTAACCGACCCTCCTTCTAAATATGAGAGGAAGTGTATCAGCATGAATTCCCGTGGGGTTTGTTAAACCAAGAGGGGACACTAGGTAAGTAAATGGTTTATCACTGAAATGGCAAGTTACTCTGTCTGTCTATCCATCAATTTCTGAATAAACCGGACTTTATATTTGCACTCATTTGGCTGGCATTTAATGGAGCCATACGCAGCCCCTGCAAATGTCATATAGTTCGATGGCCAACCTAATCATGTCTATAGTAGAGGCAACTCGCATTGAAAAATGTTTTGCAAGGTATGTGTTGGGTAATGTTTTCAAAATCAGTTACGACCTTCTGATATTTTGGGTGCCTGTGGTTCTGAAGCATGGATTGCCTCTAAAATGTCTAGTGTGGCTTTACGTTTCCTCCCACATGTGACTGAAAAATTTACAGATTAGATGGTAGTTTTTGCGGGTTTTTTATTTGTTTGGTACTAATGTTTTAAGAAGGCGCCAGAAGGTGAGATCCGATATGGACGGGTTAATCGTCAATGTCGCTAAAGAAAGATTTGATATTATGAGAACCAGTCCGATGTCAAATAAAACGAAGAAGATCATATCAAATACACTAATACCAATTTGTATGTGTATTTGGGGTGATAATGTAGTTTCCCGTTGAGAAGGCAATTAACTTATCCAGGATAATTGCTTCATATACCCGCACGTGCTTTAGATACAAAATAATCTCATTTGATACCTTTGTCCTTAACATAAACAAGAAATAAACATGCAATACGTTTTAATTATGTATTACTTAAAGTTGACGAGCTTTTAACAAAACATCATTCAAAAGTTTCTTTGTAGAAACTAAGCGTATTAAATGTTGCACTCTCTGAATGATTGTCAAATCATCTTAAAGTGACACTCTTATTTAAAATCAATACATATACATGTATAACAAACATAACATTTAAGTGATAACTTAAACCTTTCACTACTTACTTAAAAATGCATTAAGAGTGACCTTGTTCTTATTAGCTGAAACGCACAAACATTAAATGTGGCGAGTGCTAACAGATTTAAAGTGGTCAATTATTGTCTCATAAGACGGCATATGTCATAAGAACCATTGTTTGTGATATTTATTCACCCTTTTCAGTAAAATTAAATTATATTAATTCTATATTCGTTTAAAATGGCAATTGTTTCAGGCTACACTGTGTACGATGCGATCCGGGTGAACTGTAATGAACAGGGCTGGGACATCCAGGTGGACATGAATCGTCTCCGGATGGCCTCGTCCGGCGCCCTCGCCTCCGACATCTACCTTGGGGATAACTCGTGTACGGGCACAGAGGAGTGGGGCGTCCTGCACTTCCGACAGGGCTTACAGCAATGTCTAACATCCGAGACGGTCTGTACACTAACATTGGTTTTCTTGTTTCACGTTCAACCAAATGCTACTTTCCTTTGTTTCATTAAGACATGATTATTATTATATTTTTTTTTACTTAGAACGTACTTCGTTTTTCTTCTCTTACACCGTTAATATTGTAATGAGGGTTACCTTAAATGTTTGATACCGTGTTCTAAATTTCAAAAGAGAATACATATTGATTTATTGCATACAGAGATGGCCGATAATTGGATCACGTTGGTAATTTTATCACTATGTTTTTGTTGCTTTGTTTTTTGTGTTGTTTGTGGAGTTTTGTGCTGTTAATCCATGTTTCTTGTTTGTAATTTGTTTTGTATTCTATGTCTTTGGCGTTAACCCTGTGCCATTAAACGGGGTTTATGTTTAAGTTTTGGCCACTGAGCTCGTTTCTGTAGTTTTTCACATAAGTTGTTTATCTAAAACAAACAATATTCTTGAAATAAATCACAATCTTGTTCTGATTAGATCGTGTCAGAACATACAGATCCACCCACACCCCTTTCATAAGGCAGAAAGGGAATCACCGCTCATGTATCACCCCCCCCCCCTCGCCCGCTTATACTGGTTAAGCCTCAATGCTTCCCTAGGCCTCCCTTTGTTTACTATGATAATATTGAGCACTATCACGCAGATGAGAAACAATACGTTGGTTTACTCTAACGAGCTGGTGTACGCCGAGCACGACCCCGTCTACAGTTTCATCATCCGCAGTTACAACTAAACGGTCGGGGTGGAGTGTGACATTCAAGGAAACGATACTTCTTCAGGTATTGTGTGTTCAAGCTGGGTCAGATCGACAGCTTATCAGATTTCATTCAGTCTGTTGTATATTAGTTGTTTTGTGAGTTTTGCATTATTTATATACAGGGTTATTCCATGAGAGTGAACTTCCGAAGGTTGTTTAATAAAAGTAACACCATTTTATGTAATAGATCGTTTACAGAATTAAGGTTTCAAAATGTAATGTATCAATAATCTGTTTGTCTTAAAATGATATTTACATGCACTTAGGCCTGGAATTAAGTGCATAACTTCTTATTATTTGTACAAACGTATAGTATCCTATTACACTCTCCTCAAGGGCACATCCATCACAACAACGACCAACATACGGTGGTTCCGGTGGAGGACGCCAGGCAGTACGACGTCAACGTGACATTCTATCGCGATGCCAACTTCCAGATGCCGCTGCCCGGAAACCAGCTGCACGTGCCCGTCGGCACGTACGTGTTTGTGAAGATGTACACGACGACGAGCGACTGGACCGTGACGATACGCCTAGATTCATGCTACACGCGCCTCGCCAACAGCTCCTTGAACAACCTTCAGTATTTTCTCATTAAAAACGGGTAACGTTTCTCAAATGATCTAGCTGGTCTTCAACTTTAAAATTACAGATGCCATGAGTTGCGTCATTTTTAGCTCACCAGAGCACGAAGTGCTCAAGGTGGGCTATTGTGATCGGTCTTTGTCCGTCGTCCGTTCGACGGTCCGTCCGTCCATCCGTCCCTCCGTCAACAATTGCTTAGAAAACTTCTCCTCCGAAATTACCTGGCCAAATTCAATGAAACTTCACAGGAAGCTTCCTTGGGTGTCCCTCTACAAAAATAAAACAAGGGGTCACGATGTATTAACAACAACAACAACAACAAAATGGCGGACTTCCTGTTTTGCTTTAAAAAGCTTTACAGGTAGCTTCATTGTATGACCCGTTACAAATATAAAACAAGGCTTCGTCATTAGTAAAGATATGTTTAAATTGCATCATTTTTATTAATGCTTTATCACTGAGTTGTTGCTTAGATGAGCGTTTTAGGGCCATGATGGCCCTCTTGTTAAACTTTCGTCATCTATTTTATCTTATGTTGACAAGGAACGCTGAATATGGTAGTATGGTGATATATGCGTTAATATCGACTTTTTACGGAATAGATTACTTTAACTCCTTCAAGTGTGCTTTGATTGATTGAAAATTAAAGATTGCCTGTTGGCATTTTTGTTGATGCCAAAGTAGTTTCATTTTTCGTTTCATAAGTTTCGGTGGTTTGGAAACCTGTTTCGAAAGTTTTGCTTGAAGTAAGAAACGCATGGCTTTGTGTACAGTTCCAAAACACGGTGGACCTATTTTAAACCAAACTAGCTTATTACTAACAAAAACGCCATATATGAATATTTGTATTAGAAATATTAGATATAGCATGTATATACACGTACATTATTAACAAACTAAATTCGTTTCCACAGGTGTGCAATGGATTCAAACACTCATCTGATTTCGCAGTCGGCACACGAGACTCGCTTTGTCTTCAAAGACTTTGATTACACGAACAGCCACGAGGGTATTGACGTCACGTGTGACGCCACGTTCTGCAGTGCCAGTGACGTCTCCCGCCAATGCACATAGACGTGTAACCCGGTAGTCAGGCGGGCGGGACACATGTACCTCCCAAAAGCAACAGCAGAAAGCAATGTCAATACTGACGAGGTCGTCACGACTCAGATTTGTAAATGATGTCACCGCCGAAAGTCACGTCAGCCCTGTCAATGATGTCATCACCGACAGTCACCAAAGCTCGCATGAAAGTTAAATATAAACTGATAATAAGATATCTATCGAAATATAATACTTAGTCTGCATGTGTTCAATTTTGTAAGTTACTTAGTACACGTAATTTTCATGTTTATCAAGCCATATAAATTAAAGATGTAAAACAGCGTTCATATTTTCAATCTCTTTGTTATTAAACAACCCGAATTTTGAACTATATAGCAGCATCAACGGCGCACACTGTAGATAGATGCAATACATGTTCACACCAATGTATGTTTTTATAACTAATAAATATATATTCATGCAGTCAGATTGAAGCACTTACTGATCTATCGTTTTATGGGCCGAGGCTTGTAGCGACACAGGACGCCGACAATGGTCCGAGGGCGGAAATGAAGAGAATGCATAAAAGGCTTTCCCCTGGCCTCTTTGTGTTCTTATGGCATCTTAAGTCATTTCTTTACTTAAGTCAAATTCTGAAAATTTTCATAGTCAAATAAAAAGAAATGAGTTAGTGTTTTTTTGTATAAGGTCAATGGAAATAATGTATTGAGGTAATTCTTGATATAAACACTTTTCAATTACTAAAGAAATACTAAAATTAGGAAAGTGACTTACGTAAGAAAATGATTAAAGAAGTTTTTATGAATACCGACCCATTGAGAGCCAATCACACAAGGCTGGCAATCAGCAGAAACACAGGAAGTACCAGTGGCTGCCGGAAAAGCATGTAGGAAAGGTTGACGTTGTTGGCATTTTTATGGAGGGTGGCAATGATGACGCTGCATAGAGTAGACCTACAATGTGTTGCATAATCACAACAATAAAACCAAGTAAGGCTTGTGTACATTAACATTTCCAGCACGGCTGAATTTACCGGAAAAGCCTATCCGGTGTGCTAGAATGGATTGTGTGTCGGAATCGATAGCCCTTATTCCACTCCAGTGCAATACGGCCGTATTCAACTCTTGTGACGTCACGTCATAACAAATATCGTTGCCAGCTTGCGCCTTGTGAACTCCGAATCTGCAAAAATCCACTCGAGTCGAATACGACCTCCCGGATCAAAACGCAGTACTAATAACCCTATTTTATCCCTAAGTGGTGTGTAATATTTCTTTAATACATGTATACAATATATGTAGAAAAACGGCACTAGATGACGTAAAAGCTTTGATAACAATGAGGAGAAGGATGTGTGAAAGAAATCTAAGGTATCGATACGCCGACTATGACAACAACACAAAACATGATGCATGAGATCAAGACACATGTTTTTACAAAAGGAAGTAATTCTTAGTATACGGACATACCTCTAGGCATAAAATTGTCTGACTGTTTAAACGGATTGCACCCAGTGCAAACGTGTGTTTGACTGATCAACACACTCATATATCCAAAAGTCATGGTCAAATACGCAATATGGAATAGCGCAATTTGTGTCCCCCTTTACCTAGATTGGGCGAGGTCAGCTGTTTGTAGTGGATGTAGATCAGGCCCGCGTTAACGCACGTAAATACGATGGAGAATCCGAACTCCATCAACTTAATCAGGTAGAAAATCTCCTCGAAACTATCAGTGTGTGTTTACCACGTGATAAACTGCGTCATATATGCTCGGAAGTCAACATTTTGCTTAAAAAATAACTTTTCTTTTACAACTCCATTTTAAATGAAACAAAGGGCATTATATGCCGCTTAAGGAGCCCCGCCTTCTTTTCATTACCGAAGTTTGATAAGGTGACTAGTTTCATCAAAGAATTTGACAAACCGGTTTCCAAAATAATGTTTTGACAGTGCTAAGTCAGACGGCCGTAATGTGAAAAGGTTTGTCGAAGTGTTTTAAGAAACTAAACTCTCAATCAAACTCTGGTAAAGAATCGAAGGCAGGGCTTCGTAGGCGGCGTAGACTGCGCTTTGTTTTCTTTAAAATGGTGAAGAAATAGTGAAGTTATCTTTGTGTAAAGTATTTTATCAATTCAAAATATTGCCTTCCGGCGTAGCATTTATGACGCAATTTATCACGTGGTATACACACACTGACTATGCATGTCAGCGCCGTTAACATGATATAGACACATTTCACGCCTCCAACATAAATGACGCAACGCGATCGGCCCCGGACTCTATAAACGTTTGTATTTGGTCATGATTCAAAGATATATTAATGTGGTTTTCTTTACATGATGTTCGACATTTTATCCTTATTCTTTTCAACCGATGTCATAAGCGTTAACAAACCTTGTATCCAATAGCTTCTTAATTTGCGCCAATTGTTTTAATCAAGGACATCAAATCATATATTGCATGTACATGTAGGTTATTATTAAAAAAAACTACTGTACGGATTAAAAAGTGTTACTGAAATGGATCACAAAATCATGCAATACTATTATGTCTGTCTTTCGTGCATAGGCCGCCATCATGGTATCAGTAGAGTTGTGATATACTTGTTCAATCTTCACATTAACTCTATAGTCTTCCAGACATTGGTTCATCTGTGTACCGAAATTACACAGCCAAGGTGACTCAAACATCTCCGCAGTTGGCGTGAGACGACAGTTGTCTGTAATATATGTTTCATATTGACACTTACCTGGCTTTCCACTTTAAAACAGCCCCAATTGAAAAACAAGCAAGTGGCTGCTGTAGTACAATCACAGACACAAGATTTTACCACAAGAAAACATTACGTTGACCACTTCAGCGTCTCACAGAATTGAGTAAAAATACATGTCCCTGAGGTGAATACGGAATAAGGCTACACACAACCATTTAACAGAGATCCACAGGCAATTATTTTTCGACTATTTACAGTGGAAAGTTAATTTATATTGCAAAACAGTGTCAAATTATGTTCAGTTCTATGCAAAAAGAGCAGTAGCTTCTTCTCTTTCATTCAACTTAAATATAATATTGAAACTTGTAACTAGCACTCTTTTTTCTGTATAAAAATGCTGATCTTGGTCATCGGGGTTTGGGGGGGGGGGGGGTGGACAGATGTGTGTAGTCTTGGGTCATTTTCTGTCTAAACAAACGTGATATATATATATTAGGAATCTGACACATAAATATTGGAAATGTGGATGCCTTGTGACCGCATGTTATTTTGATAACATGTAGGATATGCAGACAGTATACATAAAACATAAAACAACTTTTGTCAGAACAATCCAGATAGAAAAATAGGCCATTCACCTCTAATTTAGTCAGTAAGAAAAGACACTACACTAAATTTGTTTTAAATGTAATTATGGTCATTTATTTCGCATACTTGATAACCATGAAGTAATTAATGTCTTTTAAAAGATACTAAAAGCATTATCAGTGAACAAGATTGTATTTTGGAGATTTTAAATACAAATACGAATGGATATGCATTTTAAATTTAGTTAAAAGTACAGTACACACAATTGTACAGGTATAAATTTAAGTACAGAAACCCGTCTTTCTCTAAGTTTTATCATCTGAGCGGATAGAAAGTGTATTACATGAACAAAGAGTCGCTGTAAATTGGATTTAAAATAAACAAAATAACACTTGGTGATAATTTTATCTACATTATGAAGCAGCCAGAACATTCAGATAAATCATCATAAACGAGCGAAATACATTACTTAAAACTAACCTGCTTTTTTAAGTTTGCGATGAAGGACTGTTCATTATTTAAAATCCACAGAGCTAGAAATATTCAATTTCCATAGTCCCAACATCTGACATGATTTCAAATGTTATGTTATGAATGCACGGTTATGGCACAATTATCATTCGGAAAGATTTTTGTTAAAGTCCAAATACGGACACATTTCTGCACGGTCTTGGAAACATTAGTCAATTTGAAGACATTTAACATCAAGAGTGCGTTTTTTTGTCGTTCCTTTTCTCCCTAGTTCCCTACGGGATATGTTTTCCTAAGAAAGATAATTAAATGCATGTGTTGCTTTTTTCTTGAAAAGAAACAACATAATTTTTATTCCGCGTTCGATTAAAACCAAAACACAAACGAAAAAAACAACAACAGTAACTAAGCTTAGTTTTTATATCAATCGATATGTTATATGACAAAACCAAATCCTGTAATTTTGAAAAAGGATAAAATATTAGGGACATGTGTTTAGAATTTAACTATATACTTGAATTAGTATGTTATATTATTTTTCTATTGAGAATTATTCATAACTCAACACTTGACAATGTTGTTGGTCAAAGCTCAAGCAACTAGTTACAGAGAGTATGGAAAGCATTCCCTTATTGGATTATTTTTTTCTTATTCTAGTCCTTATCTTCAATATTGGGGGTAACAAAGCATTGGAGAAATTGTATTGAATTAAGCTGCCGTCGTCATATCATTCGCATGATGTGTGTAACTGTTTCTTCTCAAAGCAGCTTTTTTAGCGTTTGGTCGTCCATGTGTCGAGTTAATACATGCACGTAGTCACAACCTAGATTAAAATGTACGAGTTTAATCTAGTGGTATGAACTATTTGCTTCCGGGACTACTGCTTCTATCATCAAACTTAAGATATCGCCCATATACATGTCTGTTATCATAACATATCATAACGAAATAAGGTTTGCTTCTATATTCTAAAGTCTTGTATCCATGTAAATAAGATACACTATCATGACATGATACGACACTGTAAATTTCTGATGATATTTATGACGTACATACATAAACCAAACGGTCATATTTTCGTTCATCCGAGTGAATAGAAAAATAATATTTAATTCCTTTATGTTCCGTATTATAACAAAACCATATGTATTATGTTTTAAAAATGTATTTTCTGTTAACAACTAACCAAACCATTTTAGGAAAGTTATTTTGTGTGTATAGAAATCTTTCTACTTTCAAATACCCATTATTTTTTTAGTCTGAACCTAAGACTAAAAACGTAAGGGTTTGTGGGTTTGAGTTCAAGACTGTCTTTAAGATTTCTGCCAGTTTACTGTCATGTAAGGTTGTGAAAGTAGTCGAAGTCTAGTTGAAATAAAAAAAATGGAAACAGACGGAATAGATCCGATGGTTTAACCTTTTTTTTAATTTTAGTTTCCTTTGTAATGTGTGAAAACTATAGATACAACTGTATATTCTCTCTCTCATCATATGTTCTAAACATATATTTAAGGATATATATAAATATACAGAACAGACTGAAATCGTATACAAGTGAAATTGAATCAGTGAAAATAGATTAGGTATGGGTATATTTCTCCTTTATTTGCTTGTCCATATCATATGTGAAGTATATTTCCAACTGATAAATCTAACCATATTAAGATACCAGCATATATATTGATAATAGCGTTACATTAATAACATATATAATTATAATTGAATGTGCGTTGAGTACAGTGACTTGGACCACCATGAAAGTTTTGGCGTCATTAATACTTGTGTTTTTGCTTGACTTCTCGCCGTCATATGGGGGTAAGTTATATTTAGATAAATAAATAATAATAATAATAATAATGCAATATTTACTACTCCACTTCCATTCCTTAAATGAAATGCCTTTCGGCAATTGCGGTAATCACCCGGCTCTGATTTCTCGAAACCTCTTAAGCTTAACAGCCTTAAGTCGCTTATTTCAAATAGACAAAACACATACTTAATTGTGATTTAGGTAAATTAAATATGCTTTATTGTGATGACCGTAGAAGTAATTCCTATTTTAGGTCTTATAACTCCTAATGAAGCTAAAATAACGCGAATAAAATACAAAGAAGAATTGTAAGATTAGCGAAATCCTGTCATAAGGGACTTAAGAAGTTTCGTAAAATTGGGGCCCGTTGAATGCAACATCTTCGGATATGTTCGGATCGCAATTCATCGCATAACAATTAACATGAAAATTGTTCATCTTGTTATTGTTTGTATCGTGTCAGCAGGTGCCGTAAAATATAAATCAACATTTTTGAAAGTGTTATTTTTTATGATTTGTTTAAAAAAAAATTGCCTTAAGTGTTTCAATTTTACGTTTAAAAGTGATTTCAAGTGATTGATCTTTTCCCGCGTTATTATGACGTCATTTGATAGAATGTTTCCGGTTACAGTCGGGTTGTTCTATTAAAAGAATGGGTTGGAACGAATTACTGAAAGGCTTTCTAAATGAAAGGAAGTCTTTTTTAAATATTCTTGAATGAAATAATGAACTTTTGGTGTAAATATAAGTAATGAATTGCGGGATTGATGCCATTATCGGGGATATGAACGCAATTGGGCTGTTCAAAGTACGCATGGAGTCCTTCATGCCTGTAAATAACAATAATAATAATGATAAATGATGATGGAGATAAAGATGATAAAAGATGATGATGATGATGATGATGATGATGATGATGATGATGATGATGATGATGGTTTTTGATAATAGTATTTCAATTATATATTCGACAATTCCATGACCCAGAAACAAAGGTGCGTTTGGCGGGAGGAAAAAGTTTCTCCGAGGGCACACTGCAGGTCGATATCAGAGGGGAATGGTTGACAGTTTGCTCTGGGACATACTACAGCCAACAACTAATTGCCCAGGTTGTGTGCGGGATGCTCAATGCTTCTGCAACCGCTTTGTAAGTGAATATGTGTTTTCGTTGAATGATTTCAGTATATCACTGCTTTTGTTATTCTGAACTTTCAAGAGAATAACAAAGAACAAACTTGTTTTATTATATAAAGTTTTCAGTAATGTATACATCTTTCTACATGCGTTTATGTTGGAATATCTTGCATAGAGCGAATCTCCTGATACCTATATCGGATCACGCTAGACTATTACTTTATCTCCCGAGATTGCCGGAGATGGACGAGTTATTACGATTGCGTAATCAGTTCACGTATTTCTTCATTTTAATATTCAAACCTCTCTCCCTCTTACCTTCTTCAAAGTTATTTATCCTAAAATGTTTTTATTTTTTATTTTTTGTCGATAACGTCCTTTTCACGATATTTGATGGTTTTGAATTCATAGTTCTTTGTGTTGGAGAAGCTAAATAATGCGTTGAGTTGTTGATATTGTGAATATGTGAAACTCTGACACCTTGGGCTATTTTTGTGCGAATGTATAGATTAAAATAGCTGCAAAATAAATTGAAATGGATACAAATAAAAACATACAACAGTGAAAAAATAAAAAGAACGGAACAACCAATAGAAACATAAATACATGTATTGTGACATAAAAAATATTAATATTATTTTCAAAATGATATGCTCGGAATTGAATTCACATAAATCTTGACAACTGAATAAGTAAAACTATTACGATTACCTTTAGCAGTTTGTACGACGTTGGTTTCAGAACTTTATGAATGAGCTAGATAAAGGCAGATGTTTATTTATTCTTATATCTGCTTTTCTCAGTATCGTGCTACTTCAAATTGATTCCATGTTAAGCGTTATCTAGCTGGTAAGATTTGTGTCTTCGAAACCCAAACAACTACAAAAAAAATAATACAAAAACAACAACAAGAACAGCAACAACAACAATAACAGTTTTTAAAAAAAAACTTTTGCAAAGAAAACGGCATTTTGATGATAATTTAATAATGGAAATGGGTAAGAAGTATAATATTAGCCACAACAAAGAGTAAATTTTAGTATTCTATCAACTTGAAAGCGTTTTATGTTGTCGTTAAGTATGACATTGCCGGAAAACATTTCTATTCATTATTAGCTTTATTAATATAATTGTTTTTGGTTTTGGTTTTTCTGTCTTAATGTAAACAAATCTTGTCAAGAAGTAAATTCGGAAACTACTTCAAAAATGATTGAAACTTTGTAAATGCAAAATTTGTGCACTTTAATTATAACTTTTGGCCGTTTTTATTTTTGTTTATTTTAAAAGCAAATATTTTACCATGGCATTACTCAAGAATTATTCTGAATCAAATCTTTTTCTAAAAACATTTCTACATGACTGTATGAAATCATTCACTGCGCCAAATTATTACACTTGGTCCCATTGTTACAGAAATATCTGTCCTTGATCGTTATATTTATTAAAATAATATGTCCAAATCATAACTAAAAAACTACTTAAAGTTATTGAATGGAACTTTGAGAATTCATTAATAGATTGGTACACTATTGTACGTCGCATTACACGATACGACGCTTACGGGGCCCCGCCTTCGGTCTTAAACCAGGGTTTGACTGAAAGTTTATTCTCTTAAAACACTTCGACAAACCTTTCACAAATCGGCCGTTTTCCGGAGTACTGACAAAACATAATTTTGAAACAGGTTTGTCGAAGTCTTTGATGAAACTAATCACCTTTTCAAACCTCGGTAATAAAACGAAGACTGGGCTCTTGAAGCGGCATTTTCTGCCCTTTGTATCATTTAAAATGGTGTAGTAAGAGAAAAGTTATCTTTGTTTTAAGTCATCATTTAAAGCAAAATGTTGCCTTCCGGCATAGCATATATGACGTTTTATCACGTGGTATACACACAGAACTACAACTGTTTGGATATATTTAATGGAATATTGTATAAGTTTGCGTCATTGTATCACCGTTTTTCATTACTTTAAAACAGCGCTTCGAAGACGCTTCGTTTGTTTTGTAGTTACTTTGGTTTTTACTTTGATATTGCAGTTTAATAAATATATAATGTCAAAGCATTTATTATGATTTAGTATTAATTGTCAAAATATGTTAGTATATGCAAATATTTATTAATATAGCAACGGCTCAGCAAGTTGGGAGTATTTAAGTACTCCAAATGAGGGGATCTCGATGAATTACCTACACTGTGACGGCTCGGAGGAAGACCTCTTGTTCTGCAAGTCTGACCCTTGGCTATCACACACATGCCATGTGCCATACGCTATTCGAATTGAATGTAGTAAGTGCCGTGGTATAGAAAAAACTTAAGACCATATATCATAGTGGTGATGTATTTTTCTCAAATAAGTTTCCTTTTACTTGTATTGCGAAAAGAATATGCTCTTGTACTATACTATTATTTAAGCCGTAAACTTCTTTATGCACACACATCAGTTTCATGGAGCTCCCATTTCACAAAGGATTTGTTGTACATAAGTCCTACTATCTAATAAATACAACAGGCTTTTTAACTTATTTCACACACATTAAACCGCTGTTAACAGATACTCCTGTTGACATTTATCGCACAAGGATAACTGATCACGCCGTCGGAGGTGCTGGGAGCTACAGGTACATGTGTGACCAAGGGTTTGGTCCCGAGGAGGCGTACGTGTATTGCAGAACAGCATATCGTCCAACATGGTAAATGTTATAGTATATTTAAAGGCACATATTATTATTATTATTTAAAATAATAGAGTTAACCTTATTTTAAAAAGAAAACACATTACGGTACATCAATATCTTTTATACAATGTGGTCTTTTACTACGACAAAATATTGATACTTCAATACATAAAATTATAATAATAAATCATACACACACATAAACACAAAATGGAATATAATTTCGTAAATGCAAAGTAAGAAAACGATATATTACCAGTGTTCGTTTGAAGAAAGATAACTGAAATATTGAGCCAATGCATACACCAATAGATGATAACACCAAGGGAGGTAGAAGATATTTGTGTATTATTGTAGTTTTCAAAATTATATTGTATCTGAATATTGTTGTGTTAAAATAAAACATTTTGCATTCTAATCCAAGCGTAAAGAGGACGGCATTTTCATTGAGGCTTTACGAAATTCTTACAGGAATGCATTAATACGGCATGGTCAGTACGCCGGATCCTCTCAACTGATTCACGCGAACTGCAATGGATATGAAACTGACATATCGGAGTGTTATCTCTACAATTCATACTGTGGACAATATAGCAGTGTCAGAGTGGATTGTTTAGGTAAAAAGTAGTTTTTATCTTTGCCTCTGTTTAAGGGGGTTGTGTTAGAAACAATTTCGATCTACTAGAACATAATATGTGGTGAAATAGTTTCCTACACGATTGAAATTTTTACTTATATTCTAATAATATACATTTTTGTCTTACCTTTATAATTAGACGAAAAATAACCACAGTAAGGTTTGAAATTATTGGTTGTTTACTGTCAGTGCTCTTGTTAAAATAAAGACATGTAAAAGCAACAACCATTGATGGTTAATAGCTAATTTACGAAGTATCGTTCGGCAAATACCTTCAGAGCGTTTTTGGAACAATTAAGACAAACAGTTAGAAAGGTTTTATGAAATATAATCCAGTGCTAGCAAACATAATATTCATTACATAACAATGCCTTAACAAGCAATAATGTAAATATGATTTATATGAGTTTACTAAGTTTCTGTTAGCTCCCAAGTTCTGTGCCTCGAGACAAACAGCCTTGGTTTAAATTTATAATAACATGCGGCTAAGACCGAGCGGTCACACAATTACTTTCCCCTACGTTAATCAAGTTCAACAGATAAAATATAAGCATCATCTGAGATAGCATGAACATTTATCTTTCAGTACTGTCTAGTATATCCTACATTTATATCAATCCGTTTTCACCACACAGAAACAGACATCGAGCTGATTGGAGGCCATAACAATCTGACCGGAACTATCTTTGTGAATGTGACTGATACATGGCGATACATCTGCGCTGATGACTTTGGGCCAAATGAGGCCAGGGTCGTGTGCAAAACTCTTAATGGAACTGACGTGTAAGAATATAACCAGACGCGAGACGTAACATAAGCTTCAAGGCATTCTTCTTAATTTAGTCTTCAATATTGTGTGCATAATTTACATGTTTTCTTTCAACGCATGGCACATTTGGTCTTTGTTTATCATTAATAAACTAATATTTTTCGAACTTAATCAATTATATATGTTATATCAAAATAAATATTGTTTAAACCATTTTTACCATTGTTAGATTAACACTTTTTTCTATTTATTATCGGTTTGTTAATGCCTCTGTTATGATATTTTGACCATGACCAATCAGGACGACGATATGTTTGTATGATTGAACATGTTTGTATAAAATAATATCACTGTGTTTCGTTCTTCTCTGTATCAGCCCTGGCCAGATATCCCGCGAATATGTTGGCCATTACGGATTGGTGTCAGACTTACAATGTACGGGCAGCGAGAATGACGTGTCTTTGTGTACCTCAAACGTCGGAGATTACTGCAACAGCGGATACGCCGCCGCTGTGGATTGTAGTATGTACAACTATTCTCTAAAGGAATTTAAACTACTCATACATTGATTTTGTATCATTGTGTTTAATTAGGTTCGTACATTTAATCTATTGCAAATGTAAGGTTACTTTTTGTTTTCATATATTCAGATATTGCTATTGTTGGTTTAGTTAATACTTAAGTGTAAATATCAGTGATATGATAAGTGCCTTCTTAAACTTAGAAAAATACATGCTCTGGTGGAGTTACAACTTCAAAAAAGAAGTCTTTGTTTCAACGTTAATATACATACAACCTTTCCGGTATGGTACAAATAAACACAAGCTGGGTGGAGTTATTAGTTGCAAGTTGTAAAAACTAGTTTCATGTTCAATATCTTGTTAGTGGTAGTCAACAGGGGTGTGTTCTGTATAAACAATCAGGCATGATTAGAAAATGTGCAAGCAAAATAGTAAACACTTGACACCCAAAAATTAGTAAAGAAAGATCAAAATCAAAAATGGAGGAAACCGACCTATCAGAACAAAATAAATAACTGAGCGAAGAAATCCTACAAAGCAACGGATACGAGTCAATAAAACATCTATGTTTCATTTGAACAAACGTTATATGTTCCAAATTATTAAATAGATGCATTTGATTTAAATTACCATCCAAGCAAACTGTTGTTTGAAGTAAGTTAAACGGGAACCGGAAGTACAATTCAGGATTACACCGCACTATATGTACATCAAGTCAAAACGGCAGAAGTACCGTATGGTAAGATATACTTAGTACTAGGCTAGGTGCTTAACACAAAACCATGTTATAACTCACACATATAGTTATTGATGGTTTAATTTTAGACACGGTTCGTCTTGTTGGTGGAACTGATTATACGAACGGTCGTGTAGAAGTATATGACACCTTCAACCAGACGTGGGAAAACGTATGCTACGATCATTTCAGCTACAACGACGCAAAAGTTATTTGCCGACAACTAGAATTCTACACTGGAGCATTTAGGTATTAATTTGTTGGTTTTCAATGAGTTGTGATATTTATTGACAATATATGTCCGTTGAAATCTAACTTGTTTTCGCTTCTGCTAAAATATGTGTTTAAGGAACTGAAACAACCAAAACTGAAACTGAAATAAATTGTCATTAAAATGTTTGGATTAAAAATTTAAGAGTATGTTGTTGTTGTAGTTGTTTGTTTGTTTATTTCTTTTTCGTTTGTTTGTTGTTGTTTTTCTTCAGCAATATTTTACAAGGACGTGACTTGACAAACTAGATGGCATTGATGTCGCCTTATAAGGGTTATGTTAATAAAAACATTTCAAGACTTTAACTCTAATTCAATACGAATCTAAATACGAACAATAACATCTCCGCCGTTTTGTGATAAATTATCTGGCAAAAATAATGTGTGCTCCTTGGTCGTCTTCATCGACACGCAAAGCTTTTTATAATTAGGCAGATATTCATGCATAAGTTTATAAGTCAGTTTAAAAATAAAACAATTGTTTGCATTTTAAAATAGTGTTTAATCCAAAACAACCACAGTAGGGCAGCACCTTGCGTACTTCTTACAGCAATGTTATGACGCTTTCGTCATGAAATAATCAGACAAAACATTTAGTTTCAATTCAAGTGGGAATGGCAAATATACTGACAATTCAACCAATAAATTCGGCACGTAAATTGTCGATCAATATGAAATTTAACATTGGAATATTAATGAAATAAACTCGCATATTATTGGTTGAAAAATGGTTTCAGCCATTATTTGAATTAATTACATTATTGGCCTGCTACTCCTCGTACGTATTTTCATTTTTAACTTAATGGGACATTCATGATTTTTTAAACTTAGACATCGCAAACATTTGCACCAAATGCTTGTAACAATTATTAAACATCATCAAAATGTTAAATAATGTCAGCTCTATTATTAACAAGGATCTATTGCAAATGTAAGGTTGGGCTTTATTTATAAAAGTAAGTAAAATTACCGAATATGAACAAAGGAAACATATTGCCAACATTAAATCATTGAAAGAGTTCCTTTAAATCACAACAACACATTTAAAACAATGGTTATATCATTTTGCATTTTCAGTAGGTACCGATTATATAGAGCTTTTCCAAGACCATCGATATACAGAATGAATTGCCATGGTTATGAGGATGACCTATCACAGTGTGCAATCGACTGGAATAATGGACACTGCAGTTATGATGCTGAAGTGGATTGCAGAGGTATTTCAACATATTGGCTTTTAAATAGCTCTGTAACAATATTTGTTCACCATAAAGTCCTCGCTAACAGACTTTGAACATCTGAAAACATCTCGTTTGTAAACTGTAAACGCTTTTAGGTAGTTTTTCATATTTTTCACTGATTAATAAGATCTTGCAACCTCATAATTGATATGAAACAATTCTCGTAGTCGAAACAATCTTGAATTCAAAAGTTTTTTGTTATAGGTCAACACCCGACAACAGCATATCCAACTACGTCGATTTGTAAGTGTTTCTGTTTTCTTACAAATTGAACTTTATGATGGACTCAAGCTACCTTATTGATTATTTATGATTCCAACAAATTGCTCGATTTCATTCTTTAAAAATTATTGACAGTGAAAATGATATATCCTTTTGTACATAATTAGAACATATTTAAGTTTTGTTTAAACTAATTTATTTTACCAAGATTTTGAAGCAAGTTATTACAACACATTGATTTGCTAAAGTATAACCTAGTGTTATGATGATAACTGGAGTACTTGGTGAAAACCCATTGTTCCGGCTTGGTAAGCTGAAAACCAAAATCACATGCGCCCAGGTCGGGAATCGATCCCGGTTCGCCTAGGTTGGGTGAGTGTGCTAATCACTGCACTTATCGGACAACCAAAGATTTTGATAAAAGTAATTTCTCGTGTTTAGTTCGTATGAGCAAGTGAGCGAATGGTCGTTATGTTTGAACAAACTAACATGAATATTAACTAACGTTCTTATCTGTGTATGACATTGATAAAAAGCTGCACAAGTGCGCCTGGTTGACGGTGATCACTACCATTCTGGGCGGGTTGAGGTTTACTACCAGAGCCAATGGGGGACTGTGTGTCGACAAAACTTCGACCATAATGATCTGATGGTTGTGTGCAGGACACTGGGTTACTATCGTGGATACGGGTACTATTTATATCTTATATTAGTTTTTGTTCGTAAGAAACTAGACAGATTCCTATTTTACCAATGTTTATATTCAATATAAAGCTCACTTGCTGGCTATGTTTGTAGAACAGGGTCTCGGTGAACATTGCAGAACGTGAGCTGCACATCGACGTTCGTTTGCTATTATGTTATAGAATAAACAAATCCTTTTTAACCGAATCTTGTTGTGACAGATGCATTGCAAACAAAGCATTCTTATAGATCCAAAAATGATTGCATCGACTAAATATGAGAATATGTATAAATAGCTAACGTTTCAATGAAAATAGAAGGTTTTGATTTGGACTGCAACCACACTTCGGGCTATTCGTCTTTTATACATATACAATTATATACGTGGACATTTTTCTCCGAGGTATTTATGTTGTATCTTTCTATAAGTTTTTGTAACACACACAAATACACAACATTTGTGATTGTCAACATTTCCTCAACACACTATGTTTGATAGGTTGATTGCACATACTATTAAATCGGCGCATTCCAATATCCGACAAAAAATTAGAACTCGAGCATGTGTTTTATCCATGCTTGTATGGTACATTTTTTAGTCCCCGTTTGTTTAGTCTATGCCTTATGGCTTCTGAAGGGTTACTTTTTCGTGCATTATTATACTTATTATATACATGTGATCACTTATATATAGGAAATCTTGCAACCGTTTCATTTGAGATGTATTGTAAACCTTGATAGTTTGTTTCTCTCAGACGTGGAAAGATATACGAAGGGGTACCAGCTACCGGAGGAAACGTGGTTATTGAAGACTTACAATGTTTCGGAGGTGAATCAAACGTAAAACATTGTAAATCCAAGGTCTGGCTGTCAAATACGTGTGACCACTCCCAGGATGTCAGTATTGATTGCAATTGTAAGTTCATTTCGCTGGATACATTTATAAAACTGACTGATAAAAAGTATCGATAGTTTGCACAAACTGGGGAAAAGTCACTTTCTTGACCACATCAAAAGTTATTTATTTTGGGTTACTACACTTGAAACGATAGTAAAAATGTGAAATCAATCAAACAGAATAGAGCAAATAATGAAGCAATTTAAATTGTTATCTTGTATGCGGATAATTTCGCATTAGGTTTTATTGCAACGCATTTATACAGTTTGTAAATCATAACCAAGAAATAAATCATTTGCAAAAACCTCCATTAAGTATGTCTGATATACACTCTACAAAGAAGTGAATAATAAGCAAATTGATTTTTTTTTTAATTTGTTCTCAGATTGAGTGTGCATATTTCTTTTAAGTATGCTGAAAAGTAACACATTTGATTTAAGAAGAGAATTAAGTAAGTTTAAATATATCACAACTTCATTTTGCTTATAACGAAGGTTGCAACAATCAGCAAAAATTAATGAAAGAAATCCGGTTTCCCGACTTACCCCTTTTTGGCACCTGACCCAGTGCTAGTGCCAGCAGACCAAAGTGTTTAAACTGTTATTTATTTCTCCTTTCTACCACTGGTAAGACGCGTGTATCCGTGAAATCGGACAGTAACTTTGTAACCGTACATTTGCAGCATATGGAGAAACATCAACCTCAATGCCATATGGATCGATTCATAATTACACTGGCAGGCCTGTAGGTGAGTTAATGCGCATTGATTGATGGGAGGTTGGAAGGATGGGTGGATGGGTAGATGGAAGGATGGATTGATGGATGTGGATGGATGGATGGATGGATGGATGGATGGATGGATGGATGGATGATGGATGGATGGATGATGGATGGATGAATGGATGGACGAATGGACGGACGGTCGGACTGACGAACATAACAGGCGTTCATTCAGACTTAAGATATTACGTCGTCTCAACACATATAAATTGGTTGAAAAATGGTTTCAGCCATTATAATACTTTTTTATGTCAAGTGTATGTATATAATAATTGCGAGATATAGCTAAAACTTAAAAATGTAACTTAACAAAACAATATTACCATTTAGAGTGAATGCAATATTTAACATTGTTTCTTGCGGTGTTTTAACAAAACTTACACTTATATCAGTGAAGGATACTGTTGATTTAGGGATTCTGATCAACAATTTCGCTTGTTATTTTATAAAGCCATTGGTTTGAATGTTCAGTTTGTTCAATTATACATCGGTTCTTAGTATTACATGATGTGGGTATAATGGCTTACGGTAATTTATACCATCAGATGGAGACATTCGACTTGTTGATGGTGGCTATGGCAGTGTCAGTGGACGACTCGAAGTGTTCTACAGCGGACAGTGGGGAACTGTTTGTAGTAGAGGTTTTGACATCCGGGACGCACAGACAGTGTGTTATATCCTCGGTTACTATGGGTAAGAAGTAGTTAAGGCTTATACCGGAAGTGAAATTAAAGCCCTACCCAATTCTCCGCATTTAAGTGTTTGAGTTTCCGAGACGAACTCAAGAAACGTTCATAAGTTCTTGGGAAGTGTCAAGGAGTACATTTCTGACTTTAACACGTTTCTGTCAGACTGTTTTAGTTGCCCCTTGTGACAACATTTCAGAACACAATTCCCGTACACCACTCAGACCTGTTCTACATGAGTACAAAATACCATACTGAATCCGTATGCAACTTGTTCTATTCTTCTTTCTGGTATTCCAATGGTTTTATTTATTTGTCATCTATGTGTTTTCTATCTTGGGGCAGGTAAAGGCAGAACAAAAACCATCTCGTTCTGATCTATTAAAATAGATCTATTAAAATGTGACTTAATTTATAAAAAAGATGCTTTCTTATCATGAGTTCATAAAGTCTGCGCGTGTTATCCACACATAGATCAACGACCTATTACCGCTCGTATTATATTGAGGGACGAGGCTATGGAGCAATTATGATAGAGGACCTCCAATGTCGAGGTCGAGAGTGGAGTCTAGCTCAGTGTGATTCCGGGCCTTGGTTGTCGAATAATTACTGTAGTCATTACGATGATGTTGGCGTAGATTGTTCAGGTAAGTTTCAATAATATACGTTTTGTTTCATTCTTTTGTATTTTAAGCCGCCATAAGTGTATGAAGGAAGTAATTATCGAATATCCATGAAAGAAATATTAAGGTACTGTCATATTTCATCCAACATACGAATGCTATTTTAAGTGATAGAAACCTATTTAAGGGACTATTTCATGGATTGTAACATGCACTTTTACGAATTTGTTTTTCGCTACGAAATTCTTTTTGTTAAATCACCAGGAGTGTTAAAAATCAAAAAATAACAGCTGAATGTTTTCAATTACTTTTGATATAGGCTCAAATATTGTCTCTGAAGTCCACGATTTTTAGAACCATTAGTAACACGATTCGGCAAAAGGCTTTAGCTTTATTTGCATTATCACGTATTGTTTTAATGTGTTCAACAATGGTTAAAATATCCATCTCGTTATGTATGAGTTTTTGTGGCCGAGTTGATATCATTCTTCTATTTTTTTCGTGATGGAACCAGCGTGGGCTCGCTTCTCACTAAAACAGATTTTCTTTTTAAACTTGAAGTGTTTGTTTTCTGCCATTTCACTATCTAACATTAAATTTATTATCTTATTATAAACTACGTGTTTTCAGGTGCATTTCCGAGTTAACTATTTTTTGTCTCAAAACAAGAGCAAATCGATTTAATGACAAACGATGTTTTTATACTTCGATTTTTTTTGAATTTAGGGCAAATATCGGCAATGACAACAGAAGCTACTTCCACTTGGTCTCCAGATACTTCTTGTAAGTATTAAATAAGAAACTATAAATAATAACACAACATGACCGCCCCGAAATCTCAGTGGTAGAGCGTAAGCTTCGGGTGTGGAAGATCGCTTGCTCAAACCCCAGCCGCGTCAATTCGTAAGACGTTTAAATATGACACCAGTAGTTTCCTTGCCTAGCGCTCGGCATTTAAAGGGTAATACTTAGAGGTGGTGTACTAAGTACTGGTTAAACCAAAGAAAGTTGTATCTCGAGCACGTTAAAGAACCAAAACGTCTTTTCGCAAAGAGCTAGGGTATCGCTCCCGGATCTCTTGTACCTCACTCCAATTTCCGGATTTGACTTCGAATTGCTGTCACTTCTATTTCATGTCACTAATGACATTTAAAACACAATTTAAGTGATGATGGCGTCAAGCTATTATGCAGTCAATGGTCGCGGGCACATCTTAATCAACTCATATAAACAAATAGCACAATAACAAAACGTATTATATTATATTTTATATTATATTCACTTCACAATTCCATTCGCTTTTACCTTATACTAATCTTATTATCTAATTATACTCCTTATCCTTTGGAAGTACTAGATGTTTATTTGTATCACTGTGAGTGCAAATGTCTTAAGAATGTGTAATAGGTGTACTTTTTGTGTCGTGATTGTCTACATAAGTCTTTGAGCTACAGCCATGAACAAAATTGATCAGCACTTCGGTATCTGTTTGTTTTTAAGCCCAGACAAAAGCATTATCTTGGGCCTTTACTTAGTCCAAATTATTCTAAAGAAGGGTCGATTTTGTGTTAGGGTTTGGCAGGCTTTTCTCCCTTGATAATATGTAATTTAGATATTGAAATACGCTTACCAAAATCAGTTATTTATTCGTTTATGGTATCTTTAAACACATGTATTGCATTCTAATCGTTGTGTTATCATCGTTGATAGATTTTCGAAGAACGAATAACTGACAATATAGATCTTATAGTTCTCAAAAGGTATCGGAATAAGTCCGAATGTATGTACGGATTAATAAGTACTGGGTGAAATTAGACAATGATATATTGCTGAGAGTTGTATGTTAACAAGTACTAGCTGGTAGTCATAATGAATATTTTAAATGGGTTTATAATGGTACAAAACTCCTAAATGATTATGGTATTGCAAAAATAGTAATTGCTTTTGATTAAAAATTCGAATGTAGGAGTAAACATACATTTAAACAGGAACGGAAATGACCATTAAGTAATAGTCTATTTTCGATATGCAAATGAGTTTTATAAAATGTCCCAGTATGAGGAATACTTAAATGAATTATCAACGAAATAAGGCATTTAGATTTGTATATTGCGAATGTATGTACATCCAAACTGAACGATAGTCTAGAAATAATATTCTCCCAACTCAGATTAGTAGATTAAAAAGTTGGGCCGTGCTGGAAATTCTTATCTTGCCTACGGGCAAAGATAAAACAAGTACCCGTATGTAACTCGTTTTTTAATTGTCATAACACAGTTACCTCCCTTGTTTAAGACCGTCGTCTGTAGCATCATGGAAACCATTTATTGTGGCAATATTTAAAATCCATGGCACCATAAAAAAATTCGCGCATCATTCAGGAAATAATGCTGCCCTCTGTTCAGAACTATTTTAAGAACGATTTGATCATTTACATAATATGAATAACTGCGAGCATGTTCATGACAACCACGAATTATCACATATCTATCGCACATTATTTTCACTACGCACAAAAAAGTTCCAGCGAAAAAAACAACATTTTTTTTAAAATTTATTTTGTTTAACTGAGGTGGGAGAAAAAGCATCTACAATAGCCGCTCGTGTAAGATAGGTTCATCCCAACCCTCGCGCAGGGTGTTCTGCAGAAACTCGAAACTTCGTTTCCACAAAACACCCTACGCTTGGGTTCGGATGAACCTATCTTACACGAGCGGCCATGGACGATACTTGTAGTCCACGTTATAAACGTGTTTATATTTGTTACAGCCAAGTTAATATTGAATGTCAGTTTCATTTTGTGTGTTATAAGAAGAAGTACATAAAACGTTTTTATAATGTATGCCCCTCTGTATTTAAAAACTACCAACTATTGAACTCGGTAAATTAATGTGAGTTTATTAAGCTCTGCAACTATGCTAAAAATCACTATGTAATTATTCGTAACACGGTTTGTGCATTGTAACTAGATGTTTACTGCTTCCAAAACTGCAATGTTATTGAGTTATAAACGTACATATATTTAATGTGTCAAGCATTACAACTTTTACTTATATCTTATTGAAGTAACACATAATGTATGCTTAATATCAGACTCATCATGTATCAACACTATGTACTTACGCATGCGTCCCAATAAACGTCTTTTCAGTTCTACTCCGTTCTGTTCTTATTGATCATGGGACGTTTCTAACGACGTGTTAATCTCGTCGATTACAATTTTTTAAATTCGAGATCAACAGAAACATGATATTTCAGCAAATTCACCCAATTGTGGAGGGTATTTCAACGGTTGGTCGGGCTATATAGCCTCACCAAACTATCCTTACCATTACGACAACAACTTACGGTGTACGTACCATCTAAGTGTTCCAAGCGGTCACCGTGTGTGTCTCTATATTGAGGACATGAACCTTGAGACCTGTTGTGACCATCTTCGGCTTTATGATGGGCCTTCTTCGTCGTATCAGTTAATAAGCAGGTATGAACATGATTTTTTTCCTTAAAGTATTTGTGAGATATTATATCATAATAATCGTACCTTGACAGAGATGTATGTTTTTTTTTACATTTCGTTATTGTTACCATTGTGTGCCGTATTCCAAAAAAAATGAAAGGGAGACCAAACACTAATGATAATAATTATAAGCAGGTATATATCGCATAGTTTTGTGGCTTGCTTGTGTTTTGAATCGCCAAATGTTTATCTTTTTAACAAAGATTTTCATTTTATTTCAAATATCAGCTTTGTTAACTATCTAGTCATATCGTCATTGGTGATCCGAAAGTTCATACAGATATATTGTATGGACCAAAATACTCGTATAAAGACTTTTATAAGACTGTTGGTCACAATGTTATTTTGAACGATTGATATTTGATTACACTGTATACAGAAGAAAAAACAAACGAAAAACGTCGCATTACAGGAGTCATCATGAGGCTGTTCACTGCTTCATTGCTCAGAAATATAGTGGTGCCTCAGTTTTCTAAAATTGTGTTCTTCTTTGTACAACCTCAATGATAATGTGGGTTATTTTGTTGCTTTGAAATTGAACTGAAGAAAATCTTTTTAGGTAGGTTTAGTTTGTCTATCACTATTGTTTCATTTGAATTAGATCTATTTGTTTTGTTTTTTATCTTTAAAGCGTTACTTCAACAGCTGCTCCTGGAATAAGCTGGAACGACACGGAGATTTGCTCCACCGGACCTACAATGACTGCAGTGTTCACTACGGACGGCTCTGTCACACCGACAGGGTTTAACGCTACTTATTCTGCCTTTCTTCCTAATTCAAAAGGTAGGTTTAGAAATGATTTCCCTTTGAAAAAGAAAACACGGTTTTTAAACCAAAATCAGTGATGATATTCTAAAACTTGCAATAAAGACATAAGTGTAGAATATTTGAGCTGATATTTACATCCCTTCGAAGTAATGAACAAAATCTACCATAACTTCATTTCACAGAAGATATGACTTTTCTATTATCCTGGGTAAAGATAAAAGATATTTGGAAAGGCCGCGCACTCAAACTTGCTGTTTTTCATGACAACCGATATTTAGAGGTCTACCACAGTTGCCAGTAGAGCGGTCTGTGATATCACTTGAATAATATGGTACTATCCCCGACAGGTATCAGTCTTATGAACGGTCACTGCTCATACTTTGGTCGGGTGTATATCTACAATAACGGCCGTTTAGGCAAGGCATGTAATCACACTTACAACATTATGATTTATCCTCGCTAGGTATCCGCCTTGTCAACGGTCCCAACTATTACTCCGGTCGGGTGGAGATCTACCACAACGGGCGGTGGGGCACGGTATGCGACGACAGATTTGATCATAGAGACGTCATGGTCATCTGTAGGATGCTTGGATATTACCAGGGGGAACAGTAATTATAAAATTCGATGATTTTACTTAAACTCTTGAACAGTTAAAGTGTACTGTGGATTTGGGCAAGGACGCAGACCGGATACATTTTTTGCGGGTACCGGGGTACATTAATAGTAACCAATTCCCGACTGATACAGTACTTTCAGCTTATGTTCGGTGCTTTTTATGTGTTTTGCTTGTCGCTTGCTATATGTCAAAGGTACTCTCCATAGAAATCCCCCCATCTTGGTGTCTGAGCTCACTCGGACAGAGAAATAATTTCGCCCTTTCATTTGACAAACAATAAAACAAACTTTTAAACTTAAGTTGAGTTTGTTTCATACTTCAATGTTACGTCGCGGTGGTTTAGTTATGGTAAAACCGGAATATTAGCGTGTCTATTTCGTGCTTATTCTGTGACGAAATGTAAATACTGATACCCAGGTTATTGACATAATTTGGATCGTAGTGGTCTGTTAATGTCCCCTTAGAACTAGTAAAGTCGGAATGGCTACATCATCAATATATGTGATGTATGTTTCCATTTTCCATTGAAACGTTTTATCACTTAATGATTATTCTATATTACAAATTTCATGGATCTGCATATATGTTTTTCCATTAACATATAAAACATTTGTTTAGTTCCATAGCGATATATACATTTATGATATATTTTGATGTTTTATTTATAAATGCACTTATCCTTAAAAGACAACCACATTAGTATATTGAACTGCTTTCTACAGAAGAAGATGATCTTTATAAGCTTTTAGCTTTCGATCAAAAACTTAAATATTTAGAATGTAATATATGTTGTCACTTGTGTATTTTCATGAAATAAGTAGGTTTAAACCAAACGTTTAAAACTGTGTAGCACTATAAACAATATTATAACGATGCATATGCTAGAAGTTATATTTCATGAAAGCATGTTTCTACCTTTTTCGTATTTAGATACGGTCGCCCATACGGAAATGCCCGCTTTGGAAGTGGATCGGGAACTATTTGGCTTGACGAACTCGGTTGCAACGGGTACGAGTCCGATGTCCGGGACTGTTATCACCAGGGTTGGGGCCTCCATGACTGTAGTAGGAGCGAGGATGCCGGTGTCGACTGTTATGGTACTGTGTTCATTTTATACGAATGTACAAAGTTATAGTGCATGTAGTGAACTATTTAACATGGAATGATATACATGTATGACAAATCGGTATTCTTGAATTATTTACATATGTTGTAGATACTTGCATGTAAATATGACCTACAGGTTTAGTTATCGATACTTTTCTGATTTGTGTGTTTTTCTTGTTCTTTTCACTGACCTTATGACAACGCCTGTTCTTTTCCATTCTTTGATAATGTGCGAGAACAATTACATTCCAGCCTACAACCCGGAATACACGACCTCTGATCCTTGGTGGTATCATACCTCAGAGTACACAACCTATCAGCCCTGGTGGATGACAACCTCAGGTATCCTCTCACCTACGAACATATCATATAATGACACTCAAAGTAGACCTACTTATGTTCAGGCTCTTTTCTAAGCATCTCCGGTGATATTCAAAATCATGGGTCTTTCCTTTCTAAGTTAATGCTGCAATTTCCGTAACGAAATCAGCCATGTTGGCGATAATATGTCCCTAAATTTGTTCCCGAATAGTCATTAAATATCCCATAAAAATGCAACGTATCTGTCGTGTTTCTAGTACATGATAAAGAATCCTTATTACGTGGCATACAAAAAACAGACAATAATATCTGTATTGTATGACAATCATGGTATCCACTAACGGATACCCGTATTCCTTATCACCAAGTATTACTAATTGGAAAATGCCGAGCGCCTGGCAGACGGTAATCGATATCATTTTAACCTCTTGAGGGGTAAACGCAGCCTGGGATGGAACCCGCGACCCCCCTTCTGCGGAGCAGGACCCTTGCCACAAAGTTTTATTCAAGACTCATTTCTATCAAACCTTTTACCACAATGGATATTCTCTTTTGAGTCAATGGTCGTAAAATCTCAACTTTAAAGCGATGGCCAGTATTTCAGTTTACAAAATACGTTAGATTCTAAGTAACAAAGTTGCAAATAAATAAAAAAGTATATGGCCCATTACATGATTTATGTGATAAATATATGTATACACAAAAGGGACTTGTGATATCTCAATTTCGGTATATTCCCACGATTCTTATTCAAGTAATACTACATGTCATCCTTGGCACTCTAGCGTATCATAACCATATGATACCCTGGGAAATTGGCTAGGGAAACTTCGTAAATCTTGAATATTCACAAGCATTTTCCGACCGATGAAATAGCCGATAACAAAAAGGAAAAAAAATCTGCTTTCTGAAGCATATTCAACAATATCCTGCCCAAAACGATTTTTAAGCCGTGATCTCATTGGATTATTTCGAATCGAGATTACATCAAAACCTTCTCGGCCTTTACCGCACCGCATGAGGTGTGTCTCATGCGACCATTCAAGCGGCTGGATTTCACCTTATTAATTATTCATGAGTACGAGATTTTTAAAGCTGATTTGCCCAGGGTATAGGTTATGATACGCTGAGGTGCCGAGGATGACTACATGTAAGCATTGACGCTAGGCGTTAACACTTCGCATATATGATTGTACACGCATTTACCATCACTACACCAGTCAAGTGAGCAGCGAGGAAAACAATACTACAATGTTGTGGTTTGCTAAATTTAGGTTTAGTAGGTCTCCCTTTACTGTCAATGATTAACCGTCATTACATCCATGTCGTGGGGAATGGTAGAGGGCAAATAAACGACAATGTAGGGGTCGCTGAATATAGGGTAAGTTTGTCTCTCTTTACTGTCAATGATTAACCGTCATTACACTAATGTCGTGAGGAATAGTAGAGGGAAAGTAAACGACAATGTAGAAGTCGCTGAATATAGGGTAAGTTGGTCTCTGTTTACTATAAATGATTTACCGTCAATATACCAATGTCGTCAGCAAGAGTAGAGGGCAAATAAACGAAAATGTAGGGGTCGCTGAATATAGGGTCAGTTGGTCTCTGTTTACTATCAATGATTTACCGTCGTTATACAAATGTCGTCAGCAATAGTAGAGGGCAAATAAACGAAAATGTAATGGTCGCAGGATTTAGATTAAGTGTGTCATTGTTCACTTTTTCAGGCTACACTGTGTACGATGCGATTCGTGTGAGCTGTAACGAGCAGGGCTGGGACATCCAGGTGGACATGAATCGCCTACGGTTGGCTGCCCCCGGTGCCCTCTCCTCCGACATTTACCTGGGAGAGAACTCATGCACAGGCACAGAGGAATGGGGCATCCTGCACTTCCGCCAGGGACTCCGTCAATGCCTTACTTCGGAGACGGTCTTTACACTCTTTTGGACTTTTATTTGTTCCCATTGTAAAAAATACTACCCTCCTACGTTTCATTCATGTTAATGTTTGTTTTTCACGCATGAACGTGAAAGCACGTAATTATTTTTTTATTGAACTAATATTGTTTGTGGCATGAATAATGTTTACTTGTTCACATTGGCAATGGCTCACGCAGGCTTGAATGATTGGTTTGATTCTTTGTTCTCAATTTGAAAACATGGGTGTGCGATAATTTGATAGGTATGTTGTTGTTTTTGTTTTTGTAAAGTTCTTTTTTTTTAAAACACAGAGATTATTCTTGAAATAAATCACAATGGACTTCCTCTATCATCAACCTTCAATACTGGTTGCGCCTCAATATTTTTTTCAACGAAAGACCTGAAAACTACATTGTTACTAATCTCTTTAACACAGCAACGTTACAACGCGTTGGTTTACGCCAACGAGCTAGTGTACGCCGAGCACGACCCCGTCTACAGTTACATTATCCGCAATTACAACTGGACGGTTGGGGTGGAGTGTGACGTCCAAAGAAACGAGACTTCTTCAGGTATTGCTTGTTTTAGCATTATATATAGCACTTTTCTATAAAAGATAAAATTCGAAGTCCTTATTAAAGTAGCATTACTATCATTATAAATAGAATATTTTTACAGTCAACGTTTCAATGTACTGCTTTTGTTGTTTCAATATTCTGTATGTCTTTAAATGAGATTTATATGTATTTAGAACTACTACTTAAACCAAAATGTACAGAATAATTTTGCCTCTCTTCTTGATATTTTTAAAACCAATAATTCCCCATTTTTCCCTCCAAAAGGGCACATCCATCACGACAACAACCAACACACGGTGGTTCCGGTCACGGGTGCAAGTCACTACGGCGTCAACATGACATTCTATCGCGACGCCAACTTCCGGATGCCGCTCCCCGGAAATCCGCTGCACGTGCCTGTCGGCACGGACGTGTATGTAAAGGTGTTCACGACGACGAGCGACTGGACCGTGAAGATGCGCGTGCACTCCTGCTTCACGCGCCCCGCCAACAGCGCCTCAAACAACCTTGAATACTTCCTCATCAAAAATGGGTACTGTTGCTATAATGTTTTAGCTGGTAATTACAATTTGAAAATTAGGAGCCATGAGCTGCTCCATTTTTAAACTATCGTTAACACATAAGACGGTGATATAAATGTGATAAATTACGCATGACGTTGACGGTTAACCGTAGAACGTTAATTCCGATGATTACACAAATGTAAATCTCCTCATTCAAGTGTGTTTGATGTATTTCAAAGAAAAAATGATGACATGTTTATATTTGCACCAGAAATATATTTATAATCAGTTATTAGATATAGCGTACATGTACACTTTCACTGTTAACCAACACGTCTTAAATCATTTTCACAGGTGTGAGATGGATTCAAACACTCATCTTATCTCGCAGTCAGCACACGAGACTCGCTTCGTCTTCAAAGACTTTGAGTACACGAGCAGCCACGAGGGTATTGACGTTGAGTGTGACACCACGTTTTGCAGTTCCCATGACTACTCCCGCCAATGCACACAGACGTGTAACCCAGTGATAAGGCGGTCGGGGCACTTGCATATTCAAAAGGCAACAACAAATAGTGACTATGACATCACAACTGATGGTCATGTCAGCATTGTAAACGATGACACTGTCGATAGTCACGTCAGTCCTGTCAATGATGTCACCGCCGATATCCACGCAAGCCCTGTAAATGATGTCACAACAGATAGTCACGACAGCCTTGTGAATGACGTCACAAATGAGATTAGCATTAAGCTAGTGAGTGACATCATAACTGATACTGGTGAAAGTCATGTCAGCTTTATGAATGACGTCACAACAGATAGCCATGTTAGCCCCATTGCGGATGTCCTGATGACCCCTTCCGTTGAGTCGTCTGATGAAAATTAACCAGCAGTTGTTGTTGTTTTTTCCAGTGATTGCTATAAATGCTATTTCGAATAGTACTATAGTCGAGATATTGCAATTGTTTATATACAAACAAACGAACATGAATAATATATCCGATAAGTTTAATTTGTTACTAGATTTTTGTTCATAAATCAGCAGAGAGTTTGTCGGACGGACATACAAATCATACATTTTGCAGGTTTTCTGTACACGAACCTGAAATGAAAATTCATGAGTTAATGTTACCTTTCGAATATCAATAATTGGTCTGCAAATGTTCACTTTTCAAAGTTACTTAGTACTACTAATGCTTTACGTTTATGCAGCCATACAAGAAAGATTATGAAAAAGCAGCGACTATATTGTTTTATCCTTTGGGTAATAAACAAACGGCAGAAACTGTATCTTTATAACAGTATTAAACATATTTTTAATATTGAAAAATCCAGCACTATATGGTGAAATCTGAAATATTAATTCATGTTATTACCAATGCATGTCTTTATAACTAATAAATATATAATCATACAATCAGTTGGTGGCTCTAACTGGTCCATCGCGTTATGGGCATGGGTTTGTTGCACAAAATGACACCACGACGTACGATGGTCGTCCGATGGCAATGAGGAGTTATGATAACAATATTTCCCCTGACTTCTAATACACTGTTAGCGCCAGTATCAAGGCTGGCAACCAGCAGAAATACCGGAAGCACCCGTGGAAGCTGGAAAAACATGTAGTTAAGGACTGACGCTGTTGTAGGCATTTCAATAATGATTGAAATAATGAAACAAACATAAGTGTCGAGGATAGAACCATACCGCATGTCTACTATTAATCAGTCAAAGAACGAGGCATAACGACAACGATAAAACGTGTAGGATTAAACGGTCCTAAGCTCGAAGAGCGGTGGCAGAAGTCAGCTCTGAGATAAGTGCTGTTTCAGCATTAGTATGCTGTTTAGCTCCTGGGTGAATATTTTCCTGACAAAACTCAGGTATCGGGTTTGGCGCAGCATTGGCTCATGTTGTACGTTTCCTGAATGTGTCCATCAGGAAGCGAGTTAGGGCATCACAAATATTATTGAGAGTCTCAGGTACCTTGCTAGCTTTAACGATTGTGTTTAAATGAAGACATGTCGAAGGGTGAACGCGAAAAGGTTCTATCTTCTTCTTTATTTAATGTCACTTAGAACCTATTCGCATTCACCCCTCGATGTGAGTGTAAGTTCCAGTACCAGCCCAATCAGTTTGACAGACTTAGAAGTGAGTTTATTTAAGATATGAACCACAGCAAAATTGTCACAATTGAATCGATTGTTCTGATGGGCTAGACAAGTCACCAAAAACAGAAAGTGCTATTACAATGGGAAAACGTTTGATGACAATGATGTCAGACAATATGCCAAGTGTTGCCCAATGTGACATCAGCACCTCTTGACAGTTACTCAAAACACAATTTTTCTAACCATGCACTGTCATCGAACTATTAGACGCGGTCGTTGGAACCCAAAACGATCAGTAAATACCGATATACCATTTTGACATTTAAAGATCTGTTATCACCAATCAAAATCTCTTTTACCTTACAGGTAAGTCTTCAATGCCGGTAGGGTTTTGACAAGACGCATGTTTTGTCAATTAAGCGCCTGCAGAATGACTCATACATTGGTATCGCGCGGCAACAGATTTTCAGGGAGCCGATTTAGGATTGCATGTCTTTAAGAGTTATTCTGTCTTTCAACAGCGTGGCCTGAATTTTGTCCCAAACCTGGTAAAGCTTTGCTAACGGTAAACGACCTTCCGACTTATGGCTGTCAAGTTAGAGACCTGAGAAGACTAAAACCTCCGAAGGCCCTGCATTTATTTCATCTGCTATGTGAACACCGAGTTCTGGTGATACGCCTCTACAATCCTGCATGTTTTAACACATGATGTGGTACTTGCAGTTGCCCCCAGGTTATCATCTCAATATTAAATACGGTTAAAGGATACAAAATGCTTTATGACAAAAAAAAAGATAATATTTGAAAAAAGTTCAAATATGGTGCAGCTTATGGATGCCCCGAAGACTGAAGTGTTATCAAAATAATACTTATTGTTTACTGTACTACCCTACATACCCTACAATAAAAAGTCTGAAGGATTAACCTGAATGATTCGAAATACTTATTTAAGGTCAATCAGAAACAAGTTACAATTTTGGCCATTTTGTTATCATGGCAATAGCATCATCAAATTGTGTGTATTGTACAGGTTCTATTGGTGGAATTCTGAAATCATTAACCGAACCTCCTTCTAAATATGAGAGGTAGAGTATCAGCATGAATTGCCGTGGGGTTTGTTAAACTAAGAGGGGACACTAGGTAAGTAAACGGTTTATCACTGAAATGGCCAGTAAGTCTGCCTGCTTGGTCAATCAGTAGTGCATCCATCAATTTCTGAATTAACTGGACTTTATCTTTTCACTCATTAGGCTGGCATTTATTGGAGCCATACGGAGCCCCTGCAAATGCCATTGAGTTCGATGGCCCGTGTTAGCAATAGGTCTATAGTTACATATTCACGGTTAAGAATTAAGTGCTTAAGTTTATTTAGCACATGAAATGCCAAATAATCGAAAAAAATGTTGGGATAGTATGTGTGGGGTCAGGATCGAAATAAGACTGCATGACGTAAGAGGCCTGGTAAGTAGCGTATTGTGGCTGTAATGGATGCTGGCGAGGTGAAATGAGGAGGTAGGGGATCGAGATGAGATTAAGATATGCAAGTGCCAGCCAAACCACACCCAGACTGGTTAGTCCTACGCCGATCAGGGAGTAAACGTTGTGAGATCATGTTTTCAAAATCAATTACACCCTCCTGATTTTCAATGTCTTTTTCGGGTGCTTGTGATTCTGTAGCATGGATTGTCTCCAGAATGTCTGGTGTAGCTTTACGTTTCCTCCCGGATGGGCGCCCGCGACCCGGCATTGTTGATCAGTTCCAATTTGAGTTTTGTAACTGAAAAATGTATAGATAAGATGGTAGTTTTTGCGGCTTATTTGTTTGATACTTATGTTTGAAAAACACGCCAGAAAGTGAGTTCCGCATGGACGGGTTAATCGTTTTGCACTAATATCGCCAAATATAATTTAAATATTATGAGAACCTGTCCGATGTCAAATAAAACGGATTAAACAAAGAAGCACCGAATGCTTATAAACGTGTAAATAATACATAATGATGTCAACATTTTCCGAAAAAAATGTATCAATTTTAAAATAAATGAATAAAATTATCGGTTTTTGATAACAACATGTTTGCGTTTAACAACATTAAAAATTACGTGAAGTCATTCAAATATCCAGCCTGTGTTTTAGACATTTGCATGGTGTAGTACGTTTTATAATATAGTGTAAAGCAAATAGTAGCTGTTCTCTGATCTTAATACTTTAGCTACTGTATATTGCATTTTGAAATCGGAACTTAAATCTCAAGATAACTCATTTAGCCAAAGTTACTAAACTGAATGGATTCAACTGAAATATATGTTGTGCACCTTTGTCTTGATGTTATTTAATCATACTTTGAGGTTATACTAAAACAGGTACAATTATATGTTCGTGAATATTATATATTGGATGAGTGTCTTTATATCTTTTATAAGTTAAATTGTACGCTTAAATTCATTTGAAGGTAAAAATATGCTACAGTGTCTGTTTTAAATAACTGAATGGATTATTAATTATTTATTTATTGCAAATGAATTTCTGTTACTTTTTATCGGAATTTGTACTTGCTGAAATAGTCATTATATGCATACACATGAAACATATTTCCATTTATTCAAAAACTAATTCAAGTTTAAAAATTTGATTTCCAAAAAAAAAAGATATTCGTCTAAAGTAAATTCAGCACAGTTTCCATTCATATGAAACTGCAGGGAGTTTCAGCTTAAATTACGACAGTGCCACTTTCTCCAGGAAATTAGTAGCATTCCGTAATGGAAAAACACCCCTATGTTAAAGCATTTATTCTCATACCGCAGTGATGCACAATGAGGATCGCATTGTACTGACTTAAATTGATATTCGCGAACACTGCGTTGTGTAATTTTAAAGATGACACTCTTATTTAATATCAATTTATAAACATGTATAACAAACATAAATTTTGAATAAAGTGATTAACTTTTAAATATTTACTAAATAATGCATCAATGGAAAATATAAATAGCTGATAACAAGATAGTAACCGTTTATTTAATAGCTGAAAACGCACACATATTAAATGATTGGTGAGTGCTAAAAAAATTACAGTGGTCTACTATTGTCCCATAAGATAAAAACACCGTGTTTTCTTCACCTTTCTTTTAAATTAAACACGGCATTTGTCATAAGAACCATATTTTGTGATATTTATTTTCCTTATATTAAAACAATTTTATTAATTGTGGTACATCTTATTTGGGAGTTAGAGTGCATCTTTATTCTATAAATCTGATCGAAATAAGCGGCGGTCAACAGAAATCTTCCTTTTGGATGTTTGTGATGTGAAGTCCGAAATCAACAAAAAACGCCTCTCGAAAATGAAAAGGAAAGACATACAACACATGTCAACGGATTGCAATTGTGTTAATTGCCAGTCAAACTATGAATACTGCTTTTTATGAACGATAATCAAATATTGATGCTCTGGTGACATCCAACGGGTCCTGTCTTGAGTCTACTATCCCGCTGTTCTAGTGACTGGTCATGTACAAAATGCCTGCAATTGCTTCATTATGTGTGGCTAAAGATCCATTACTGCGGACCATGAGTACGTTACCGCGACGTTTTGGACAAGCAGCTTAATGTAACAAATTCAACAAAGCAATCTCCCATAGCAGATCAACATTAACTCCTTCATTGAATTAAAAAGTTCTATTTACGACACAAATGAGTGATCTGGCGGTAAATAAAAGAAACATTTTTTTCGATATGGAAAGACCAGCATGTGGTTGTCCATGTGTCGAGATAATAAATTCACGTAGTCACAACCTAAATTAAAATGTAAGAGTTTTATCTAGTGGTATGAACTATTGCCTCCGGGACTTCTACCACTATCATCAAACTTAAGATAACGCCCAAATTCACGTCTGAAATCCTAACATTTCATAACAAAATGAGTTATGCGTCTGCATTCTAAAGACTTGTATCAATGGTTTATCCTTGTAAATAAGATACACTATCATGACATGATACGACACTGAAAATTACACCATGATGTACATACACATTACCAAACGTTCATATCTTCGTTCATCCGAGTGAAAAGTAAAATAGTTTTTAATTCCTTTACTTGAATGGGTTTTGCTCAGTATTCAATGTATCATTCTACGAATGAGTTGTCTGTTTACAACTAAACGAACCATTTTAGTAAGGTTATTATGTGTATATTGAAGATTATCTACTGTAAAATATTCATTATTTTTCAACACTATTACTCTTTTTAGTACGGTGGCACAGAGGTGACAACCGCAACACCCTATTTGTATTGTGGCCACTTAGTAAATTGAGGTAACATTTGGCGACAACGTAGTAACTTAGTAATTTGAGGCCACAACTTAATATATTGTGGCCACAAGTTAGTATACTGTGGCCACATCTTAGTACTTTTTGACCACAACTTAGTATCTTCAAGCCAAAACTGATTAAATCGTGGCCACAATTTAGTAACTTGTGGCCACGACTTATTACCTAGTGGCCACGACATAGTTTATTCATTCAAAACACTTGTTTTGTCTGTTATTAAAACGTCATTTGTACCCAGCAAAAGTGAACTTTATGGACAAAGACAGGGACAGTCTTATAGCAGATTACTTTCAGGAAGGCTTTTCTTACGCTATTAATTATGTAACTGTTTTGAGAAAAAGTCATAGAATTCAAATAAGTTTGCGTCATATGCACAGAGTACAGATATCGTTGGAGTTAAGGCGTAGAGAGTACAGTGATGCTCGTTCCGTTTGTGACTTTCCTGTTTGTTAACTGGAACGAGCATTCTAGACCTACTCATCGCTACAGGGTTATGCGACACCGATGCTTGCTATGGATTGAGCGTAAGGTTTGAGATAAACATCCATGTTCAAACCATGACTCGCCACCATGACAGCATTCCTTCCTCGTTCTTCTTCCCATTGCTTCCATCAGGACTAAATAGAGCCTGTATGTGCAGGCGAAATATCCGGTGAATCCGTAGAACCGTACTATCACCGGTAAAAGCCATAACGAGTCAAGCATGACACAGCTGTTTTGATTGGCTGAACTAAGTTTTGGCCACAAGTTACTAAGTTGAGGCCACGATTTAATAAGTTGTGGCCTCAAGTTACTTAGTTGGGGCCTGAAGTTACTAAGTTGTGGCCATAATTTACTAAGTTATGGCCACAAGTTACTAAGTTGAGGCCACGATTGAATTAGTTGTTGTCTAAGTTGTTACTTAGTTGTGGACTCAAGTTACTAAGTTGTGTTCACAATATAAATAAAGTGCTGCGGATGACACCTCTGTGTCACCGTAATTTAGTCCTCTACTCAGTTTCGAATCCTAAACTGAACCTTAGATTCAAAACGTTAGTGTTTGTGGGAATAAATTCAAGGCTGACTTTAAGCTTTCTGCCAAGTATTCGAAATCTAGTTGAAATAAAAACAGAAGGAATACACCCGATGATTTAACCTTTTTATTTTAGTTTCCTTTTTTATGTATGCATTTGAGTGAAAATTATAAACAAAGATATGATATCGTGAGCAAGTAAAACTGAATCAGTGAAAATAGATTAGGTATGGGTATATTTCTCCTTTATTTGTTTGTCCATATCATATATTAAGTATATTTCCAAATGATAAATTTAATCATATTTAGATATCAGCATTGCTATTGAACATAGTTTAACGTTAATAACATGGATTTTTATAATTGATTGTGCGTTGAGTAGAGTGACATACATCACCATGAAACTTTTCGCATCAGTAATACTTGTGTTTTTGCTTGACTTCTCGCCGTCCTATGGGGGTAAGTTACATCTTTTTTAATAATAGCAATTTTATATAAAAAAAATAATAATATATAATAATAATAATAGTAATAATAATAATGATAATAATAAAAATAATAATAATAATAATAATAATAATAATAATAATAATAATAATAATATAATAATAATAATAATAATAATAATAATAATAATAATAATAATAATAATAATAATGATAATAATAATAATGATGATGATGATGATGATGATGATGATGATGATGATGATGATGATGATGATTTCTATATGACGACAGGATACATTTTTTACAATACCATGTTTTAGAAACCAAAGTGCGTTTGGCGGGAGGAGAAAGTCGCTCCGAGGGCAAGCTGCAGGTCGAGATCAGGGGGGAATGGCTGACTGTTTGCTCAAACAATAACTATGACAAACAAGGAACCGCCCAAGTGGTGTGTCAGATGCTCAATGCTTCAGCAAACGCGTAGTAAGTGAATGGCTTATTTCGCCGTAAGGCTGTCTGCATTCACCCTGACTTCCAGTGAAATTTACAGAAATCAACTGAATAAAATTAAGATTTTCGTTGGCCATTATAAACGAAAACTAGAAATTCCATTGTTTGTTGTAAAATTAATCAAAAGGAGTATCAGAAACGAGCTCTGTAGATCCCTGAGTGTTTCAAAGTATTTTATTTACCCACTAACGATTTTTAATGAGATGTATGACATACCATCTTTTTAGGGTAAACATAACGTGTAAAACGCTTAAATTAGTATATATACATATACTATTCATGTTATAAACATATAGTACATAAGTTGATAATTCATATCCTATAAGAGCGTCGAGTTGCAAGTCATAAGCAAATTGGCTTACCATCTTTCATGTCGATCATAATAGTATAAACAAATGTACTCAAGAACTCAGTTCCTGTTGGTTATACTAATATTCAATAATTATAAGGGTACAACATAATTATGACCGTTTACTACCTTTTTAGGGTTGAAAACATTTATGTATTAAAACTTATCACGTACTTAGTCAAACATTGCAATACTCTATAATACTGTGCATGGTTATTATTTCAAAAGCTGCACTATCATGCAAGTACCTCGTGTAGTTTCAGAACTTCTTTCGCGTTGTTAATCAAAGCGCGAAGCGCTGAAAGAATATCTGCGGGCAAATATGTGAGAGTTGCAAATTTTATTTGAACTATGGAAATGGGTGAAGGGCACATAGATAAAAGTGAAAATGTGCCGAAGGCCAAGAGCGCTTGTGCCCACAATGGGCGAGGAAACAAACATATCTGTATCTATTATATGACGTCTTGTGTCATTTTGTTTATGTAAATGTCACTTCAATCGTCATAATACCCCTTCCGCATGTATTTAATGTTACAATTCACGCTCCTTCCAATCGTTTCTAACGGGTTGTCGTTGCTTTGATTAAATATCATACGATAGGAAAATACAATACATCATATATATCATTTCCTTTTATGAACATACATGTTTTGTTTAAGGAAAATCATTTTTTTTACAAACAACTTCAGCAATAATTCCATTCAAAATGCACAGCGTATCACTTAAGTCGACGTATCCCCATGTATTTAAAGTTACAATGCATGCCCCTTTCAATCGCTTCTAAAGGTTTTTCGCAGCTTTGATTAGATATCATACGTAAGTCAAGTTTTATGAACATACACGTTTTAAATAATTGTTTAAGGAAAATGATTTTATTTTTACGAGCAACCTTAGAAATAATTCCTATCAAAATGCAGACCTTATTAGATGGGTTCTTTCCAGCGGTGAGGACAAACATGTGGTCAGTTAATGTATATAGAAACTATTTTTAGAAAATCTGTCAGTTTATGATGTTGAAACTATTTTTAGATTATCGGTAATTGTCTGTTTTAAGAATGGGAATTTGATTGTGCTTTTTCAAGTTTTATTGATAAATAAATCGTATTAATGTGTTACGTAAATATCTGTGTAGAAATAATACTAGTGCTGTTATGAAGGCTTCGCACACTTTAGATGTTTTACAGGTTAAATCCGAACTACTTTACTTCATCAAACGTATGAATGACTCAATGTTGTATCAGGGCATGTGTGTTAGAATAAATTGAAAGCCTTATGTCCAAAACAATGGCAAGAATGGAATGAAGCTACTACGCAAAAAATGAAAACATCTTAATAGAAAAGTATACGCCTAAAAGTCATAGAATGAATAGTATTTTGTAATTGTACAGCAGGCAAATCATAGCTAGTATTTGAATCATTAGCAACGCGAAACCTAAGATACAACTATTTTGACTTTCAGACAATCATTTTTGTTTCTTATCTCATAAAACGGTAATATCAAAAGGACACCATTACAAATAAGCTTGCTTCAGGGTCAAATCAGGTTATAATAACAAACCATGCAGGCGATGGGACACTTGCGGTCGGTAATACATCTTGGGCTAAACTCAGAGTGGATATCAGTATGTTAACTGCCTACCAGAGCCTCCATTATTTTGACCCATTAATCTTGTAAATATAACGATCTAAAAAAAGTTATGTCCTACTAAAAATAAAACGCCGGGATACAGAATTACAGCGCGGAAATAGCCGAACAAGCAAGAACTCATACTCGGAACGCAATACAACTAATCTATTTTTATGATTTTGTCGTCATTCTGCTAAACATAGAGCGCATTGAGACAAAAAAATGGGTTAAAACGACATGAATAGAAGTAGTTCTTTGGAATTTGCGGTCTTAAGACTACCTGCGCGCATGCGCAGATAGTCTAAAAATAGCGTGACAAAAATCGTCAACCTGTCAACTTGTGAATATATAAAATAACCTTACTTTACTCAGGCCACCAAAAGCTTGTAAATATTCAGGAGCATGGTTTCTCAAATAAATTGGATAATAAGCTCGAGGCAATCAATCTTATAGACAACTAGTTGTTTGTCAATGCGAAGTTCGTAAATTGTAGCATTATCATAAACTTGAGCAGCTCGCTAATGCAAAGAAAAAGGCGAATTCCATATTTTAACATTTATCAGAGGGCGTTAAATTTAAATAAAATCGAAACCGAAAAATAAAAATGAATAGTTAGATAGATAGGTATATAATCAATTGTTTATTACGATAGGACGCTTTTCTAGTGACCTGCCTCACGTCGAGTTCGGTGATGAAACATGTATCCGTCGAGACCGCAGGTCACCAAAAAAGCGTCCTATGATAACGTCTTCAATTTATTGAAAAAGAATTGAAGTGATTTGAAGTGTTTCGTTTTTGTTTGAATACCAGTCTTTAATTGTCAAAAATGACAAACGTTTATAAGTTGAGTTCAGTTGCGTTTTAAGTCAATCGGAACGAATCCATTCTCATCATTTATTATTTTTGGTAGTCTTAACTTTTCTTCATTTAAGGAGAGAGAAATGAGTGATCAATGTATATATTTTGTCAGTGAGAAAACCTCTGCTGTGTTGATTTGAGTTTTCTTCTGTTAACTATACAGCAGACATCATTTCATTTACCCCCTGTTTTTAAGATGAATTGTTTACCGTGTGTTCGAAAACGAAACGCAAAGAAATACTCAAGTACATAAATAAAACAAGTAAACGATAACCTTTACATCAAGCCCACATCAAGTGTGATAACTAAATTGGTAAAAACCAATACCATAATAATTATCTGCAACAGTATGTCCAAAGCTGGGTTCAATACTTTTCAAATGAATTTAATAAACTAGGCAGATATAAACATTGATAATTATATTTCCTTAACATATTATCGCATAAATCATTTTTCTCGCGTTTCAGTTCAGGGTGATTGTAATTGTAATTCACTTTGAGTAACGAAAAACGCTTTGAGTGGCGTTTCCACGTCAAACGTTGTTTTTTTTCTTTTCATCTGTTTGTTTGGATTTTTTTTTTAATCAAGCTTGTATCTTTCTAAGTGCTGTTATATCTATCAGCAGATCAACGTGTTAGAGTTAAAAAAAACTTGTCGCAGAAAAACATAGAGATATTATCGATATCATTTCATATAGTTATTTACTTGAAACTTAGTATTAATATCATTTTATGCATATTTTAATTTAATATAGCAATGGCACAACAACACTTATAAACAGCCCATATCTAACTGAGGGAATCAGCATGGGTGACCTCCACTGTGACGGCTCGGAGGAAGACCTCTTGTTCTGCAAGTCTGGCCCTTGGCGAGCACACTCATGTCCACTTTACACAAACGCTCTTTGGATTGAATGTAGTGAGTGAATGTAGCTAGTGCTATGACACAGAAAAGAAACAAGGCCATCATAGTGGTGTTCGAATCTTTTTCGAATTACCGCTAGTATTTAGCGGCGATATCCTGCTCTCGTCAATTTCTAAAAGTTTACGATGCAACCTACTACATATAAAACTATTGTTTTATGATACTTAAGATATTTCACAAAAAGGTTTATGGCTCAAATCTCAAATTGCATAATTATCTAGATATATCGCATACTGACGTATTTAACCATACTTGCACAGACACGCCAGTATACAACACAACGATAGCGGATTATGCTCTCGGAGGCAATGGGTCATATGAGGGCCTGTGTGACAGTGGCTTTGGTCCCGTGGAGGCGCAAATTTATTGCAGAACAGCAAATCTTCCAGCATGGTAAACGTTATAGAAAAAATATATTCAAAAGGAACATAGTAATAGTAACAGAACTAATAACACTATCATTTAAAGAAAATATTTGCGGTACATCAGCATCTTTGTCTACAAATAAGACAAAAAAAATATAGATTATACAATATAAAAAAGTAATCATCAATGTCCACATTCAGTCATTATTAAAATCACTAATAGTGCAACATACATTCATTATAGAAATACAAGCGTTTCGTCATTCTGGTAAATGTAATGACTGATGGCATGTACTTCATTAGTGATTTACTTGTCCGCAATAAGGTATTGTTGTATGCAGAGCTTTAAAAGTATTTAATGAAGAGCCACCACGAATACAGTATGAAATAAATTTTCATTAGCATTTGGCAAAGTAAGAAAAGGATCTCTTACCATTATTCGCTTAGAAGCAAAGAGATCTTCATGGACGGCAGACAATTTTAAGCATTGTGTATTGTTTGTAAACGATGTTTTTTTCTGACTTAGATATTCCGGCATGCGCCAAGGCAAAAATAAATTCAAAGATGATAAGACAAACATGGAATGTGCATCTGTTTTCGAATTCAATAAGATAACCAATTTAATTGTTAATGAACTGGAGCGAGCTAGATTATTTTGGCAGATGACATTTTGGTGGTGTGTGATTTTTAAATCTGCTAAATATTGTATTTGTGTATCGTAGAGAAAATATATGCAATGTAAGCTTTTGCATATCAGATTTCTAAGATATAATTCAATGTAACGCAGACACAAAACCGTATGGCTAGTGACTTGATCAAGTGTGGTATTTTTCATTAGCATTTTATTAAGAGCAAGATAACAGCATCTCATTGATAAATGAAACTAAGATTAGGTAGAATTTAAGAATAATTTGTTATCTAAAACAATTGTTATTCTAAACTGAATTATTCTGCATTCTTATCCACTTGTACAACTTTGAAGATGTACTCTTACTCCCAAATAAGATTTAACACAATTAAAAATGAGTTTGTATATATCAAAAAGAATTAATCAGTGTCAAAACAATGGTTCGTATGAAGGAGTTTAATTTGAAGGAACGGTGCAAAAACATGGTATTTATACCTTAAAACCATAGTAGATCGAAATAAATCTTATTGCATTCACCAATCATTTACTATTTTTGCGTTTTCAGCTATTAATTTTATATTACAATCTTGTTATCGGTAATTAATATTTTCGTATTTTACATCAATACATTATTTAGTAAGTATTTAAAGGTTTATTATTCACAATTTATACTTGTTATGCATGCATTTGTATTGATTTTGAATAAGAGTGTCACTTTAAGGTGTTTTCGCGATACTTTATACAACGAATTTTTTTTGCAGGAATGCATTTATACACCATCATCAGTACGTCGGACACTCACTACAGATTTACGCCAACTGCATTGGATATGAAACTGACATATCACAGTGTAACCTCTACCAGGCGGACTGTCACTATACAGCCGGAGTGGATTGCTCAGGTAAAACGTAGTTTTAATCTGGTCGCTTTCAAGAGGATTGTAAGCGAAACGTATTGTATAATATAGTTTTTGTTCCGGTGGTAAAATTGTTTCCTACCCGATGGAAAACGCTATTTTATATTTTGTGACATTTATCTTATGTGTTTGGCCATGGCCATGGTCCTTAGACTCTTAAACACAGGGTCTTCGTTTAAATTAGCGACCTCTGGGAATGTCCCTGTAGATTCCATTTTTTTATTTTACATGACTTAAATGAACGAACACAGAGATACAATTTGTGAAAGCGACTTCAATGTTGTTAAAATGTTGTGCATTTCACTCCTTGTATAAAGTGCTTTGTTATTTAACAAATGTATATGCACTTGAGGTTCCGCCTAGTCATTTTAAGGAACTGCTTGACTCTCTATATCACATAAGGCTACATAACATATAAGCTGAAAGGTGGCGTGGAAATGGACGTAATATCAATTATAGGACGCATAGAATTCCTACGTTTTTTTTCTGTTGTCAATATGTACAATTATACATTCAACTTAAAATATAATTTTTAATAAAGTTTTCTTCCAAACGTAAATATTTGTATTAAAACCGTTAACTTAGTCAATTGTAAGACACAACACTAATGCACAGGGGTCGCTCATTCTTAGTTTATTTCAATAATCAATGGTAAAATCACATTGCCAAACAAAAGATATTTTCAGTAACATGTTAAAACACAGAATTGCAACATTTTTTTAGGCAAATTCCATGTTGTTGTTTTTTAAATATACCATCCATACATTTCCATGCGCAATTATATAATAGAAAATGTTATGAGTTTGTCCTTTTTTCGCATTTCTATGAGAAAACGTCGTCATTTGAATGGCCCCCTCGTAATCTTATCGACCAGAAAGTGAAAGAACTCCCAAGGAACTAAAAATATACCATTTTCAATTGGTAAACATAAACGTTCCCGTACCAAAGGAAGGATAGGTGGACTTCGAATTTCTATCTGCTTAATGGTCCGGTATGACCTCAAATGATGCTAACACGTGATCAGGAACGGCTTATATACTAGCCGTGTTTTATATTCCTACTTACTATTACGTTTTATGGTGATAATCGCACAACAAAGTTTTTCCTCGATCTAATATAAATATACTTATATTCGCTTTCCGCTATCCCAACATTAACAGATTAAACATTAGTATATGTGACTAGCGTCGGTGGCAAGAAGATATGTTGGGGTTGGAAGGATCGGGGAACACGAAAAATGCCCCATCCAATAAGCAGACCAATAGGTTTGAATATGTTACCCATAAGCAAAACAATATGTTTGAATATACTACGGGAGTTTTGCTCTTGCCCGAAACAATATATTTAATCTTCGATGTTACCATATTCATGATTGTTAGCAAATGAATGTCATTTATATTGCTGTCATGCATATTTGACTTAGACATTCGAAATAGACCCCCAGTCCTGTAGCCCAGCCAATCAAAGGGGGTAAAAACATAAAAACAATTAAAATAACCGGGACATATACAGTAGCCTAAATTATTACAAAGATCCTTTTTAAAGGCCGAGGATCAAGGCTTTTAAGCAAACACTAATTAGGAGAAATACGTTGTCACAATGTCACAAGGCAACAAAAATTAAGTATATCAAAATAATATAAGAAGATGTTTGAAAATCCGCTTTGGCTAGGTCAATGCGAACTGAGTGAAAACGCACTAGGGGTGTAAAGCAGTTTCGCCAGCGCTCAACTCGACAGTTGCCTCAACAATTATCAACAATGTTCAGGTAAAACAGGAACAAAATATGACGTCACAAGAATATCAAAAGTATACATATAGGTGAAACAATAATGTTATTACAGCGTGGATATTGATACTAGCGGAGTACTGCTTCGGAGCGTTCAATCGAACAGGTAGGAATTCACTAGAGTCATTATATCCTTAAGTACTTAAAGCATGGCTTAACTGTTTATCAAACCGTTTTCACCACACAGTCACAGACATTGGGCTGATGGGAGGCCATAACAATCTGACCGGAACTGTCTTTGTGAATGTGACTGATTCATGGCGATACATCTGCGCTGATGACTTTGGGCCCAATGAGGCTAGGGTCGTGTGCAAAACGCTCAATGGAACTGACGTGTAAGATTAAAACAAGAAACGAGACGTAGCATAAGCTTCGAGGATTGTTTCTTAATTCTGTCTTCAATATTGTGTGCATAATTTACATGTTGTTGTATTTTTAATGCATGGCATATTTGGTCTTTGTATATTATTATTTAACTCAAAATTTATCGAACTGAATCAATCATACATGTTATATCGAAATAAATATTGTTTAAACCACTATAACCATTGTTAGATATACACTTTTTTCTATTTATTATTGGTATGTAAATGCCTCTAATGGGATATTTTGTCCATGACCAATCAGGACGATATGTGTGTATGATAGAAATGTTTGTATAAAATAATATCACTGCGTTTCTGTCCTCTCTCTATAAGACCTGGCCAGATATCCCGTGAATATGTTGGCCATTACGGACTGGTGTCAGACTTACAATGTACGGGCAGCGAGGATGACGTGTCTTTGTGTACCTCAAACGTTTTAGGTTACTGCAGCAGCGGATACGCCGCCGCTGTGGATTGTAGTATGTACAACTATTTCTAAGAAAATTGATACTACTCATAAATTGATTGTATATCATTGTGTTTTATTAGGTTTTTACATTTAATCTGTTGCAAATGTTAGGTTACTTTATGTTTTAAGATATTCAGATATTACTATCGTTGGTTTAGAAAACCTGTACGTTCAAAATTATTCAAGTAGATCCATTTGATTTAAATCTACCATCCAAGCAAACTGCTGTGTTTGAAGTAAGTTAAACGGGAAACGGAAATACAATTCAGGATTACACCGCACAATATCTTGTTAAAACTCTATAACTCACTCATATAGTTATTGATGGTTTAAATTCAGACACGGTTCGTCTTGTTGGTGGAACTAATTATACGAACGGTCGTGTAGAAGTATATGACACCTTCAACCAGACGTGGGAAAACGTATGCTACGATCATTTCAGCTACAACGACGCAAAAGTTATTTGTCGACAACTGGAATTCTACATTGGAGCACTTAGGTATTTGTTTGTATGTTTTTTTATGAGTTGTGATATTTACTGACAATGTGTGTCCGTTGAAATCAAACTTGTTTTCGCTCCTGCTAAAATATGTATGTTTAAGAAACTGAAACAACCAAAACTGAATCTGAAATAAAAACATGTTTTGATTAAAAATTACTATACCGCATTTAAGAGTATGTTGTTGTTGTAGTTGTTTGTTTGTTTATTTCTTTTTCGTTTGTTTGTTGTTGTTTTTCTTCAGCAATATTTTACAAGGACTTGTCTTGACAAACTAGTCGCCTTATAAGGGTTATGTTAATAAAAACATTTAAAGACTTCTACTCTAATTCAATACGAATCTAAATACAAACAATAACATCTCCGCTGTTTTGTGATAAGTTATTTGGCCAAAAAATGTGTGCTCCTTGATCGTTTTCATCGACGCGCAAACCTTTTTATAATTAGGCAGATATTTATGCATAAGTTTATAAGTCAGTTTAAAAATAAAACGATTGTTTGCATTTAACAATAGTGTTTTATCCAAACCATAGTAGGGCAGCTACTTGTGTACTTCTTACAGCATTGTTATAGACGTATGACGCTTTTGTCATAAAAGTAATCAGACAAACCATTTTGTTTCAATTCAAGTGTGAATGGACAATTTACTAACAATTTAACCAAAAGTTCGGCACGTAAATTGTCGATCAATATGAAATTTAACATTCGAATATTAGGAAAAAAACACTCGCATTTCATTGGTTGAAAACTGGTTTCAGCCATTAATGTCTTGCTACTCCACGTACGTATTCTCATCTTTAATTTTAAGGGACAAATTCATGTTCTTTAGATTCAGACATCGAAAAAATATGCACAAAATGCTTGTAACAATGATTAAACATCATCAAACGTTTAAATAAGGGCTCTATTGTAAAACTGATCTAAAACAGATGAGTAACTGCCAGTTTGGACTTTATTTATAAATGTAAGTAAAATAACCGAAATTGAACAGAGCAGATATATTGACAACATTATCTCTTTGAAAGAAGTCCTTTAAATCGCAACAAAACATAAAAAATGATATTTAAATCATTTTGCATTTGCATATGTCAACTTGGTTCGTTTTTTTCAGTAGGTACCGATTGTATAGGTATTTTACAAGACCAACTATATACAGAATGAATTGCCATGGTTATGAGGATGACCTATCACAGTGTGCAATCGACTGGAATAACGGTCACTGCAGTTATGATGCTGAAGTGGATTGCAGCGGTATTTCGACTTATTGGCTTTTTAAATAGCTCTGTAACAATATCCAAACCACCATTAAGTCCTCGCTAACAGAATTTGCACATCTGAAAACATCTCGTTTGTAAACGCTTTTAAGGAGTTTTTCATAGTTTTCACTGATTATTAAAGGGGCTTTACTCCGTATGATGAAATAGCGAAAAAAAAAAAACTGACATAAACTTGGTATCGATGTGTACAATGCATTAAAACTTACTAACTGAAGTACCACATAGTTTACAATTAATTGCTAGTAGAATTCATTCCTAATGCGTGATTGGCTAGTCGATGTTATCACGTGATATAACCAAGTTAGGTATATTGCTAAAATATTACATTATGAGTAAGCCTTCGTAGCACAGTGGTTACAACACTGGACCGCAATTTTGGCCATCCGGACTCCGACTCGATTTTTTTATTACATTTTGGTAATTTTTACAATTAGGGTATCAAAGAGTAAAACATTTTATTAAATAATTGTCCTGAGATTCGTTACAAAAAAAGTCTTTTTTTTCGTGCCAGTCTGAGGAACAGTCCCTTTAAGATCTTGCAGCCTCTTAATTTAAAGGAAACAATTCCCGTAGTCGAAATAATCTTTAATTTAAAGTTGTTTTGTTATAGTTCAAGACCGTCCAATAGCATATCCAACCACGTCGAATTGTGAGTTTTTTTGTTTTCTTACAATTTGATTTTATTGATGATCTCAAGTTTCCATATTGATTATTTGTTTGATTTCATTCTTTAAAAGTTATTGATAGTGAAAATGAAAATTGGACCGCGTCGTGCGATTTCTAGCCGTCGGACATAAATATTACAAATGAAATAATCCTTAATAAAAATACCAAAAATATTGATTTTTTTTCTATGTATATCAATTTCTTCCAGACTTCTTTCTTTTAAAGGTTTGCCATTGGTGAATCATTTTCTCGACGATTTGTGACCATTGGTTTACTCATGTTTTCATGGCAACCATAAATTTCGTCCCGACCTGTTTTGACTACATTTTTAGTCTGTGTTTTAAACGGCCAAATGTATTAAAGATACACAACTGATTCATTAATTTTATGTTAATTAATGTTCCTTTATTTTTTTAAATAGCTAAATCATATTGATACGTTCATTTTGCACGTCATTCGAATAATGGGCTTTCGTAACGACGTCATTCACATGCGCAATACATGGTCTCACTTGTAAACATGTATCTTACGCAATTTAAGTGATATCATTATAACATTTTCCGAATTTCTTCTTTGAATATCACTTCATTCAAATACCTTAAAGCATTGTAATAACAAATATGTCCGAAGGCCCAAAATCGCGCGACGCGGCTAATATATCCCTTTGTACATAATAAAAACATGTTTAAGTTTAGTTTAAACTTATTTATTTTTCAAAGATTGTGAAGAAAGTTATTACAACACAATTATTCGCTACAGTATGGTCTTGTGTTATGAGGAAAACCGGAGAAATCGGTGAAAAACCATTGGTCCGGCTTGGTGACCACAAACCAAAATCATTTGCGGCCAGCCCGGGAATCGAACCCGGGTTGCCTAGGTAATGTGTGTTAATCACTGCGCTTACCGGACAACCTAATATTTTGATAAAAGTAATGTTTCTTGTGCGTAATTCGTACGAGCGAGCGAGCAAATTATCGTTATGTTTTAGCAATTTAACACGAGTATAAGCTAACTTTCATATCTGTGTATGATATTGATAAAAAGCTGCACAAGTGCGCCTGGTTGACGGTGACCACAACCATTCTGGGCGGGTTGAGGTTTACTACCAGAACCAATGGGGGACTGTGTGTCGACAAAACTTCGACCATAATGATCTGATGGTTGTATGCAGGACACTGGGTTACTATCGTGGATACGGGTACTACTTATATCTTATTTTAGTTTTTGTTAGTAAGAAACTAGACAGATTCCTATTTTTCCCAATGTTTATATTTAATATAAAGCTCACTTGCTGGCTATGTTTGTAGAACAGGGTCTCGGTGAACATTGCAGAACGTGAGCTGCACATCGACGTTCGTTTGCTATGATGTTATAGAATAAATGAATCCTTTTTAACCAAATCTTGTTGTGACAGATACATAGCAAAAAAACAAAGCATTCTAATAGATCCAAAAATGATTGCATCGACTAAATATGAGAACATGTTGAAGTAGCTAACGTTTCAATGAAAATATGAGGTTTTGATTTGGGCTGCAACCTCACTTAGGGCTATTCGTCTTTTATATATACATATATATACAATTATATACGTAGACATTTTTCCCGGATGTATTTATGTTGTATATTTCCCTGAGTGCGGTGTCTGAAACATGACATGTATACATTGATTGTGTTTAAGACCTGTGTCAACTGTAGATTTGATGGAAACAAATATAAACAAAGTTTGAATGTTTGGCAAAACACATCAAGCATCAAGGTGATATGTTACAAACATTTATAAAATATAAATAAATAAAACGATCAAAAATGAAAATTAAACAATTCTTACGCCGGCAGCAGGATTCGATTATTGCTATTTCTGCAGTTGGGTACTATATGTCCTGCGCAACGGTAAACAACTATTTCATTTGAGTTTCTGTAACACACACATACACAAAATTTGTGATTGTCAACATTTTCTCAACACAATATGTTTGATAGGTTCATTGCATATACTTTTGAATAAATCGGCGCCTTCCGATATCTGACAGAAGGTTACTAAGAAATGTTCATGAGGCCTTATACAACCAGCAATCTATTTATTTTGTCGTAAATGTCGACCTATGTACAATAACCAAATCAAAGAGAGGGACTTAAATACTATAAATCTGGAGCCTTACAAAAAGAAATAGAACTATAGCATGTGTTTTATCAGTGCGTGAATGGTACAGTTTGTAGTCCCCGTTTGTTTAGTTTTGCGTTATTGCATCTGAAGAGCTACTTCTTCGAGCACCATTATTCTTATTACATACATGTGATCACTTATATTTAGGAAATCTTGCAACCGTTTCATTTGAGATTATTGTAAACCTCGATCGATTTTTTTTCTCTCAGGTATGGAAAAATATACGAAGGGGTACCAGCTTCCGGAGGAAACGTGGTTATTGAAGACTTACAGTGTCGGGGAAGTGAATCAAACGTAAAACTGTGTACATCCAAGGTCTGGCTGTCAAATACGTGTGACCACTCCCAGGATGTCAGTATTGACTGTAATTGTAAGTTCTTTGCGGGATACACTTATAAAGCTTACTGATAAAAAGTATCGATAGTAAATGGTAAATACACTTTTTTGAGGGCGTGACCATCTGCAAAGGCCCGCAAAATGGTTTGCAGTCCGAGTGCATAGAACTTAGAACATAGATGCAGACTTAATTAACTTATTAAGTATGTTTAGAATATGCATTCATTTATAAGAAATGAATTTATGAACAAACTGTGGGTTTTTTAAATTGTCCAAAAATTGGATGTGCACATTTCTGTGAAAAATGCTGAAAAATTACACATTTGATTCAAGATCAGAATGATATAAGTCCAAATATATCGCAACTCTATTTTGCTAAAACAAAGGTGGTAACAATCGGATATGATATCCTTTGGCAAAACTTTCCCGACCTACCCCTTTTGGCATCCGGCCCAGCAAACAAAACTGTTAAGCCAGTTATTCATTCTACCAGGGAAAAGACGCGTAAATGTACACAGACCAAATTGCGACGGCCTGTGGAGTGAGAATGAAATTATACACAGCTCTACTAAAACATTAATAATATCCAGACCTACCCTCCCTATATTTTTGGCCGTGAAATCGGACACAAACATTTTATACATTCATTTTCAGCCTATGGAGATTCTATAACAACAGTTCCATATGGATCGATTTATTATCATACCGGAAGCCCTGTAGGTGAGTTCACGTGAAATATAAGGATGGATTAATGCACAAACAAATGGATAGATTGACCGACAAACGGACGGACGAACATAACATGCGTTTATTCAGACTTATAAGAAATAACGTCGTCTATTCAGATGATAATTTGCTTATAGATGTGACGTGTATATATATAAATGCGAGATCTGGCTTAAACTTTGTATTATAACAAAACACTGTTAGTATTAAGAGTGAATACAAGCTTTACATTGTTTATTGCGGTTCTCGTACAAAACTTTCACTTATAATACTAAAGCATGATGTCGATTTAGGGAACGTGATTAAGAATTTAGATTGTTTTATAGAAACATTGGTTTTAATGCTTAATTCCAATGCCTTACTGCTAAGCCCAAATAATTTTAGTGTCATATCATCTGAAAGGACATTGGTTGTTGATCACAGAACATCAGTTATTCATGAAGTTATTGCAGTTTCTATTATTTTTTTCAACTAAAATTTACTATTGAGCAATCTTTAAAAACCAACATTTTGGTTAAAAGTTTGGTTAAAAGTTTGAATTTCATTTGGTACCAATATAATTTGGAGTCACAAGGCATCCAAATTAGTGTACATCGGTTTTTAGTATTACATAATGTGGGTATAATGATTTTGGGTAATTTATACCATCAGATGGAGACATTCGACTTGTTGGTTTTGGCTATGGCAGTGCCAGTGGACGACTCGAGGTATTTTACAACGGACAGTGGGGAACTGTTTGTAGTAGAAGTTTTGACATCCGGGACGCAGAGACCGTGTGTTATATCCTCGGTTACTATGGGTAAGAATTAGTTAGGGCTAATACTGGAAGTGGAATTAATGCGCTACCCCATTATCTGCATTTCATATAAAAATGAGCATAATTATTGTGAGCTCTCAAGTGTTTGAGTTTCCGGGACGAACTCAAGAACGTTCATTAAGTTCCTGATCAAGGAGCACATTCCTGACATTTACGCGTTTCTGTCAGACTGTTTTATTTACTCCTTGTGACAACATTTCAGAACACAAAATACCATACTGAATCCGTATGCAACTTGTTATATTCTTCTTGCTGGTATTCCAATGGTTTTGTGTCAGAAAAAAATCAATTTTGATCAGAGAGACGAAAAGTATTTATTTGTCATCTATATTTGTTATCTATCTTGGGGCAGGTAAAGACAGAACAAAACCATCTCGTTCTGATCTATTTTAATGTGACTAAATTTATAAAAAAAATATACTTTCTTATCAAGAGTTCATAAAGTCTGCGCGTTTCATCCACACATAGATCACCGACCTATTACCGCTCGTATTATATTGAGGGACCAAGCTATGGAGCAATCATGATAGAGGATCTCAACTGTCGAGGTGGAGAGTGGAGTCTAGCTCAGTGTGATTCCGGGGCTTGGTTGTCGAATAAATACTGTAGTCATAACGATGATGTTGGCGTGGATTGTTCAGGTAATTTTTAATAATATACGTTTTGTTTCATACTTGTATTTTAAGCTGTCATATGTATATGAAGGAACGAATGTTCGTAAAACCATGAAAGAAATATGAACGTACTATTAAAATTAATCTATAATGCTGAATGAACCTTTTATTTTTAAGTCGAAAACATATTATATCCAACATACAAATGATATTTTAAGTGATAGAAACCTATTACAGGGGTTATTTCATGGTTTGTAGCATGCACTCTTACGGATTTGTTTTTCAATATGAAATAAAATATGTTCAATCATCAGAAGTCTTGAAAATTTAACGACAGCTGAATGCCTTCTATTAATGTTGAAATATATGCTCAAATATTGTCTCTGAAGTCCACAATTTCAAGCACCATTAGTAACATGATTCGGCGAAAGGACTTAGCTTTATTTGCATTATCAAGTGGTGCTTTTAATGTTTTTAACAATGGTTAAAATACCCATCTCGTAATGCATGAGTTTTTGTGGCCGGTTGGATAAGATTTCTAAAAAAAATTGTGATGCTTCCTGTGTGGGCATGCTTCTCACAAAACAATATTGTTTTTACACTTGCATCGTTTGTTTTTCTGCCATTTCGCTATCTAACATTAAACTTATTAAAGATTAAGTGTTTTCATGAGCATTACCGAGAAAACTAATTTTTGACCCATAACAAGAGCAAATCGATTTAATGACAAACAGTGTTTTTTTTCTATATTTCTATTTTGAATTTAGGACAAATATCGGCAATGACAACAGAGTCTACTTCCACTTGGTCTCCATATACTACTCGTAAGTATTAAATAAAAACGTCCATAATAGCACAACAATACCGGCACGAAAGTTCAGTGGTAGAGCGTAGCTTCGGTGCGGAAGGTCGGGAGTTCTAACCCCGGCCGCGTCAAACGAAGGACGTTTAAATGTGACACCAGTAGCTTCTTTGCCTAGCGCTCGGCATTTAAAGGGTAGTACTGGGGAAATGGTGTACTAAGTACTGGTTCAAACAAAGAAGGTTGTATCCCATTTTCGATGCTTTACACCAAGCACGTTAAAGAACCAAGAGGTCATTTCGCAAAGAGCTAGGGTATCACTCCCGGATCTCTTGTATCACACACCGTTTCTTCAAGTTTTCTAATTTCAGAATTTGACTGCAAATTGCTGACACATCTATCTCATGTCACTAATGGCATTTAAAACACAATGTACGTCGTGATGGTGTCACGGCGGGATCAGGCCATAATGTAGCCAATGGGTGCAGCACACCTTGATAAACTCATATAAACAAACAACACAACGACAAAACGTATTTTATGATATATTATATTATATTTACCAGTTATTCACTATACACTTTCAGTTACTTTTACCTTATATTGTTTACGTTTTTTCATAACGGTTGTTTTAATCCGTCGACCTTTAACAAATAAAAACTCTAAGAAGTGCTCTTTCAAAGTACCTATTCTCCGCAAGTTTGTTCGAAGTTAACACATACATTATAATTCACATTAATGTAATAACTAGAGCTGTGCTTTTATATGTCATTGACAGCTATTAATGTCATAGGATTAACTCTATTTTTATTTATCTAATTAAACTCTTTATCCTACAATCGTGACACGGAGGCAATATATATATTTATTATTATGCCTGTGGGTGAAAAGTCTTAAGAATGTGTAGATTTTGTGTCGTGTTTGTTTACAAGTCTTTAAGCCATGAACATTTACAAGAATGTTGATCAGCACTTCGGTTGCTGTTTGTTGTTTAGCCAAGAAAAAGCATTGGAATGGGCTTTTTCTTCGTGAAAATTATTACAAAGAGGGATCAACTTTGTGTTTAATACGTATTGATATCAAATCATTTCAGTTATGTGTTCTGATAAAATTGTTTTAATCAATTATGCCTATGGGATCAAATATATGTATCTACATCATTGTATTACAGAGCAGTGCGTGTCACAAAATTTCCACCACATATGTTAATACGGACGAACGGGCAAGATCAAATATATATGCCCAAATAAGTACTGGCTTGAAACATCATATGGCATGTTTTAGTCGTTCTTAAGAGGCTGTTTTCGATAACCTAAGTCACACGATATTCCGTCAATACAATAATTCTGCAATCGAGGGGATAACATATAACTTCGAGACGAAAGCTATAGTTTGTATTGTTATCTTTTTATCTGGGCTTTGCTTCAAATGACAACAGTCCTTTATTCAACTCCAAACGTGCGAAACAGAGTGTGATTATCATGATATTTCAAATTTCAACATTCAATAAATAGTGTATTCATAGATCATGTGGTGATTATGGCTGAACTATTCTTCAGCATGTGAAATTTTGGAGATCAAACAGTATTCTAATATTTGTGGCACACATACAGGTTTAAGTATCTGTCTTCTCAGAGATCTTGATTACGAAAAGGTGAAGAAGCTTTGATGCTCATAAACACAGTTTTAAAATAAAATTTATAAAACAAATAAATATTTTCGCGTTTTTGGGTGATTAACTCAAAATTTTGAAATATCTGTTTTACTTTTAAAAAATATCAATTTGGAGCTCAATAATTATTGCACAAGGGTTTGGATTTGGGCAGGCTTGTCTCCCTTGATTATGTGCAATTTACTCGTTTAAAATGCTTACAAGCACCAGTTATTTACACGTTTATGGTATTTTTAAACAAATGTATTGCATTCAACTTATGGTATATTCGTCTTGATATATCTTCTACGATAGGAAAACTGAAAGTATAAATCGTGTTTTAAAAAAGAATCGGAATAAATTAAAATACGTACATGAAAAACATACCATGTAATAATAAATACCCCCTAAAAACCTACCTGTATAATGTGTATTTCACAAAATTGCAGTAGAACTCACTTTCTAGTGTCAATGCATTCAACCAGATCTGGTAACAGCATGTAAAATACATATTGGTTTCAGATCAAGTATTTCAACTGCCAAGTGCTGGACTTCAACCTTTGACTCCCCGATTATGAGCTTGAAACGCTACTAATTGAGAAATCTTGTCGACGTATAAATCTTATTGCAAATTATAATTGCTAAACTTTGGTTCAAAATAAACATGACTAACATATTTATTTGCAATAATGACAAAGATTAAGGTTGTACTTGTAGTTGCCTTCTTCATGCACCGTTTTTCGATATTGCAGCTAATAAAAGCTATTGCGGAGGATATTTCAACGGGTGGTCGGGCTATATTGCCTCACCAAACTATCCTAAACAATACTTCAACGGCCAACATTGCGAGTACCATCTCAGCGTTCCAAGCGGTCACGTGGTGTGTCTGTATATTGAGAACATGAGCCTTGAGACCTGTTGTGATCATCTTCAGCTTTACGATGGCCCTTCTTCGTCGTATAACTTAATAAGCAGGTTTGCTAATGCAAATTTATTTCATTTAAGTATTTGCGAGGTAACAACAATAAAAATACCTTTCACAGCAATGGTATCTTGACAGAGAGAAGTTGATGTATGTTTTAACGTCTCGCTTTAATAATCATTGAGAAGTGTATTCAAAAAATTAAAAGAGGGACAGAAAATGATTCTTTTAATAAGCAGGTATATTAACTTTACTATAATGGCTTCCGTGTGTTTTAAGTTGCAAAATGTTTATCATTTCATCAAAGATATTCTTATTTCAATCTTAAGACCGCGTTACTGAATTTGCAGTAGCACCTGCTCAGATTGTCGCAAATTTAGTACGGAAGAAATGGTACTTATGTTTAAATAAGATACACCATAAACGCATACACGTTTAAGAACTTTATAACCCGTTTTTTTTTTTTTTCAAATACGACGGGTATCGTTATTTTTCATTTGAAACCAACCTTGAGTGTATTTTTAGTTGCCTAGCCCTACAGTTTGCTGAGTTAAATTGATACATTTGAATAACTTGTCATTTAAAGCGTGACTTCAACATCTGCCCCGGGAATAAACTGGAACGATACGGAGATTTGCTCCACCGGACCTACAATGACTGCAGTGTTTACTACGGACGGCTCTGTCACAATGACAGGGTTTAACGCTACCTATTCTGCGTTTATACCAAATTCAAACGGTATGAATAAAACAATTGTTCCACTAAAAAGATAAAAATACACAAGTTTTTCATATATCAAATATGTTCCGTTTTAGATTTGAAAGTAGGACATAGGCATAGTGAATTTGAGTCTATATTTACAACAAATCGAAACCTTGAATGAAATTTACATTAGTTTCATTGAACGATTTTCTTAGAAGATCAACTTTTTTCGTGTATCATTGAAAGTAGAAACAAATACGCCTTACATAACGACCGAGCTTGCTGTTTCTCATGACAAACGTTAATTGGGGTTCTACCACAGTATCCAGTAAAGCCCGGTATGCCGTTCTACTTGCATAATACGGTTTTGTCTCCGCCAGGTATCCGTCTTGTGAACGGGCACAGCCCATACTCAGGTCGGGTGGAGGTCTACCACAACGGGCAGTGGGGCACGGTGTGCGATGATAGTTTCGACGCCTTAGAGGCACAGGTCGTTTGTAGAATGATTGGATCCTATCGCGGTGACAGGTAATGCTGATGTCTAGTATTGGTAACTTGTCTTAGCGTGGTGAACTATTATTACAACTCACAGAACATGGTATGATCCTTCAAACTATACTTCAATAAAAGCTGCGCCTTAACCGCTAGATCAATCTTTACATGAGTCATCTTTAGTCGGTTTATTTTTATCTTTAGTTGGTCCCTTTTTCAAAATCATATTAAAAACGACCACCAGGATATTGCGTATGGTTTGACGTCTTGTTTTACCGCATAGGGCAGTTTAAACAACTTCGGTAGTTTGTCATCAAAATACCATACTACCTTTGCAATGCTCGCCAGTTAAGGCTCATAGTTACTAACGTTAATAGATGTTCACTTTAGCACCATGCCTTTTATTGAATCGCTACCACATTGGTACCAAATCATCGTATATTAATTTAAATGAAATGAAAATTCAAAAAAAAATCGTAAAAGAGATACACAAGAATGGTATTAAGCGCATTTAATGATGCCATTGCGGGTGAATTGACCTTTTGGGTGCTGAGTAAAACTATAGTAGAAGTTTGGGGCCTAACCTACAAGCCACAGGCAGCTTTATATATCATAACGATACCTATAATAAATTAGCTTAAAGAAACTGAAGAAATGGGTATTGTCTGCTGGGAATTATGTTTTAGAGGTTTGCCTCAATATAAGTTTCTGTGATTATTTTTCAAAGACAAGTAAAGTTATGTCATAAAATGTCAACCGTGTACGCGTCAGCCCTTCATGAACTCCTGGTGAAAAGGACTCTGTGTTGATCCCATTGCACATTGGGTCATATGACGGTGATAGTGTCGGCATGTATAAAGCGGTGTTTCGGCTTTCAGATGTGATACTTTTTACACCACAATAGGAATTATTTTTTAAATTATCAGGTATGTTATGGCATACAGTAGTGCTCATTATGGACAAGGATCGGGACAAATATGGCTAGATGATCTGAACTGTCATGGATACGAGTCCAACATTTACGGCTGTAAAACAAGAGCATGGGGAGAGCACAACTGTGGCCATGGCGAAGACGCGGGGGTCGACTGCGATTGTGGGTTATTGGGCGATTTAATATACCTTACTGTTTATAATATATGATAATATATGATAGTTTACCATCCTTTGATAAGGCTGGTTATTTAGATCTTAATTTAATTGATATTTAAGTGGGTGTGTTGATTAATTGCAGCAAAAACATTTGCTGTAGCGTACTGTTTAACGATTATGGTGAACAAAACAATTAAATATGTGAAATAAACCCAGTCTTATTGTTGAAAAGTTAATAAATTGTGAACATGCACGTATTTGATATTTGATCATCCACATCTTCGAAGTTAAATTGAAAGATGGACATGATTGTGTCAAATGTAAGATTTTGTATACACAATAAAGTGACTTCATGGTGTTGTTTTACTTTTAGATAATTATTATGATACAACAACACCGTGGTGGATAGCTACAACGGATCCTTCAACAAGTGAGTTGCTTATATATTACTATCTTACATCAGTTATTATTTATCTTAAATGTGCTTTATAATCTATTCTATTTTATGTGATGTATTTTATTCTGTTACTGATCTCTGACTGTGCGAGGCCACTCCTTTTTTATTTACATTTTTGGCAGAAATGTCCACTGGGTGGTCGAAATAAGAAAGGAACTGTTAAAAAAAGTTCTTCACATAGATAGTTAGATTCTTTTTTGACCATAGCTAATAAGATTATGTTTCATATTGATTTTATTTAACAGCTAGACGCGGAATTCACCTTTAATAACTCACCTATAAATTTTGACACTATTAATTTGAACAACCATTATTATTTTCGGAAATAATATTAGTTTGTGTACATATATTCGCCGACGCCAAATAGCAATTAATATTTCAAGGCATGTCCAGTATGTTGTACATGATAAGATATCCATACCATCACTCCTTGATCTGCAGCCGACAAATATCGGGTCAAAACAGTTTCAGTGCAGGTGATTATTTGTTCGGGCTGTAGGTAATGCTATGAAAATTAAGGCACAAAGCACGTGTTTTCGACCATTCAATTCTTGAAATATCAAGTATGATCGTGCGGCAAGATTCTTGCCATACATGAGAGAGCTACGGCAGGTCCATAAAAGAAATCATTTCGGAAATATTTCACTTCGACTCTCTTAAACAAGTCTTTTGAATGCAAGTGTACTAAATTATAATAGCATTTTGTTCTATGTAACACAAAAGAGCAATATTACTCTCAGGGACCATCTTTTTAAGAAAAAAACAATCAAACAAACAATGTGCAAAAACATAAATAATGTCTGTGTGTGTGAAAATTTCCTAATTTCAAAACGCGTGTTTTTAATTGAAATACTATCATATTTCTCATATGTGTTCAATTGCGTTATTAGGGCTTTCTATAAAAATAGGGCATTTTTTCTATCACATGTTTATTTACGGGCGAGAACATGATCTTTTTTGTAAAGTAATAAAAGGTAACAATTATTGTATACAAAATTTAGGACAAAAAAGTATTCCGAGACAAAAATAACATTTTGAATATCAGTATGAAACAGTGTGTGTATACCACTTGATAAATTGCGTCATAAATGCTCTGTCGGAAGTCAATATTTTGCTTCGAAAAAAAAGTTTAAACACTTATTACTTTACCATTTCTTCACCATTTTAAATGAGACAAAGCGCAGTCTACGCCGCTTACGGAGCCCCGCCTTCGGTCTTTTATCAGTTTGATTTAGATTTTAGTTTCTTTTAACACTTCGACAAACCGTTTCACAATACGGCCGTCTTACGGAGCACTGGCAAAACATTATTTTGAAAACAGAATAGTCGAAGTGCATGTTGAAACTAATCACCTTATCAAATTTCGGTAATATAACGAATGTGGGGCTCTTTAAGCGGCGTAGACTGCCCTTTATTTCATTCAAAATGGTGAAGTAAAAGAAAAATTATCTTTGATAAAGTCTTCATTTTCAGCAAAAAGTTGCATTCCGACGTAGCATATATGACGTAATTTATCACGTGGTATATACACACTGTGAAATACTGTGCGAGCTAAACACAGTCTAAGAAGCCGACTTTAACATTGTTTTACCGTGATTATATTTGAGTGGATAATTAAAACAATATTATATACATTTATATGAAAAACTACAAAAACAAGTCCAGTAGTCGAAAGTTTCAAAATAAACCCCGTTTAATGACACAAGGTCAACGGCAATGACATGAAACATAAAAAAACACAATCACAAACCAGAAACAATGAACAACAACACAAAACTCCACAAACAAAACACTACATATTTAATATATATTTACATCCGTACTTGATTTTCTGAACGATAAAAATTGAGTACATTTTGCATGAACCGGGCGACTTTTCCTGACCTTTGTAGGCGGGGTTTCGCAACAAAGCAACGCTCTGTTTGGGCGCTGGTGAATCACTGCGCGTAGTGATCTTACTATGATCTACTTTATTGCTAAATATAGCAGGGCACATGTTCTGTTGAATGCCGGCTTGTTCACATGTTTCTTTGATGTTTAACGAAGAATTTAAATGAAAGACATTATTTTCTAGAAATACGATTTGGAAAATGCTTTATTTTGCATTTGACAACAAAAGAACATGCATTGAACAAATAATACAAACAAATTAAAATTTAACGGTTTTTACTACGGTTCGTCTGCAACAACTGTCAAAACAAACATGGCTGATGATTCTGAGTTCGGCGATTTCTTTCTAGGACAAATGAATGATACATTATCGGATTCAGACAATGATTATCTTTCTACGATAGAATTAGGCGATATCTTCGTCTACATTTAAATACATGAAATGATTGGAGATTGATCAAGTGTCATGTATTTTCGTGAACTCGAACAAACGTCTTAATATTGACAATTCGAGAAGACTAGCACGACACAACACTTCAATATCCTTGCGAATGTTAAAAGACAGCAACAAAAATGAAATTATGACGCTATAATTACCTTGAACTAGAAGTTATCCATTAAATTACCATGACCACATTTGTTATGCCCTCTCACATGGGTCAGGCATATGTAAAACACAATTAAAATGTATCGAACGTTCTTTTGATTAAATGAACATATTACAACAAAAATCATTTTTACCTCCACATATAAACTATTAAATGATTAAATAAAATACTTGATTCTTTATTTCTTTCTGCAAATTACTTATGGACTATTTATTATGCGGAGGATAAAAAGAACGCCCAGCTAAAACACCAAGGGCGACAAGCGCTCTTACCATTAACATTCGGTCTTCACGTTTTGTTCCCCTTTGTTGTAATTAAATGCTTATTCTTAAACACTATTAGGTCGAAATCAATTGCAAAAATAAAAAAGGACAAATGTAAATATAAGTATTGATTCTTATTTTTTGTGCGTTCATACTGCATGAACGCACAAAAAATAAGAATCAATCCTTAAGTTAAAGTAGTGGTGTTAATCGATTGTTAGATACCGTATTGGAACGGTCAGTAAAATGTAAATTTACTGGGGTTTGAACTAGTTTGGGTGCATAACCCGACAAGCCAAAGCAAATAACAATTTTTATCAATGTTTTTTTTCGAAGAACTTCACATATTTTGGTGTATCATAATGGCATAATGTAAAGCAATGCGTCTTCACTGATATAAAACTAATTTAAAATGGTTTTTAAACACAAATATGCTGTTCTAATGACAGGATATTTTCCGTCAAGATTGCATTCAACATAAGTAATGAATACTTAGCTGTATGTAGACATTCGTCCTGTGAACGATCACGACAGGTACTCGGTCTATCACAACGGGCGGTGGAGCATGGTGTGCGATTGCACTTACATATTATGATATTTTCTATGCTAGGTATCCGCCTTGTAAACGGTCACACCTCATACTCAGGTCGGGTAGAGGTCTACCACAACGGGCGATGGGGCACGGTATGCGACGACAACTTTGATCATAGAGACGTCATGGTCATTTGTAGGATGCTTGGCTACTACATGGGACAACAGTTATTATCACGTTTGATTATTTAACTAAACATTAAAACTGTATATGTATTTAATGGTATATTGTCATATCATATAACTAATAAGTCGGCACAAAAGTGACCATAATTGACTGTCATAATTTGATAAATTGACATTATCATATCGTCAGTGTTTGATATGTTCGCTTCGATAGACGATGTTTAACTACGGATAGTTCTCTAAAACTCGCGACCGCAAATCATACAAATAAGAACGTTTCAGCCGTTTCATCTTGATTTGCTCTTGTTACCTGCTAAAATCATTTCTTAGATACGGTCGCCCATACCAAGGCGCATACTTTGGATCGGGATCGGGAACCATATGGCTTGACAATCTTAATTGTGGCGGGTACGAGTCAGATGTACAGTATTGTAGTCGCAATTCGTGGGGCGACCATAACTGCGATCACAGTGAGGATGCTGGCGTCGATTGTCATGGTAATATGTGCATTTAATCAGCATCTTTCTATAACTTTTACTTTGTCATCAGGCACATATAATACGTGCATTTTCAAAAGTAGTTTTAACAAACATTTCGGCGTGAGTTCGTCAATGTTTAATATCAAAGTGTAGGTTTTGGTCATCATATGTACGAAATCAATTATTGTTAGGAACAATTATCACTATGAATTAAATATCTTAAATACTTTTTTAATGTTTAATTGAGTATATTAATTTAATTAAACATCTATTCTGAAGTACAATAATTGTGCACCCATATTACTTTAAGCGTCAACTATAAGGATAAGGATTTTTCTGTTTTCCCAAAAGCAATCTTATTTTTACATACAATACAAACAATCTAAAACTTTAGAATGATATTTAAACTAGTAAATCTGATGCGGATACGTTAAACTTAAGCCTCATAAAAATGTAAATTACGATGTTTGCCTCAAAGTGACGGCGATTTTTTTTTCAAGATTCATCGGACATTCTTTGGTTAAGGAATTACTCGCTATTGTTAAATTTAAGTTTGTTTTTTGTTTTGTTGCTGTAAACTTTTTGTTTTCTCAGCTATAAAAAAACTTCTGATCCTGATTAGGCTTTGATTATATACCAAAATGCTTACTTTCCAGCCTACTTCTATGAAACTACGACCTATTATCCTACAATGACAAATCGGACAACTTATCCTTGGTGGCTGCATACCTCAGCATACACAACCTACCAACCCTGGTGGATGACAACGTCAGGTAAACTCTTGCTTACGGACGTTCATAATGCAAATTCAGGCACAGAACAACTGATTTTGAAGTCGAAGCTATTTGGGAAGCATCTAACATAATAATATAGATTTACTGATTATCATTGAGAAAAATCGTTAACACTCAGGCATATTCCTTGACAAGATAATCATGGAAATAGTTTTGGGCGATAATTTTCCCCAAAATTAGGTGGCAAACAACTGTTCCGCACTTGCTTAAAACGTATGAAGTAAAAATTGATCCAATCGAAAATACGAGTTCATGTTTGCAAATTTCTTTAACATCGTATGTAAAAAAAACTACAACATAAGATCGATGATCTATTTCTGGAACAACACTGCTTTAAAACGCAAACCTGTATTCGTTAACACCCTGCTCCGACCTTTTAACAATGCCAAGGGCATGACAAGGAGGATACTGGTACCATTTTAACTTCTTAAGCCTAACGTGGCCCGGGATCGAATATGCAACCTGTCGCATCCGAAGAGGACGCTCTGCCACATGGCTCATTTTATACACATATACAGCCACAATGGATATGCTATATTGACCAAATGATTGTAAACACACATTTGGCGGTAATCAGAAAATGAGTTTATACAGATATATAGAAAAATGCTCGCTTCACAAACGTTCTGTCTTTCCATAATTATGTAATAAACATTTTTGTAAAAAGAGAATATTGTAAAATACCCACTATTTTCATTTATTAAAAACAGCATGTAAGTACTGAAGTAAAGTGTAAACAAGGAAATAGTGATAGCAGGATTTAAATCTCAATAGAAATGGTGAAGGGAGCCTAATCAACTTTGTAGTGGTCGCTGGTTTCAGGTTTTAGGGTCTCTGATTAATGTCAATAATTAACCGTCAATACACATAAGTCGTGAGTAGAGGGAAAGTAAACGACAATGTAGTAGTCGCTGAATATAGGGTAAGTTGGTCTCTGTTTACTATCAATGATTAACCGTCACTTCATCAAATAAACGACAATGTTGTGGTCGCTGAATTCAGGTTAAGTGTGTCAATGTTCACTTTTCCAGGCTACACTGTGTACGATGCGATCCGGGTGAGCTGTAACGAGCAGGGCTGGGACATCCAGGTGGACATGGGTCGCCTCCGGTTGGCTGCCCCCGGTGCCCTCGCCTCCGACATTTACCTGGGAGAGAACTCGTGCACAGGCACAGAGGAGTGGGGCATCCTGCACTTCCGTCAAGGACTCCGTCAATGCCTCACTTCTGAGACGGTCCTTACATTATTTTGTCTTGTTTTTGTTCCCATTGTAAAAATACTACCATCTACGTTTTATTTGGACAAGTTTATGTTAGTTTTCCACTCATGCATGTGAAAAAACGTACTTATTTTTTCTGCACTAATATTGTTTGTGGGATGAATATAATTTACCAGTTCAAATTGACAATGGCTCACGCAGGCTTAAATGATGGGTTTGATTCTTTGTTCTCAATTTGAAAACATGGGTGGGCGATAATTTGGTAAGTAAGTTAATGTTTTTGTTTTTGTAAAGTTCTTTTTTTAAAAACACGGAAATAAATCACAATGGACTTCATCATCAACCTTCAATACTGGATGAGCCTCAATAATTTTTCTACGAAAGACCCTGACAACTACTTGTTACTAATCTCTTTAACACAGCAACGTTACAACGTGTTGGTTTACACCAACGAGCTAGTGTACGCCGAGCACGACCCCGTTTACAGTTTCATCATCCGCAATTACAACTGGACGGTTGGGGTGGAGTGTGACGTCCAAAGAAACGAGACTTCTTCAGGTATTGCTTGTTTTAGCATTATATATAGCACTTTTCTATAAAAGATCAAATTCGAAGTCCTTAATAAAGTAGCATTACTATCATTGTAAATAGTATATTTTATTATTTTTACAGTCAAAGTTTCAATGTACTGCTTTTGTTGTTTCAATATTCTGTATGTCTTTAAATGAGATTTATATGTATTTAGAACTACTACTTTAACCAGAATGTACAGAATAATTTTGCGTCTCTTCTTGATATTTTTTAAAACTAATAATTCCCCATTTTTCCCTCCAAAAGGGCACATCCATCACGACAACAACCAACATACGGTGGTTCCGGTCACGGGCGCAAGTCACTACGGCGTCAACATGACATTCTATCGCGACGCCAACTTCCGGATGCCGCTCCCCGGAAATCCGCTGCATGTGCCTGTCGGCACGGACGTGTATGTAAAGGTGTTCACGACGACGAGCGACTGGACCGTGAAGATGCGCGTGCACTCCTGTTTCACGCGCCCCGCCAACAGCGCCTCAAACAACCTTGAGTACTTCCTCATCAAAAATGGGTACTGTTGTTATAATGTTTTAGCTGCTCCATTTTTAAACTATCGTTAACACGAAAGACGGTGATATAAATGTGATAAATTACGCATGACGTTGACGGTTAACCGTAGAACGTTAATTCCGATGATTACACAAACGTAAATCTCCTCATTCAAGTGTGTTTGATGTATTTCAAAGATAAAATGATGACATGTTTATATTTGCACCAGACATATATTTATAATCAGTTATAAGATATAGCTTACATGTACACTTTCATTGTTAACCAACACGTCTTAAATCATTTTCACAGGTGTGAGATGGATTCAAACACTCATCTTATCTCGCAGTCAGCACACGAGACTCGCTTCGTCTTCAAAGACTTTGAGTACACGAGCAGCCACGAGGGTATTGACGTTGAGTGTGACACCACGTTCTGCAGCTCCCATGACTACTCCCGCCAATGCACACAAACGTGTAACCCAGTGATAAGACGGTCGGGGCACGTGCATATTCACAATGCAACAACAGATAGTGACTATGACGTCACAACTGATGGTCATGTCAGCATTGTAAATGATGTCACTGTCGATAGTCACGTCAGTCCTGTCAATGATGTCACCGCCGATATCAACGCAAGCCCTGTAAATGATGTCACAACAGATAGTCACGTCAGCCTTGTGAATGACGTTACAAATGAGATTAGCGTTAAGCTAGTGAGTAACGTCATAACTGATACTGGTGAAAGTCATGTCAGTTCTATGAATGACTTCACAACTGATGGTCACGTCAGTCCCGTGAACGACGTCCTGATGACCCCTCCCACTGAGTCTTCTGGTGAAGATTAACTAGAAGGTTATATAACCTATTGAATCTGTGATTGATTACTTGCTGAATGATAAATGAGTGCAGTTTATTTCGAATATTTTCTTAGTCAAGTTATTACAAATGAATGTATACAAACATACGAACCTGAATTATATTTCAAATTAGTTTTATTTGTGACTAATCAATAGTGTCATAAATCAGCAGACATGTTGTCGGACGTACATACAAACTATACATTATCAGGAGTTTTGTAAACAAACCTGAAAAAAATATTTAAGTACTTGATATCTCTAGAATATTAATAATCGGTCTGAAGGTGTTCAACTTTCAAAAATAATAAGTACTCCTAATGCTTAAGTTTATGCAGCCGAAGACGAATAATATTAAAAAGGCGATTTTTGTATCTTTTGGATATTTACGCAAACGACAAAACTTTTTTCTTTATAACAGTATTAAACATATTTTTAATATTGAACAATGCAGCACGGTATGGAGAAATCTGGAATAGCAATTCATGTAAATACGAATGTTTGTCTTTATAACTAATAAATATATATTCATATAATCAGTTGGTGGCTCTTACTGATCATCACTTTATGGTTTGTTGCACCAAATGATGCCGACGACGTACGATGGTCTTCCGGTGGCAATGAGTGTTATGATAACTGTCGTTTCCCTTGCATCTGGTACACTGTTAGCCCCATAATCAAGGCTGGCAACCAGCAGAATCACCGGAAGTACCAGTGAAAGCTAGTAAAGTATGTAATAAAGGACTGACGTTGCTGTGGGCGTTTTGATTATGATTGCAATAATGAAACCAACAAGAGCGTCGATGACAGAAACCCTTCCGGGTGCCTTATATTAATCTGTCGAAGGACTGAGCATTACAACAACACTCAAAGCCGCGCACGGCTTATGGCCCTATTCATGTGTGCGTATTGTCTTTGTCAACATAGGCAGAAAGTTTCATTTCAATATCATGATTTTTTATGGGATTACCGCCTTTGAACGGTCATTGAAACAAGGTTTACAAGGAACTCAAGGTTTATCTCGCTTTCAGTCTACACAAACTAACTTACAGTATCTTAAAAGTCCGCATTTTAGTCAATATGTTTTATACATTTGATATAAACCTTTTTCGCACCCTTAGGCTACTAGTAGATAAACTAAGTTACACTTCTGATGTTTTGTTTAAGTTAAGGGCCTGTCAAATGTCAGAGGGAATTCGTATGCTTTCGAAATTTGACTTAGTAGGTAGCCTTTCGCTGCTTCGTCATTAATTCACATCATTTGAAGTTATGACGGATTTTTAATGTTTTACTGAACATCACAGTATAACAGCTTTTAGTAGAATAAATAGTTACGGAAATGTATCCATTGCATTCCTTACTTGTATTCCATCGACTTTAAATATAGCATTTTTTACCAAGGTGATTCTGGAGATCATTTACAAATATACTGAACAGATATTGAAACATAGTTTCAACCTTGGCTCTCTCCTACCAAACGGTTATGAATGCATATGGTTGTTCAGAAAACATTATCATTTGTTTTCGTGTAGTCTAAATTTGCATTAAAGAATTTCCAATTTATGTTTCCAGTTAGCATTTCTCGCCATAATCCTTTCAACGAAAGAGAGTCGAATGCTTGCTCTAGGTTTTCATAGCAGCAATGCATCTGTTCTCAACATGGACTAAGTAAATAAAACTTTTCAATATAAAAATGTGTATATTTTAATAGTAGAAAGATTTTGGCGAACGCCAGGCGGAGTAGAAATAATTGTTATTTTTCGCATAGTATGTTAATACGATAATAGATATCAAACATTTTTTCAGTGTAGTCAATTCGATATTATTTGTCATCAATATCTGAGCATGTAGAAACAATATTATTGATTTTTACTTTTCAGTGGTTTGTGAAAATGATGATAATCAGTGAAAATAATTTCTTGGATTGGCGACCATCTTGAAAATGGCAGCCATTTTGAAATAAAGATGGTTGACGGGTTTTCCCATCAAGTATCCTAAGATGAGTTCTCGATGATAATTTAGTCATGCTTGCATCACAATCTGAACGTTTTTTTTCTTAATATTGACTAAATCTGCTGCGCTATTTTCACCATTCGGAAGATATGTGACATACGTGTTAGATATAAGCTGCTCTGTCTAAATGACCAGTAGTGTATGCGTGTATGTGACTATACTATATTTTTGACAAATTATAGAAAAAGTCTATGTAAAACATACTTAAAAATACTAGCAGTGTCGAGCAATTATTTTTTTCTGCAGCAAATGGTGTGATTTGGGAATAGCAAGGCAATGAAATAAAAATTATGGCAGAAGGCCATTTACACACAGAGATTCTCCGTACAATGTACAGTCTATTTTAATGTTATCCCAAAGAAGAGGCGTGTACCCGTGATAGTGCATTTTATTACGATCGATAATATTGCGAACTTATGTATTTAATTACATCCATATGTTGAAGTTCAAATTTATACTTACATATGATCTTTAAACACATCCATTTTAAGATTGATTGAACAGTTCGTGTTGGAAAAGTGGATCTCAAGTTGCTTCCCTATAGTCAAACATAAACACACGCTCGTGGGCTTTAGCGCCATCAGCAGAACTTCGTGCAACCATAACTGTAAATTTTTCAAGTGATTAGTAAACATTTTATAGACGTAAGAGTCAATAGAAACAGAATAAAATTTAAAAAGTACAAAATAAGAAATGTTACTTAGCAATTCCCCCCTAACGACATTTTGAGAAGTGGCCAGTCAGCCTTTGATAGTGGATAGACCTAACGTATCTGACGGATACCCATGTATACCTTTTCGTGCTGACATTCCGGCTATTATAGTGTTATATGACTCTCAGCTCCAGTGTGGCGTTAGAGGCTTTCGGTTATATTCAATAGCCGCTTTAAAAGCCTTCGGTTCCCTTTCAATAGTCTCATCGTGACCTTTCAGTGGCGAGTAATTGTCCTTCAGCTCAGCTTACTGGTTAGAAACAACCAATGTGATTTAAATGACCATCTGTTTCATTACAGTTGTTAGTATGCGGCTTTTTTTTGCATTATTCATATTGCAGACATATGGGTCTTGGGAAACTCAATCCCCCGACGGGCTGGCGAGAGGGCACGATCGAGGGGTATACCAGATCTCAAGCTTCACGAGTCAATTTCCTGGTGGGGAGTCGGGGGCCTCACCTGTCCTTAATTCAGAAAGTCTTTCGAAACGCAGGTTCTCTTGTGTTCTCCACCAAAAATCATAGTAATACACCTTGGGGGAAATGACTTAACCCAGGCTCCCTGTAACGTAATTTAAAACCAAATCGCAAACGAAATCAGCTATCTTAGAGCAGCCTTTCCAAGTTTAATAATTATTAAATATTATAAGCCACTTATCCCCTTACAGACAAAAGGCTCATGCCGACAGTTGCTGCAGTTTACAGAAAAGCCCTCATTTGTAGCCTTTCAGGCAAGTGATAAATCTTGGCTACAAGCCATCTATGCTCTATAAGTCTGTACTTATTTTGAGCGAAACTCACAGTTTCGGCACCCAAATCGAAGTTTGGATCCCAGATCAATCCTTGTCTCCCTAGAATACTTATGATATATGAAAACTTTCTTAAATTGATTATAAATGCTGTTTCCCAGATTTACACCCTGCAGATACCCTGCATACCCTGCAGATACTGCCGATGGCGTTGATCCAGTGAACCGGACCAGATTTCCAGCCATGTGGAATTGACATTTCCAGCCAAACTAGAGCCAGGATTAATAGCATACTCCTTAACAGCACGATGAGCTTCTGCGTATTTATTTCCGGCCTAGTAAACACTGCAAGAAGTCCGGCGCTTTTGCTTTCCCTTTGTCATTGTTACAAAAAGTACCCAAGAAATTCTCAATGAAAATACAACTGTGACAGCATTGGAAACTAGATAACTAATAGCTCTTCCATAATGTATAGAAAGCCTTTTCAATTACTAGTTAAAATCAGATAAGTAAACAGGATTCTCATTGATTTTAAGATGCCTTGTGAATCTTTCATTTTTACTGGGGTAATGGCTGACTAAATGTCACACTATGAGGATGGGGTGGGGGGATTTTTCTTTAGTCACCACTTTGAAGCTTGTGAATGTTTATCTATAGTATACATGATAAAAATAAATCTAATTTTATAACGTTTGCATTTTTGTTCATTATTCAAATATTGAAATACATGAATCTTTTGAAAATTTAAAGTTTTTCTATAATCAAGCTCTAAAAACACATTTTAAATGGCGTGAAAGGACTAAATCAGGGATAAGAAACAAGTATTACACAAAGAATGCATCATGTCTTTTATTTGACGGCTAAAAGGCGAAAAAAAGAAATATTTTAAGCATAAGAGTGTAAGTACATAATGTTATAGCAAAATACATAATGGGCCGATTGTACAGTACTTTGTCAACTTTGTTATAGTTGTTAACTTTGTTATAGTTGTTAACTTTGTTATAGTTGTTAACTTTGTTATAGTTGTTAACTTTGGTTAACTTTGTTATAGTTGTTAACTTTGTTATAGTTGTTAACTTTGTTATAGTTGTTAACTTTGTTATAGTTGTCAACTTTGTTATAGTTGTTAACTTTGGTTAACTTTGTTATAGTTGTTAACTTTGTTATAGTTGTTAACTTTGTTATAGTTGTTAACTTTGTTATAGTTGTTAACTTTGTTATAGTTGTCAACTTTGTTATAGTTGTCAACTTTGTTATAGTTGTTAACTTTGTTATAGTTAACAATGACATAAACGACATCATTGTGAAATTTAAATCTCAAGTGTATTCATTAAGATTCCAGAGCAGAAAGTTAACAATGATGACGTTAACAACGTTGTAAACTTTATCAAAGTTGTGGACGTTTGGCCTATTGTGTTTAGCTCGCAGTTTGTTTAATTATAAATTTCTATAAGTTTCTATATCGGATCATGGTTACCTAGATAATTGTACCATTTAGGGGCAGTATGATGTATAATACTGTGTGAAAGGATGGATCCATTAGGAGCTCAAAAACGTCTTATGAGGTAATCCATCCATATTTAATACAAAAAAACGCTACTTGTAAGTTTCATTTTTAAACTAACAAAATGTTCAGTTTGAATACTTTAAAAGGTTTCATGAAGCATTTTGTATTATATAGACATAATATTATCTAAGAAAAAACTTAATAGAATTGTAATATAATCATTACAACAGTAAATTTTGTGTTATAGCATATTTTTGATATATTATATTATAATATTAGCGCCATTTTGGAGTTATTCATAAATGTAATCCATGCAAGAATAATATGATAGTCACTCAATATAAACATAGAAATACTATTAATATTAATTTTTAAATGCTCTAACATATCTTTGCTTCCTAATGATGGATGGCTTGGCAGAAATGAAATATGCAACACTGCCAGTCCCCTCTAGCACTGGCTTAAGTAGAACTATAGCACCGGCTTTAGCAAGACTCTAAGCCCTCTAGCACCAGCTTCAGCAGGACTCTACGCCCTCCAGCACCGGCCTAATACCACTAAACGCCCTCTAGCACTGGCTTAAGTATAACTCTACACCCTCTAGCACAAGCATAAGCACCAATCTACGCCATCTAGCACTGGCTTAAGCACCGCTCTATGCCCTCTAGCACTGGCTTAAGTTTAACTCTGCACCCTCTAGCACTGGCATAAGCACTAATCTACGCCCTCTAGCACTGGTTTAAGCACCACTCTATGCCCTCTAGCACTGGCTTAAGTATAACTCTACGCCCTCTATCTCTGGCTTAAGTATATCTCTATGCCCTCTAGCTCTGGCTTGGGTACAACTCTATGCCCTCTAGCACTGCCTTAAGTATATATCTACGCCCTCTATCTCTGGCTTAAGCATATCTCTACGCCCTCTAGCTCTGGCTTAAGTAGAACTCTATGCCCTCTAGCACTGGCTTAAGTAGAACTCTATGCCCTCTAGCACTGGCTTAAGTAGAACTCTATGCCCTCTAGCGCTGGCTTAAGTAGAACTCTATGCCCTCTAGCACTGGCTTAAGTAGAACTCTATGCCCTCTAGGACTGGCTTAAGCACCACTCTATGCCCTCTAGCACCAGCTTCAGCAGGATCTACGCCCCCTAGCACCAGCTTAAGCAGAACTCTCGCACCGACTTCAGCAGAACTCTATGCCCTCTAGCACCGGCTTAAGCAGAACTCCATGCCTTCTATCAACGGCTTAAGCAGGACTCTACGCCCTCTAACACTAGCTTAAGCAGAACTCCATGCCTTCTATCAACGGCTTAAGCAGAATTCTACGCCCTCAAGCACCGGCTTAAGCAGAACTCTACGCCCTCTGGCACCGGCTTAAGCAGAACTCACGCCCTCTAGCACTGGCTTAAGCAGGACTCTACGCCCTCTAGCACCGGCTTAAGCAGGACTCTACACCCTCTAGCACTGCCTTAAGTAAAATTCTAGAGGGGGCCTCTAACTGGCTTAAGCAGAACTCTACGCCCTGGAGCAGTGCCTAAAGGCCTGGGAATAATTAGTGGCAGCAAAAGTTATAGGCCGCGTTGAGTTCCTACGTATTATTTGATATGTTAAAGTGACACACTTTTTTTCAAAATCAATGCATACAGAAACATAAATTTTGAGTGATAAACATTTTAACTTCTTACAAAATATTGCATTCATGGAAAATATTAATTACTGATAACAAGATTGTAACAGTGTATTAAATAGGTAAAAACGCAAACATATTACATGGTATTGAATACTAAAGGATTTAATGTGATTTACTGTCGTCTAATAAGTTAAAAATATTTCTGCACATTTTGATTTTAATTAAACTCGTTATCCTTTATAAGAACCATTGTTTTCGACATTCATTCCTCCTTTTTGGTATATAAATATTTTTTGCAATTGTGGTAAACCTTATTTGGGAGAAATTGTGCATCTTTGACGTGGTCACTCGGTACAGTGATACATTTAATTTAAATACTAATCAACTAAAGTTTAAGCCAAACATGAAACTATTTGTGTTATAACCGTTTATATGTATGTATATACGCATCAATCAATCAATCAATCATTGGTCAGATATATAGTTAAGCATACATCAAATTATTAATACATACATACATTGAGAACTTATACCACTCATAATATCATGCATCGTAAGGGGATAGAATGTGTGTTCTTGACTGTACAACAATGTCCAATCGAATACAAATATGACCATTTTGTTGTTGTTGTTGTTGTTGTTTTATGTTTTAAGGTTTTTTTGTATATTTTTTTGTATATTTTTTTTTTTTTTTTTTTTTGGGGGGGGGGGGGTGGGGGGTCCAATTTGAGAACACGGTATCAAACTCCACATGTGAACCCTGTTAAACTGTAATAACTTCATAGATATTAGTGAAGCAAACGTTCTTACACGTGCATGAGGGAAAACCAAACTTTAACATGTCCAAATGAAACGCGAGGAATACGTTATCTTTTAGGTTAATGTCAGAGGAAACGGCGGTTGGGCGGCCTTTGCAGCCGGTCTTAAGAGTGATGTAATAACGGTAAATCATTAACAGTATAAACAAAGACCCACTTAGCATGTACTCAACAAACATTACATTGCTAGGCTTCAGCTATAGCTCAAGACTTTCGAAATAGGCCACAAAAATTCAACTCAGTCCATGTGTCGTTGAACATCATACTCGGAAGTACCGGTTTGCAATGAAAATCAGTCTCTGAAACATATCTGGAATACTGTTGGGTTTGCAAAATAAGTTCATGTAAGATAATGTAATATTTTGTGTATGTTAACAGTAAAACACACGTATAATACACAGATATGAAAGGGAAAACTCCCATAAACTGGGAAACTCCTTGAAGTTCTGGTTTTGACTTCATTGGAACCCTATTAGATAATAATTCTATAAATAAGATACTACAGTGGAGGGAATTCATATGTGCAATACATAATTAATTCAGTGAGTGTTTTCTCTCTTCTGTCCGCACTGTTCTATCAGTGAAATTAGCCAAAATGGACGAAATATACCCAGTAGCATATTGTGAAAGATGGAAGAACATATAACCTATAGCATTATCCTATTATACATACCTCAGATGTTGCAAACGTATATATTGGCGTTCATATTCCAACTTCTTCGTAAGCTAGGTCATTTTTCCTATGTCTTTGTGTGTAAGTTCAAAAAAAATCCATCCCTGCGTATGTAAGTCATATGCTTTTATGAACATTCTGATGATTCTTATTTCTGTTACGGATAATTGCTTTAAATATGTACTAGTATATCTGTAAATAATTTGTTATACTCTCTTTCTTTAAGTCAAGATCTATATCTTATTCTCTTAAAATTGAAAGTGATAGCCAAAGTAGAATAACACCCTAGTATAAAAGTTAAGTAGAATCTGAATACCACATTTTTCTATGATGTACGTTTTTATTATGCTGCTCATGGAATACAACGAATCAGTATGGAGTGTGGCTTGGGTTGTGAGTGGATCTAGAGCGGTGAGTGAGTGAGTATTTGGGCGTGTGTTGGCAGGCTGGGTGTGTGGACGGGCAGGCACAAGAGCGAACAAGCGAGTGTCATGCTAGCATTCATATGATCGTTTTTGAATATCACTGAGAAGGAATCATCGCTCATGCCGTTCAGCACTATCAGTGCTTTGATCGTTTACTTTGCCTTCACCATAGCTCACGAGATTAATATAGTGACGGTAAACCATCGACAGTTAACAAAGTCCCACTTAACCTAAATATCTAAATGTTAAACTTATACATGCTTGATAACTGATGTAATATAATATTGCGCTTTAAACGGAACCGCCTACCCATTAACTAACTCAGCTCACCTGTATAGCGTGAATAACATTTGTGCGCTATTAGAATCGTATTATCGCATATATTATGTTGAAATAGATTACTGTAAAAATAACTGGGGCGGAATTCATAAATCTTTTTTATTTTTTCCTAACTTTAGCCACGTTCCTAATTTTAGTGTTTCTTCAATTATATGAAATAAATAATAAAGAATTTTCAAAGATAAATTATTTTGATTGTCCTTATTGCAAAAAAAACAACATATTTAGTGTTAAAACATTTATACCTTTCTTTAAAGTTGACTGAGTAGTTACTTGAAGATGTAAAGTTGTAGACAACTGTTTTTTGTATTAAATCAACATTGTATTAAATCAACATAAAGACAGTACACATACCGATTTGTTTTGGGGGGTTTTATATTAAAAGTAAATCCAAATACAGTAGTAATGTAGTAATAAAAGAAGAAATATCAAAATAGTAGTTTCCTTTTCTTTTGCAAACATGATTTAAGATTTAAGCACTCAGTTCAGTAAAAAATGAAACTGTTTGAGAAAAAACAGGACAAGAAAGATGGTATGTATTTATTTACTCCATGTCCAGGCAACTGGATTGGCTGGTTCATTCGCCCCTTGTGCAACCCCCTTGCTTAAAAGAGGGCCATCGGCGGCCAGTCTAATAAGGGGCCATACGTAGAAAGCCATGTATGGTCCGCGTGTTTTATACTCCTTGAACTCTGCTCTGTTAAACTCTATGTCAGGTTTCCCTCTGTTTGGGCATTCAATGATAACCGGAGGGTCGTTCACAGCCATCAAGAAGCATACTTTGACGCAGAGGTGTATGTACCCTGCCAGTTCTTTGTTGGATAAGGCCCTGCGTAGTTGCTCAACACTACATTTCGCCGTAATATGGTCGAAAAACTCCTATAAAGCACAAATCAACAAACATATTAAATTAAATAAATGAAATAAATTAAATCAATTAAACTGACCTTTTTATGGAATGTTATTGTCACACGCGTTGCAAATACGAATCTTAGTCAATTGACAAACAAAACTTACCATCTCTAAAATACGAGTCTAAGTCAATTGACAAACAAAACTTACCATCTCTAAAATACGAATCTAAGTCAATTGACAAACAAAACTTACCATCTCTAACTGAGAAACTAGACCTTGGGCTTGCCGTTTTTGGCCATCTTTCAGAACCCTTCTCACTGTTTGTGCATTATAATCACTCTGTAGAAAATGCCAAAAAATGTGTTAGCACGCATTAACAAATATAAATTTTCTTTATTGTGTAATTCACACATACCCCATTATATAAAAATAATCGCATTTGGTACTTACTTCAGGCAAAAACCACTTTGTTACAAAGGACCAAGAAGAGTGTGCCTTTTCATTGCAGAAGGTGTAGGAGTCCTGTAATGTCGAAATTATTGTTATTATAATGTGACACATGTTTTCATTTTTCCAATATTTAATTCACAGGGAACTTACTACAACAACAACAACTACTACTACTACTACTACTACTACTACTACTACTACTACTACTACTACTACTACTAATAATAATAATAATAATAATAATAATTTGGGCTTAGGCTTAAACAATCATAACACAGTGTATCGTCTATATATATGTATTCATTCGTTCATTCACAATGGTGATGATAACAAGTCACAAGTCACAAGTCAACCTAAAGCGTGTGGCGCCAAATGTCAAATATATATGTCTCTCAGTCTTCTCTGCTCTCAACCCCAAGACCGTGGTGTCAATGTTCTGTTAAACAGATCACATTATACTTAGAATCCAATCTTAAAAATGTAAAAAGACAAGATGTCTGTCCAAATGATAATTTGAACTCCGAAATCTAAGTGCGTCTGAAACTTTGATAGCATTACCATTGCTATGTCTAGGAGGAAGGACTCGATTTGTTCTGGTTCAAATTTTTCCTCCATAAAGGTATAAGCAGCAGTCCATTCGTTGTCAAATAACTCACTAAACATCTCGGCCAGTTTCGTGGGTCTGTAGTGGTCACTCAGGTCAACAATGTTTGGGTTCTTGTCTCGAAGTTTGACGGACACCAGTTGGCTTATTCTACAACAAATTAGATAATGAATAGCAATATTTAAGCGAGGAGTCTTATGAAACGCTCGTCTGGGATTGCATATTGGCGGCCGTGTACTACAATAAAATAACGTTTAATTAATCGTATATCGTTTTTGTTAATTTTAATGATGAAAATGTATTTAAACACAACAGGAACATTGTAAACAAAGGAAAGATTTGTTTGTAATTTCAAATCACGTTGAAAGATAACATAAAAAACACTATGTTCTTTGAAAAATTGTTTTAAAGCTTTAATATTGCTTATTCGTTATAGTTTTGCCAACTACAGGCGATGGCAGACATAGTGCAAATTAAACTTGATTCGACCATCAACTGATTAATGTACTCTTAGAGTACAGTGCATCATTCCGTTCAAAGAACTTTTCGTGTTAAGTGTAAATATAAGTTGCTTGTAACGCTTGGTAACTTAGTTAATGTTTTTATTTCGTACTCAACAAAAATAATGATACTGTAGAATCATGTTAAACAAACATGCAGCTGTTATAATACTTAATTTATATTTATTAAATAACAAAAACTTCAGATTATTGGATTTATTGATATATTATGGAATCCTTCAACGATTCATATAAACAAACCTTTACATTTTGCCTTACATTATAACATAATTATTTAGTCCGCATATTAATGTATTCAATGACATTTGCACAGCTATTACAACTATAAATCAGTGATATTTATTGTACGTGTAAATGAATGACGATTGAACCGCTTGTTTTTAGTTCTACGTCATCACGTTATGGGTAAAATATACATCTTAAAGCAGTAATACCATGTGTTTGGGATGATCACGGTAAAACACGTCGTGTAGGTTCGTTTCCTTTATTGAAGTAATACATACAATAACAGCACACATGAAGTTTTACGTCAATACATCGCGTTACGTTATATCGCGTCAAATTCCCAATATTTCCCGGCCACAAATGGTTTTAAGGTATATTCCAATAAAGTCTATTCAGTGTCCACTTATTCCAGCGGGTATAATTTCACTATAGGGCGAGTGGTTGCCCCCGTCGCTGTGCGTATTTGTGCGGCCCTTGTGAATCCGTCATTACCGGTAATGAGTTCATCTACAACTGCAAGGTCCCACTGCAACCTAGGTTTTTAAATCGTCTTGGACAATCACAGTGTCCCCTCTGCGGATCGTCTGGTGGTGGGTACCACTCTTCGTCTGGTACTCCCTGAACGACGTTACGTTATATCGCGCCCAAATCTTATCACCATGATTGCAAAACAGAAAGCGTTTCTTTCGAGGGTCTAATAGAACCACCAAACACGCGAATTTCAAATTGAACTGCAATGACTTCAGATGTGTATGTTTATATAGAGGCGAAGCTAGACGGAATTATGAGTGTAGTGCCTTCATGCTCAGTGAATATGGGGTAGGGTGTGCATGTTCCACAGGTACATGTTTTTAGTGTCATTGTAAATGTTGTCTGCCATATCAAAAAAAACATAAGATATATTTTCTGAAAATGATGTGCAGGTCCAGGTGTACAGGTGAGTAAATTACACGCACATACCTATTCAAAGCATCTTCCTTCTCCTTTTTGAGTATTTCTTTTTCTTGCTCTAGTTTGACGATTTTGTCTTTTTCTTCTTGTGCATGTTTCCTTATTAGATCTCTTTCCTCCGAAAGTCTGAAACGTGTGAAAATAAGTGACACGAGATAGAAGTGACAGCAATTCGCAGTCAAATCCAGACATTGGAAGACTTGAAGAAACAGAGTGAGATACAAGAGATCCGGGTGCGATACCCTAGCTCTTCGCAAAGAGACCTCTTGGTTCTTTAACGTGCTCGGTGTAAAGCACCGATACACGGGATACAACTTTCCTGGGGTGAACCAGTACTGAGTACACCACTTTTCCAAGCACTACCCTTTAGACGTCAGCACCAGGCAAGGGAGCTACTTGTACCAGCTTTTAATGTCTTTCGGTATGACGCGGCCCGGGATCGAACCCACGACGTCCATTTTGCCATTGGTCATCAATCCACCTTTTAACGAAACGCGACAGCAGTTACTTCCTTCGATTTTTTAAAGCTTTAATATTACTTATTCGTTATAGTTTTGTCAACGACAGGCGATGACAGACATAATACAAATCAAATTCATAAATAGTTAAAGCCAATACTTGATTCGACCATACACATTAATCTGTATTAGTGCATCATTCCGTTCAAAGTACGTGTCTTGTTTTAGTGTAAATATTAGTTGCATGTAACTCTGGGTAACTGAGGTGATGTCTGTCCGTTTGCAACAAAAATAATGATGCTGTTTATTACTGTTAAATAAATGCTGTTATAAAACTTATATTACATTGATTTAATAAAAAATAACATTTTTTGTCATATTTACATATTTATCACATCCTCCTACTCATAAAGTCATACCTATAAATTCTTGTCTTCATTAACCAAAATTATTAAGTCTACATATTCATGTGTCCAATGACATTTACACAGTTATTGCTACTGTGTATCCAAGATATACACTGTACGTGTAAATGAAGGACGATTGAACTTCTGTTTGAAGAGATAATCAGTTTATGGGTAAAATATTCAACTAAAAGAAGTGATAACATGAGTGCAAAACCGACATTGGAAGCGTCTAATAGTACACCCCAAAGGAATGTTGCGCATGCGAATTTCAAACTCAACTGCAATTACTTTAGAAATGTACGTTTATAATGAGGCGAAGCTAGACAAAATTTTGAGTGCAGTCCCATCATGCTCGGTGCATATGGAGTAGTCATGGGAACTGTTTTCTTCCATATCTAAAAAAAACAAACATGACAATGATGATATTTTCTGAAAATGATGAGCAAGTCCGGCTGTACATCTGAGTTAGTTATACTCATATACCTATTCAAAGCTTCTTCCTTCTCCGTTTCGACTGTTTCTTTTTCATGCTGTAGTTTGCCAATTTCGTTGTCTTTTTCTTCTATTGCATGCTTCATTACACGATTTTCACCCAAAAGTCTGAAACATGTGTACTAGAGTTTTGAAATTGAAAACATTGATTTAACTTTGTGAAGTTTGCAAAACTTTATATGAAAGTTATATTGTTTCTATTTTACTCGGAACCTCTATTGCAACACATTGCTCAAGCCTTTATCTACATGACTGTTTTGAAAATAATGGAATAATAAAGAAATAATTAAACTATAGTGTTTCTGTGAATGGAATGGTTGTAGGAGATCAGCGATAGCGGTAGTAGGTAGCCCTTACGAGGTGAGGATTTCGCTTTGAATGGAATGGTTGTAGGAGATCAGCGATAGCGGTAGTAGGTAGCCCTTATGAGGTAAGGATTTCGCTTTGAATGGAATGGTTGTAGGAGATCAGCGATAGCGGTAGTAGGTAGCCCTTATGAGGTAAGGATTTCGCTTTGAATGGAATGGTTGTAGGAGATCAGCGATAGCGGTAGTAGGTAGCCCTTATGAGGTAAGGATTTCGCTTTGAATGGAATGGTTGTAGGAGATCAGCGATAGCGGTAGTAGGTAGCCCTTATGAGGTAAGGATTTCGCTTTGAATGGAATGGTTGTAGGAGATCAGCGATAGCGGTAGTAGGTAGCCCTTACGTGGTAAGGATTTCACTTTGAATGGAATGGTTGTAGAAGATCCGCGATAGCGGTAGTAGGTAGCCCAAATGAGGTAAGGATTTCGCTGTGAATAGAATGGCTGTAGGAGATGAGCGATATGGGTATTAGGTAGCCCAAAAGAGGTTAGGATTTCGCTGTGAATAGAATGGTTGTAGGACATATTTGATCCGGGTAGTAAGTAACCTTTATGAGGTAAGGATTTCTCTGTGAATGGTATGGTTGTAGCAGATACGCGGTAGGGGTAATAGATAGCGTTTATGAGGTCAGAATTTCGCTTTGAATAGAATGGCTGTAGAAGATACTCGAAAGGGAAATGAGGTAAGGATTTCTCTGTGAATGGAATGGTTGTAGGAGATAAGCGATAAAGGTAGTAGGTATTCCTTATCAGGTAGGATTTCGCTTTGAATGCAATGTTTGTAAGACATAAGCGATAGGAGTATTAGGTATTCCTTATGAGGTAAGGATTTCGCTGTGAATGGAATGGTTGTAGTGGTTAAGCTATAAGGGTAGTAGGTATCCCTTTTGAGGTTAGGATTTCAGAAAGGAGTGAATATGCTATTCTTTCTAAGAAATGTATTTGAGAAATAGCATTGTTCTGTTTATAGTCCAAAAATAAATAGTGGGTACTGTTTTTTTTCTTAAATAAATCAACTGAATTTTTGCTAACACGTCAAGTATTGTCACTTGTATTAGGTTGTACAAACTCTTTCCTATGTCATAGTCGCAAGAACGTGTTTTGGGGGACAGGAAATAATGCTGGAAATTACTTTGAAATGGACTTGCTCTTGGTTTGTACTATTCACCTTTATATTACGAACTACAGTGTGGCAAATTATTGGGAGTGTTTCAACTGAGATACTGATTGCTGGAACCCTTCAACACATGTTGATTAAGGTTTCAATATTGTCTACATTTTTGAATAGCCTTTCTAACTAGCGTTTTTCTTATATCTTTTTGGACTTTACCGGTGTAGGTTTGCCCCCAACTAAAACGAGGTTTTTATACTTAGTATAGAATTTTTTTCTACAATTTCGGTGTTAAAGAGTTAAATAATCATAGCATATGTGTTTTCAGATGCATTACCGGAAAACATATTTTTGGTGCCAAAACATAGCAAGTCACTTTAAAGATAAATGTGTCAGCGCCTTAAACATTTACCTATGGTAGACTACATTGAAGGTTTTAAGAAATAGTTAGAATGAATACAAAATGCTTCTGTGTATAGGGGACATGTATTGTTGGGTTCTAACAAAACGATTTCGTGTATATATTGTGGTTTGCATGATATTTGCCATGTACCATAATTATGCTTTGAATGACACTCGCACGAATGCTTTAAAACGGTCAAAGGGATAAACTAATTGACAAATAAAACGTCAAGTATGTGCATCCACATATGAATGTTATTTCATACTCGTGTATCCTGTTTTGGAGCAGAGCATTTTCATCTTTATGTCGGTTTAACTGCTTGTTGGTCTCCTGTAACTTAATTTCGGTATCAAGTTGGTCGATGACCGGTTCGAAGTCCTGTCCTGGTTGTTTGTATCTGCATCCCTTTCGTCTGAAATGATTCGTATATATAGCTAAATACATGTTTAAATGTGTCCGTAAGCTTGGTAAAGTGACATATTCATGTATATATAATCATCAGCAAATACATTAAGCTTACTTTTTATGAGGAACTATTTGTGGTTTATTTCTTTATAATACTGTCCGAGTTTCTTCATTGACTGGCTGAGGTAAGTCAGCTCATCCTGGTTCAATAGTACCCCAGGTGTTATCACCAGATAGTCCCAAAATTGGCAAATGCATTTAGGCTTTACTTCCACAAAACAAGCACAGAATTACGAGCAAGTATGGCGCCGACAAAACATCATTTTACATGATTAAAAGAATATTTTGTCGCTGTCTCAGCTAAGATTACTCGTTAGAAAATAGCGCATGGGATACATCAGAAAGTAAGATTCAATGCGTTGTACACAACGTCATCAATTTTATGTTAGTTTTGACAAGTTTCTGTTTTTCTTGAATTTGTATCATCTGGTGTCTAGTCCCTTTAAAAATTATATTAATATCCTTAGCTTACTCAAGCATGAGACATTACTAACATATGAACACGCATTAAACAGAAATAACGAAAACGTGTTTTGAGCAAAAGTATGTTAACATGTACGCAAGAGTTTCGACAAAACGTCCAAATTCTCCAGAAGAGCAATATGGGACAGAAAAGGCCTAAAACTTCCACAACAGTCCATGGTCTTTCTGCAACAGAACAAAACAATGTAAACTTCGTTTTCAGCATTAGTGACGTATTAATAAGGTATACAGAGGTAGTTTTTCTAAAAATAAACGTATCAACTAATTAAAATAAGAATCCACGTTACTTCTGTTTGTCCTGTTGCGTTCTTCATCACGATTAATTATACTTTGGCCTTCCCTCATTCCTGCAGTGTTTTGCTTACAGGGTTTATTCCAGACCAGGAAGTATATTGTCGTCTGTAAATGACTTCCGGTGGGGAAGTAAACTTAATGTCACTTAACCGATATGAATCACTCTCAGGTATTTAGTAGTCAGCCCGTATTATATACCTGCATTATGATTAAACTCCTACAACTATTTGGTTCCACACAGCTTTAAAGGGTTATATTGATTTTAAATGTAATAGAATAAGAAAGTCATCATCGTCAACAGAGACTACGTACAGCTGTCAAATCGTCCAGAGAAATGCTCGGGACACACGGACCGTTAAAACACGTCTTCGGTCGCTCGCCAACATGCCTTGTAGACGGCCTTGTAAGGGTTTTTAATGTACTCAAAGGTATAGGGCACAGCGAGATCGGTGGCCTGGGCGTCATCTTAGAACCACACCTTCGCCTCGGACAAAATTGGTGTTCGTCCTAGCGAAACGGCTTCTTACGTCTGCAAGAGGATACTTTTGAAGAAAAAAACTCGTATTGTATATATTTCTTATAGCTAGAATAAGATCATTCACGAATACAGCTAGAAAGCTTCATGGATTTGCAAGATCGCACCCTGACGATTATACTGCATGGACAAAGGAAAACGAAAACCAATACATATAAGGACGCTCAAAAAGATCTATTTCAATACATAATATTAGATTATTAAACCGACTAATGTTAGATAAATAGCATGCATCGAACACTGCTTTAACAAAAAAAAAATATAATCAAAATAACACGATTAGAAATATATGGTGGCATATTACTGCCGTAAGATAACCTGATAGCGTTTGCGAATTGTTTCCTGTTAACCACTTAATTTTCGCGATAATTATCTAGCTATCTAGTTTATATTCGCGATACTTTTTTGGTAAGATAAATATCATAAGACTAAAAAAAAACAGGCTTGAACGTGCCCAGAGAACTTTGTTTACTGTCAATGATTTACCGTCACTACATCAATCTCCTTAGCAACGTTAAAGGGGGAGACAACGACAATATAGTGGTTGCTGAAATCAGGTGAAGTGGGTCTTTGTTTACTGTCAATGATTTACCGTCACTGCATCAATCTCCTTAGCAACGATAAAGGAGGAGACAACGACAATGTAGTGGTTACTGAAATCAGGTGAAGTGGGTCTTTGTTTACTGTCAATGATTTACCGTCACTGCATCAATCTCCTTAGCAATGATATGTGGAGACAACGACAATGTAGTGGTTACTGAAATCAGGTGAAGTGGGCCTTTGTTTACTGTCAATGATTTACCGTCACTACATCAATTTCCTTAGCAATGATAAAGGGGGAGAAAACGACAGTGTAGTGGTTACTGAAATCAGGTGAAGTGGGTCTTTGTTTACTGTCAATGATTTACCGTTACTACATCAATCTCCTTAGCAACGAAAAAGGGGGAGACAACGACAATGTAGTGGTTACTGAAATAAGGTGAAGTGGATCTTTGTTTACTGTCAATGATTTACTGTCACTACATTAATCTCCTTAGCAACGATAAAGGGGGAGACAACGACAATGTAGTGGTTACTGAAATCAGGTAAAGTGGGTCTTTGTTTACTGTCAATGATTTACCGTCACTACATTAATCTGCTTAGCAATGATAAAGGGGGAGACAACGACAATGTAGTGGTTGCTGAAATCAGGTGAAGTGGGTCTTTGTTTACTGTCAATGATTTACCGTCACTACATCAATCTCCTTAGCAACGAAAAAGGGGGAGACAACGACAATGTAGTGGTTACTGAAATCAGGTGAAGTGGATCTTTGTTTACTGTCAATGATTTACCGTCACTACATTAATCTCCTTAGCAACGATAAAGGGGGAGACAACGACAATGTAGTGGTTGCTGAAATCAGGTGAAGTGGGTCTTTGTTTACTGTCAATGATTTACCGTCACTACATTAATCTCCTTAGCAACGATAAAGGGGGAGACAACGACAATGTAGTGGTTGCTGAAATCAGGTGAAGTGGGTCTTTGTTTACTGTCAATGATTTACCGTCACTACATTAATCTGCTTAGCAATGATAAAGGGGGAGACAACGACAATGTAGTGGTTGCTGAAATCAGGTGAAGTGGGTCTTTGTTTACTGTCAATGATTTACCGTCACTACATTAATCTGCTTAGCAATGATAAAGGGGGAGACAACGACAATGTAGTGGTTGCTGAAATCAGGTGAAGTGGGTCTTTGTTTACTGTCAATGATTTACCGTCACTACATCAATCTCCTTAGCAACGATAAAGGGGGAGACAACGACAATGTAGTGGTTACTGAAATAAGGTGAAGTGGGTCTTTGTTTACTGTCAATGATTTACCGTCACTACATCAATCTCCTTAGCAATGATAAAGGGAGAGACAACGACAATGTAGTGGTTACTGAAATCAGGTGAAGTGGGTCTTTGTTTACTGTCAATGATTTACCGTCACTGCATCAATCTCCTAAGCAACGATAAAGGGGGAGACAACGACAATGTAGTGGTTAATGAAATCAGGTGAAGTGGGTCTTTGTTTACTGTCAATGATTTACCGTCACTACATCAATCTCCTTAGCAATGATAAAGGGGGAGACAACGACAATGTAGTGGTTGCTGAAATCAGGTGAAGTGGGTCTTTGTTTACTGTCAATGATTTACCGTCACTGCATCAATCTCCTTAGCAATGATAAAGGGGGAGAAAACGACAATGTAGTGGTTACTGAAATCAGGTGAAGTGGGTCTTTGTTTACTGTCAATGATTTACCGTCACTACATCAATCTCCTTAGCAACGAAAAAGGGGGAGACAACGACAATGTAGTGGTTACTGAAATCAGGTGAAGTGGATCTTTGTTTACTGTCAATGCTTTACTGTCACTACATTAATCTCCTTAGCAACGATAAAGGGGGAGACAACGACAATGTAGTGGTTGCTGAAATCAGGTGAAGTGGGTCTTTGTTTACTGTCAATGATTTACCGTCACTACATTACTCTCCTTAGCAACGATAAAGGGGGAGACAACGACAATGTAATGTTTGCTGAAATCAGGTGAAGTGGGTCTTTGTTTACTGTCAATGATTTACCGTCACTACATTAATCTCCTTAGCAATGATAAAGCGGGAGACAACGACAATGTAGTGGTTACTGAAATCAGGTGAAGTGGGTCTTTGTTTACTGTCAATGATTTACCGTCACTACATTAATCTCCTTAGCAATGATAAAGGGGGAGACAACGACAATGTAGTGGTTGCTGAAATCAGGTGAAGTGGGTCTTTGTTTACTGTCAATGATTTACCGTCACTACATTAATCTCCTTAGCAATGATAAAGGGGGAGACAACGACAATGTAGTGGTTGCTGAAATCAGGTGAAGTGGGTCTTTGTTTACTGTCAATGATTTACCGTCACTACATTAATCTCCTTAACAATGATAAAGGGGGAGAAAACGACAATGTAGTGGTTACTGAAATAAGGTGAAGTGGGTCTTTGTTTACTGTCAATGATTTACCGTCACTGCATCAGTATCGTAAGACATGATGAAATGAAAATGAACGCCAATGTAGGGGTCGCTGTTTATAAGATTTGCTGGTCTCTATTTCATGTTTCAGGCTACATTGTGTACGATGCGATCCGGGTAAGCTATAATGGATAGGGTTGGGATATCCAGGTGGACATGGGCCGCCTGCTGATGGCCACACCGGCACCCTCGCCTCTGACATATATATTATATTTACACCAATAATTCATCATTTCTTTCAAGAACTGTTAGGAATATTTAATTTAAGAAAACGGTAAAGTAATTCTCCCTCACCTATTCTGTAAAAAGAACGGCCCGGCTTACTACGGTTATACTGCTACGGACAAATAGTCCAAAAATACTTTTTTTAACGTAAATTTGAAACGCGAATGATAAAAATACTTTTAACAAATAATAAATTAACACTTTTTAACAAGTTGATTTAAGTTCTTAAGTTGTATGCTGACAAACTTGAATAACAAAATATTTATATTATGACCTCTAAATAGTGTTTCCATTATCAATTGACTAATTTCCATGCGATAACACACGTATTCCTTCTAATGCTTCACGACCCCAGCACAATATATGGGAATAAAGTTTCGCTTGTGAACAAAACATTAAGCAACTTCAGAAAACTTCAGAAAAAAGGTTACGTTTAAATAAATACGATATCCGGTGCAGGGATGCAAAATTGGGGTGAAAAACGTAAACAAAAAAATGAGATTAAGTAGAACCTGCCTTTTCAGACTGATTTTGAAATCATAAATCAGACAGCCTCAGAACCTATAAAGATGGAAAGTAGCCAATGGTCCGAGATGGAATGACGATGCTTTGATTCACTGGCATGCGTTAACAAAAATAAATAAGACATGTGACGATCAGTAAACACCTCCCAATTGGTGTAATTTGCCCTTTTAGATGCGATGATTCGCGCTCTGAACATATCCGAAGATGTACATTGATATATGCGTAATTGCCGAAGGGCCGTTTATTTAAGGAATGGAAGTTGAGGTGTAAATATTAAAAACACAAAGAATATGCTTAAAATAAATCACGAATCGAGTTTCAATACCTAATTCCTTTTCACAACGCAGAAGGGGGTACTTCCAACCCGCACCCGCCCCCAATACTGGTTGCACCTCAATACTTTTCTGGGATAAGGCCTTGTATCTGCATCATCACTTTGCATTTTGATTTCGACTTATCAACAAAATTTAATTCCGGAACAGATACGTAACAATACGTTAGTTTACTCTAATGAGCTGGTTTACGCCGAGCACGACCACATCAACATTTTCATCATCCGCAGTTACAACTGGACAGTCGGGATGGAGTGCGATGTCCAAAGAAACGAAACTTCTTCAGGTATTGTGTATTTACTACTTAGATAGGTCAGATTTTTAGCATTATCTCCTGGTTATGCCAAAAGCGCTGATACATTCATCTGTTGTCAATGGTCTGTGTCTTGTAAGCTTTTCTTTATACAATCGAACCCCGTTATGTAAATAACGTTAATACGTAGGGGATAGTGTTTGTTTAAGTATATGACCGTTTTGTTTTATTTTCACCGATAGAGCACCAAAAGTTATATTTCACGAGTGGTGTAGCCACGAGTGAAATATTAACTTTTGGAGTTAACGAGGTTAAATATATAGCTTATCTTACACTGGTTTTTAATATATGCCTAAATTGGATATAAAGACATTAAACAACACTTTTTAGAAAAAAGCGCAAGTAGTAATTTCGGAAATGACGTCGTTGGAATTGAGTTCCAGCCCTGTGCGCGCTGGCGATGGATTTGGAGCCGAGAGCAGGCTAAAATTTTAAAACAGTGAAAAATATCAATTTTATTTCACTTATAAATAACTATAAAAATCTCCATAAACCACCGGAAAGCATATAACAAATACAGTTATTCTGTAACAGAAAATTTCCGAAGTCGGTCTTATTCGAGTAGCATTTAGTAGAATTTAAGGTTTCAGTGTACTAATTTTATTGTTATAAAATTATTTTATTATATATGTCTTAAAAATGAGATTTTTACACGTATTTAGAAAAATAACATCAAGGTGGACTGAATTTTTTTCCTCTCTTCTAAATATTTGTACAAACTTATAGTACACTATTACACTCTCCCCAAGGGCACATCCATCACGACAACTACCAACATACGGTGGTTCCGGTGACGGGAGCCAGCCACTACGGCGTCAACTTGACATTCTATCGCGACGCCAACTTCCAGATACCGCTCACCCGGAAACCCGCTGCACCTACCCGTCGGCACGGACGTGTATGTGAAGATGTACGCAACTTTTACCAAGGTGGCCACAATAATTTTTCCTCTCTTCTTGTTATTTTTAAAAACTAATATTACCCCATTATTCCCTCGCAAAGGGCACATCCATCACGACAAAAACCAACATACGGTGGTTCCGGTGACGGGCGCCAGCCACTACGGCGTCAACATGACATTCTATCGTGACGCCAACTACCAGATACCGCTCACCCGGAAACCCGCTGCACATGGCTTGTAAAGGTGTTCACGACGACGAACGACTGGACCGTTGCGATGCGCGTGCACTTCTGATACACGCGCCCCGCCAACAGCGCCAACAATGTTATAATGTTCTAGCTGGTCTTGAGATTTTGATTAACTGAAGCTATGAGTTGGGTCATGTCTAAGCTACAATATCGTTAACTTTTCAACTTTGGCATCTTAAGTTGACGTTTCCAGTAAGAAGAAACACGGAAGATGGTGATATGAACGTTAACAAATACACATGACGATGACGATAAACCGTGCAACGTTAATATCGACCTTTACATTTTACCTCTACTCTTTCATTTGTGTTTTGATTGGTTGAAGATGAAGTGTGTGCCTGCATAAATATTTGCATATGAAATTTATTTATAATCAGTAATAATAGTTATCATGGTAGATGAACAGGTGCGTCGTTAACAAGCACGTCTAAATTCATTTCTACAGGTGTGAGATGGATTCAAGCTCCCATCTTATTTCGCAGTCGGCACACGAGACTCGCATTGTCTTCAACGACTTTTGAGTACACGAGCAGCCACGAGGTTATTGACGTCACGTGTGACGCCACATTCAGCAGTTCCCATGACTACTCCCGCCAATGAAAACAGATGTGTAACCCGGTATTTAGGTGGTCGGGGCACATGAACATCCCAAAGACAACAACATATATATGTAGTAATGTCAACACGGACTATGACGTCCCAACTGATGGTCTGGTTAGCCTTGTGAATTGTGTCACCGTTGATAGTCACGCAATCCCTGTGAGTGATGGTACCGCCGATCGTCACGCGAGCCCAGTGAGTGATGGTACCGCCGATAGTCACGCGAGCCCTGTTAATGATGTCACAACATATGGTCACGTTAGCCTGGTAAATGACGTCGCAAATGAGCGTCGCGTCAACCTTGTGAATGACGTCACGATTGATAGTCAATCCAGTGTTATGGATAACGTCACCACCGATGGCCACGTCAGCCCGTCAAGAACCTCTGATGACCCCTTCCAATGACTTTTTTGGCGGAAATTAGCTATTTTAAGTGTAATGTATTACGGATATCTCTTTACAATAATATAATTATGTATTGTCTTAAAATGGAATGTGTCCAAACATACGAACATAAATATTAGGTCAGATTAGTTTTATTTTTAACTAGACAATCGTGTCATAAATCAGCAGATTTATTGTCGGATGGACAAACAAACAGTATATTTTGTAGAAGCTTTGTACACGAACCTGAAAGTAAAAAAAGAAGAAAATAAACGCAATCTTTAAGACGATCGAAATATAATAAACTATGTGCAAGCGTTCACCGTTGAAAGCTACTTTTATAAAGTATTTGTAATATTCATGTTTATACAGCTATACACGAAGCAGACAAAAAAGCAGCGAAGGCTCTTCAATCTCTTTGTATTTAATTAACCACAGAATTGTCTTTAAAACAATAATCAACATGGCATAAATATTAAACGATGTATGAATACATTAGGAATAGCAATGATACGTTTTACCATCAATATATAATTTCATTACTAATAGATATGTAAATATGCAATCAGGTGCTGGCACTTACTGATCCATCGCTGCAATGGTCGGGGTTTTTTGCGCCACATGACGCCGACGACGTACAATGGTCCGCCGGCGGCAATGAGGAGGATGCACAGCAGGCTTTCCTCCGGCTTCTGGTAGACTGTAAGCGACAGGATCACAAGGCTGGCAAGCAGCAGAAACACCGGAAGGGCCAGTGGCAGCTGGATAAGCATGTAAGAAAGGTTGACGTTGTTGTTGTTATTGTAATAATGATAGCAATAACGATCAAGAGGAACAAAAAGGCCCTATATCGTTCAACTGATTTAAACGACCAAACATCAGTGGTTATTAAGGATGTTGCAATAGCATATCAAGGGAAGTCAAGACGTCGTCAGCTGGTTGTTCGCAGGAACAAAGGGTGTGATAGCAATCAAAGCCGAATGTTGCTAAGGAAGTCATTGGTTGCTATGGAAGTCATTGGTTGTTATGGATGTAGGTAGTTGTTAAAATAGAAAGTGGTTTCTAACAAAGACACTGGTGACTAAGGTAGCCAATGGTTGCTAAGGAGGTCATAGGTTGTGAAGGAAGTCATTGGTTACTTAGGAAGCCATTAGCTCCTTAAGAAGTTAGTTGATGCTTCGAATGAAAGCAGTTGTCACTGATTGCTAACGAAGTCATTGGTTGCTAAGAAAGTAAGTGGTTACTTATAAAGTCGTTGGTCACTAATAAAATCGTTGCTTGTTAAGGCAGTCATGGTTGCATTCACCTTGATGGGCCTGTGGAGGTCTGGCTCCTTATAGCGGAGGTATATCTGGCCCGCGAACACGCACGTGAGAACGATGGAGAATCCAAAGCCCATCAGCTCAATCAGGTAAAATATCTCCTCAAAACTCTGCATTAGCAGTGTCAGCGCCATCTGCGAATATACATTGTAAATACATTAGGTCACTGGTTCATCCATATCATCCTCCGCCCCACAGCGTAGCATAACCTATATGAAAGGATATGATACGCTGGGGTGCCGAGGATGATCTGTGTGTATATATATATATAAAGAATATAAACTGGGCTTTTTCTGTTGATTTAGAGAAAAATATACTACAAAAATAGGATAATTTTGCGTCGTAAAATTTACTGACTTGGGTTGAAAGAAATTTCTCTTATTGTCAAATTTTATATGAAGTGCCAGCAAAAATTGAGATTGTTCCAGTCTCTTGTTACTTACGATGACAATGAGGGACGGGGCAGGTGTGAGATTCCGTACATGTATCATGGAAATGAAGTTGGGTAGATGGTTCTGCTCCGCCCCTGTCATGAACAACCTGTAACCGTGTCATCATGGGTTAATGTCCACCATTTTATAATGGATTGTATGCATTTTTTAATCGAAAAATCGAAATATAAATCCAGGCAAGGTGGATTTTTCCTTCATGCGCGACGAATGCAGAGCTTATTCAGGATATAATTTTAATCAGATTGACATAGTATGGGTTTAAAATTTCGGGCTGAGCGGATCTGTGTTGATATTGTCCTTTCCGATATATACTAATGCGCCTACCTCTGAAATACACTTCCACCGGCGGCTTTAGTCCTCGGAAGTTTCTTTCATAATTATTTGTTTTAATATAAAGAATTATACAAGAAACATTTGCTACACCCAAACAAGCCAATATTGAAGCATGAGCTTCGAAATATAACTTTTCTACTTCCGGGGACTAATTCTCCCGGTTGATGTGTATTCTGGGGCAGATGAATGGGTTATCGGAAAGGTTTATGCTGAGTAAACTCATTGTAAAGTTACGTGGATTATATTTTGAACGTTTGTAACGTCTTCCCTCTGTGTCCGTCTGTACGGTTTTGGAGTGGGCGGGGGCGGGGCGGGGGCGGGGCGGGGCGGGGGCGCGGCGGGGGAAATAATACCTAGACATTGAGAGTGAGTTTCCGTTGATGGCGCCCATGACAGAGACGGCGATCAGGATGGGCGTCACCCAGGAGAATGACGGGATCGTCTGGTCGGAGAACGTCTGTAACGATATTACGTTAAAACGTTTAAAGGGTTATAACTATGAGAGCAGTGGCTTATCAGTTCACTGAAAGCTACTGTTTCTGTATATCACAAACATAAACATAATGTCACATGACAGCATAGCCGTACCTCAACAATGATCCTGAAAGGGACAGCAAAAACGAAAGCGAACATTTTAGCACAGAAAATAATGAATACATCACTGTGGGGGGGGGGGGTTCAGGCCTTTAAGCAAAACTTGGCTCATTCTAAGACAAAAAAAAGTGTTCTAAACGGTCCATCTGTGAGAGTGCAGCTTTAACAAAAGCAAGCAATGGCCGCCACATCATTCCTAGATATACGTACGACAGCGACGGCGGATGACGCGAGCATTTCGGCGGGGGAGAGAACGGCAAAGTAGGCGATGTTCGCGACCAGGTACACGGTCGTCACTATGGTGATTGAGATCACTATGGCCCGTGGAAGGTTTCTGAAAGAGGCAGAAACATAATAAACATTAGGTTATACTGGTATAATACAGTACATGCATAATTTTCCAGTAAGATTAAGTGGTAAGTGACCAAAATTTTGAAACAAAGCATCTTCATTATTTTATGAATGGAGCCGTATTCATCTTGAGTGTATGTTTTAGACTGAGGCTCAGAAAACTGAACATTTAAATGTTTTAAAATACATACTAGTATATAATATAAAAATTACCAGTTTTAACAAAAAAAGTTATACCTAAATGTAGACTGACATATTATTTGTAGCACATACATCATTTTTCACATACGTTGGTCCTTAAATAGCATTAATTTTACAAAATTGATATCTAGCTTTTCTGAGTCTGAGTCTTAAACTGAGACTCAGGACGTAGGTTAATACGGCCAAGGGTGACTGATATGAAGTATATATAGCATACATACTATTGAATTATAACCGTAGCTATTAGTTTTCGCTAAGAGAATACTCGAACACGTACACACTTACTTATGAGGTTCTATAAGTTCATCTGTGAGGAAATTAAGATAGCTCCTGGAACACACAAGAAAACGATTTAATACACACTGGAAAAAAAATCTTTTTTTTATAAAAATATATTAAAATTCTATATTTATGACTCATCGTAATCAACATCTCTACCATTGCCAACATATATTTGTAGCAATGTAGCTTGTATTGTATATATTTGTTGCATGGACACTGGTGGTTTGAATAGTTCACCTCTTTTTTATCAGTAGAGAAAATTATAATGGAGAGATCAAACCCGCGACCATCGTGAAGTGAATGAAATGAACTGCTGCTATTCATATCGTGCCATACGACCAGTAAGATTTAGTGGTATGTGACATAAACGCATGCATTTTTCCATTCGGAACTCCTCTGCCATTTTTATCGCAAACAAAGAAAATGGCCGAGAAGCTCCGAATGGCATTTTTCATCAGAATATAAAATGTCACCTCTAAGTTAACTATGAATCACAGGCGGTTGCCTCATTGTTTGTGTCTACAATGCTGATAAATATCCTTTTTTGTACATACAATGAGATAAACAACACATCTGAAGATACTCCATGCCTATGATATACAAAAAAACAACATTAAGTTATTGAAAGTTGTATACGGAGTCATGCTTTATTCCCATTCGTATCACCTCGGCCATTTTCCGCCGTAAACAACCTAGGATGTATGCCGGTATATCAGTAGAAGTAGTTTGTACAATTTTAAATAATAGTATTAATTAATTTTAGTGTTTTAATGTAAAATTTATATTAAGATGATATTTTTTGTTGTATTTTATATTTAGTCTTCAGTATAAACATCAGACTCCGACCTAGTGAAAAACGGGCTTTTAAAAGAAGTTAATGAGATTTCCTCACCATCCCCCGAAAGCCCAGAAGCCCGAGTAGAATGCAATGGCGATGGAGCCCGCGCTGAAGTCACTGTCAGTGAACCCGTCCTGAAAGTTTTCACCGGATCCTTGGTGTTGAAAAAAACTGGATTAGGGTAAATGATATCAATTTAAAGGTAATGAAGATGTTGCGAATCACTACGGGTACGTGTACTTGTGATCTTATTGCGCTACGTCAACCATGTATGTTTAAAATGCCATGGAAAAATGATTAGGCAAATATCAGTAAGACTAAAACAATTGTGAAGAAAAAAATTGAAAACCACTTTAAACTCAATTGCAGCGTTTACATATTTGTGCAATTACACGTTTCTCCTATTCTGCAGCGTTTACATATTTGTGCACGTTTATGTGGCGTTTCACAATATTTCTCCAATTCTGCAACGTTTACATGTTTGTGCAACTACGCTTACAAGTACACGTTCATGTAGCGTTTCTCAGTCTTTCTCCTACGCTGTAACGTTTACATAAATGTCCCATTACACCTCCCGGTACACGTTCTTGCGGCCTTTCGCAATCCTTCTCATATTTGTACTAATCAATGCTGCATCGTTTACATATATAAACAAATATATGCAACTGCACCTACAAGTACACGTTCATGTGGCGTTTCTCAATCTTTAACCTATTCTGCAACATTTACATATATGTGCAACTGCACCTACAAGTATACGTTCATGTCGCTTTTCATAATCGTTCTACTATTCAATGTTGTTTACGTACAAGCCTTGTGAGGAATGACCCACAAACAGTAAAACAAGAATATTATGGTGGCCTTAATCACTCAACTCAGGTCATTAGCTGAACATGTGGTTGTGTTGTTAGTAGTTTACACTCCGTGTCCCGGCTTGAGCACCTTGAAGGGTCCCAGGGTGACAGTTCAACCACCGCACACCTATCCTGGCCAACCTATCAGGCGGTTAACCAGTACTATGTGCCGTCACCTCTGCAAGGAACTAACAACTTCTGTACGCTGTACATATCATGGGGAGCAGTGGGAATTTCATAACCAATCACAACAGAATCGACCTGTTCCGCCCGGGAACCGAACCCGGATTGTCCTAATTACATTCCAACGCTTTACCGATTGAGCTAACAGGGCGGACAGCTGAACATGTTAAAATATGTTCAAGTCATATACTGCTTTCCTTTACGTTGCCATTTCAACCAAGGTTCTGCAGGAATTACAATAATTTCAGCAGCTTTAAAAGAGGTCCACCCAAGAATCATTTGAACGTTGAGTGGTTTTATCAGCGGACGACGGACGGACGGAAAACGGACTGTCATTCGATTATCAAGAAATTTCACCCCTGTCACTGTAACGTGATCAAGTGCTTTCTTGCAGAAATAAAAAGAGGCTATTTACGCATCTTTCCTATATAAGGAACTAGCAATTACCATACGCAATAAAATAAACATTAATTAGCGAACTAAGCTGTTTCAGATTTTAAATGCATATAAATCACGCTACAGGATTTCGTCAAGACTCTTCCTTGAGCGGCGTCTAATTTGTTTTCATAGCAAATCGATACATAAATCGCGAATTTGAATGACACCTCGTTTCGTTAATAGGAAAGGGATGACAATAAAATGAGTTTTGCAGGAAAACTGTTCTTCGTCAATCTTTAAGATATAAGTGGATTATTAAATGTAAGGACTGTGGTCGCCTAACTAACTGCTTTCGTTCTTTATTCTCATCCAAAAGGCTTTAAAACCTGATAAATCAGGGTTGAACACAGCTAATTAAAAAAGAAGCTAAAGCATAAGGTTAAATTATTTTATTAATGTAGCCCATATATTCCTCAATATGACAAAAGAAACACTATGTTGTTGTGGTAAGGTATAATTTATACTCAATCATTCAAATGGCGTATATTTCGTTCTATTCCATCTAGCAGATCGGCTCTGTGCCCATTTTGAGGGGTCATGAAAAGCGTCCCTTAAACATCTCCAACCAAAGACCCCACAGTCCTTGGTTAAAGGCGTGTCTTAGTGAGTGATACCCATCTGGGGATTCTGTTTATCGCGTAAAGCAAGGTTTGAAATCCCTCTAGCATATATAAGAAAATTGATACATATCTTCCTAAATCCTGCGTAATTATTTAAATAACGGAAAGCCTAAAGTGATAACAAGATAGCCGCATGGTGGCTTTACCAAGAGGGGTAAGTCAACACATATTTGAGCATGAGTCATGCGACCAACTTTCAGACACCTAGTGTATTTGGGCACCTAGCATTCGGACGAATTGCATATTCGGACATCTAATGTTCGGACACATATTATATTCGGCCAATAACATTCGGACACTCAGCATATTCGGAGACTGGAATATTCGGACTAGAATATTCGGAAATCAAGCAATCGGATTAGCATATTTGGACATATAGCATTCGGACACCTAGCATATTCGAACACCTAACATTTGGACTAGCACATTCGGACAAATAGCATTCATACACCTACGACATGGCTTCGACACTAGATGCCAACACTTAAACAGTTTTCTCTAAAAATCCTCTAAAGTTACGCGTTTTTTTTCGTTCGATTCATCTGATTTTCTCCTCAAAATCTATGAAAACACGAGATTAAAAAAAAGGATGCGCGGAAATAAAAAATAAAACCTTGCATCATTTCTAAGCATTTTGAGGAGAAAAATATAGGTTAAGTACTGTATTTATGAAAAGAATAAAGATGTGAGAATATAACAAAGAAATCCCGCGTTTTTTTCAGTCTTTTTCATCTTTAAGGAACGAGTGACGAGACCGCGAGGCGCCTAACTCGTCTATGCCTCTAACATGAGTCAATAAAACACAGAATCGTGATCACATTGTCTTATCCATCCTTCATTTATAAAATAAACAAACTGCGGGTTCAGTACCTTGTTCCATCCACACGAATCCAATGACGATGATCATGAGGAGTGCGGCCAGCTTGCAACCCGTGATGACCACTTGGACCTTCGCTGACCATTTCACGTCCAGACAGTTCAGACTAACCAGTAACGCTGAAAACATGGGGGATGAATATCATAAATAATAAACTAACTTTACACTTTTAAGTCTGATTTATCATAAGTGCACGGCAAGATTGTGCTTACACTGTATGTTGTTTTTGCCGAAAAGGGGACATAACTTAAACCGGTTTGTAAGCCGGAGTTATGGGTCTTTTAACACGTGTGCGTATTCCAACTGGTGCTATGTGATGCATGCAATCGGAGCACCGCGGCCTTTTTTTCATCGAAAACAGCATCGGGTATATGCATAACAAATTGAGATTCCTAAGAATATTATTTAGGCATTTATTTCGTAGTATGTGACCTATACATCGATGGAAAATTGCATTCGGAGCTCTTCGGCCATTTTTATTGAAAACATAAAAATGGCCGAGGAGTTCCGAATTACTAACTTTCATGTAAGTATCTTGAACGCAGTATGTGAGTCGTGACCAAGTTAATAGTTTTAAGTGCCGACGCCACTAACGATACCATCATGGCTTTAGCAATTTATCGACCTTTGTCTTAAAAAAATACGGACGAGGTGAAGACTTGCAATATATATAAAAGTAAGTCAATTGTAAGTCAAATGCGTACAGTTACTCCTGGATCACAACTGAAGCGAACCGGCCAAAATAACTTTCCAAATTTAAAGGCCTAAAAAAAAATACATTTGGTTCGGGTTACCCGACCCTACCTACGAAATAGGCGCCGACCCTACCGTTTTTATAGTCAGTTTGAAAAAAAAATGAAAAACTAAAAAAAAAAAAGTGTTGTTTTTTTTTAAATTGCTTTTCAATATGTAGTTTAAACCTTAAATGCTTATACAGAAGATAGCTTTAACACCATTCTCCAATGATGAAAATGATATTCTTATATAAAGCCTAATAAAAAAAAAAATAAAAAAAATAAAAAGCCTACCTACCCTACCTATTTTTGAAAAGGATGTAACCCTAACCAAACAATTTTTTTTAGGCCTTACTCTCTATCCATATAAGCTCAGGATATTGACATCAGAATTTACAATAATTCAATTTTCTTGTTGTGCCAGAGATATGGTAAACCATATAAAGCCATGACGAATATCATTAAAGCTACACTCTCACAGATTGAACTTTTTGACAACTTTTGTTTATTTTATGTTTTGGAACGAGCTAATTTCTGCGAAAATGCATGGAAACCAATGATATTTAAGTTTGCTGATAAAAAATCAGATCGCAGGTTTTCAAATTTATGTTCAAAAATTGAAGTTGTATGCATTTTTCTTAAAGCGTTAGTAACACTTTTAGCAATAGAACATTAATGAAAATATGAAAATATGCGATCTGATCTTATAGGAGGCTTATATTACTTGTTGTTGATATTTACGCAAAATATGGCTCATTCCAAGACGGCAAAAAATAAAAAAAGTTGTCAAAACGGTAAATCTGTAAGAGTGCTGCTTTAAAAGCAAACAGATACGAAAAAAATACTTGTTTGTAATCAGACGTAAATCAAGTTGAAAGAAAATATAACAATAGACTTCATAGTACTTCATCTAGTACTTTGATAGACCAAAGCATTTATCTATTAAAACTAACGTACATATTTTGTTAAAGACCATCTGCGTCGGGGTCGGGGTCTTTTCAATAAGGGTTTAAGTGGTAACTTCACACTCTCGCGTAACATCGTGCCAGCGAGAGTGATTAATATAATGTCGTGATAACTTGTTTTACAATCGTTGTAAAATAAATTAGTTTAAACTAAACTCTAAATGTATGTACTTTAATCAGGAAACATAATTGTTGCACTTAATTACAGCATCATGGTGCACATAAATATAACACAAAGGTCACAGTGATCTTTAACCTCCATATAATCTTTCCCTACACTCTTATCTATGGAAACAAAAAATGCTCATACGATTGTCTTGCTTATTACATCGGCGTAGGACGAGCGGGGGCAGTTGGGGGGCACTTTTGAACAAGGTATTTGCACTTTTAATAGGGCATATTTATCTTAAGAAAAGCATTTGTAACAGTAACGTCAAATTGAGGAATTCTGCATGATTTCGAAAAAATCTACCAATGAGAATGGACCAGAATATCTTAACATAAATCCAACAATGTCTAAGATGCTTAGCAAAAGCCCTACACTGCCAGTGAAATGCATAATTATGTGCATTTCATACATATTCATGCCAAGATTCGATTAAGAAGGAAACATCTGAGTGCAGAAAATATGCATATACCTGGTACGTGCAGCATTTCAAAATGTTCTAATCAGTGGTTTTTAGCTATAATTCAGTTGTTGTGTTTACACGTATCGTTTAAATGATAGGAGTCAACATTATGCACCAGTCAATTGTTACCACGCCCCCCCCCCCACACACACAGGTCCGGCGAATAGTCGGGACTTTCGGTCTAGTAATTCCAAGATAAAATCCCGGCCCTGCGGGAACAAACTGCTGGTAAAATCCCCGCCAAATGCCCCCGCACCCTGGGGACATCCTAGATAAGGCCCATTCCCCGCTATCTTCGGCGCGAAAAAAAAACCACCGCACGCACCTGGCACTGCGGGGCAACCTGGAAGGTAAAATCTCATGGCCAATTTCCCCCTCTATCCCCGGTATAAACCTTGGGAGCTATGGCTACAATTAACTGGTGCATTAATACTTACTGACAGCTAGTGGCAAGATGGCGCAAGGCCGCGGGCGGGACGGGGCTCGCAGTGAAATGCATGTGTACATTTATACACATTTTGTTATAAGAGCACAAATTGTACTTACTGACAACTAGAGCGGCAAGAAGGCGCAAGGCCACGGCTGGGGGCTCGCAGTCCGGAAATATTGGCTTCAGCACGTACGTGGCGAATATGAGGGACGAGGCGGCGATGCCCACAGGTGAGATGATAATGAAGTTGATCCATAGGCATAAAAATCCGGGGAAGTCTCCGAACGCCCGTTTAATGTAGATGTACTCGCCGCCAGACTGGGGGATGCAGGCGCCTAACTCCGCGTAACAGAGGGCGCACAGACCGGAGAACACCCCACACACAGCCCACATCACACATGACATACCCACAGATTTAACGTTCTTTAATATCCCCACCGGTGAAACAAAAATACCAGATCCAATTATAATGCCCACTATAATTGCAACTGATTGTAATAAACTAATTTGTGACTTCAGCTTCACAACAGTTTCAACTTTTGTGCTTGTGGTTGCATCACAATCTTTCACAGTTCTCTTCGTGCAAATGTCTTGTAACGGCAATTTGGCGTCACCATTCTGAGACGTTGGCGTCCCCACAGGGCTTACGTTAGTTCCGTTACGTTGGCACACGTTACTATCACCGTTCATACTTGCACTATTATTTGTTCGCTCCATCATGTCTTGATTAAACGTTAGCTTCACAGTTTAGCATATGTATTCAAATACACAATAGTTAACGTCAGAAATGTTAAAAGCACTTTTTATTCCAGACGAATTCCATAAGGATCTTGCAACACTTAAACGAACGTACGAATGGAACGATGCGCTGTACATAAATGAGCATTCGGATACTGTGAAGAAATATTGCGTCACCTTTTCTATTATAAAAGGGATTCAATCCTTTATGCAACTAAACCCGATTTTAGAAACACATGGACCATTGTGACCTTTGACAATAAACAGAATAGTGGAAGTTTAATATGACCTCGATTTTACCGCGTGGTTATAGCATTAGGACACGCTATACTAGTCTTGTGTTTGTCGCTTCGAAAGTAAGCTAGCTATTAAACCAAACATCCTTTAAAATTACGTTAAATTACAATGTTCAGGAAGGCAAATCAAAATATACATTCAGTTAAATGCACCAAAAGCTTTTAAACATGTAAAACTATTGGAATAACTGTGGTGATTTTGAAATTTTCTACGGTGTTTAAGTACCTTTTAATGGTCGCAAATATGTTTCCGGGAAATGCGATGCCGTTAGTACAAAAAATGTTTGTTTTTTCTTTCGAATCACCACAAACTAAGGCGAACGTGGACGATAAACATGCGGATATTTAACAGTCTGGCCTTACAATGCCGAGCATAAAGGCTGCGCGTGATCACCGAGTGGTATTGCTTTATCTACTAATGCGAAAATAGAGCGCCCTGTGCAGCGAATATTTGGTTGCACTTGCTGAGTTTTATTTGTATAATAAATTATATCGACAAACATTTTAAACGCTTGATTTTAGCATTGAAAGATAGCAGAATTGTTAATTTCACGCTCGATTTCAGTTGAAATAACTGCAATAACGTCATCTAATTTTTTGTTCCGTCAAATATTAAACAAGGCCTTTACAAAGACAAATGGTACATCGAAAATTCGAACTTTACGGTGGACATTAGTCTTACACTTGATAGTTGCACAAAAAGACTTTAATGAGTAAATTGTATTAGTCTTAAAGCTGCACTCTCAAAGATTAACCGTTTTGACAATTTTTATTTTTTTGTCTTGAAATGAATTTTTGCGTAAATATCTGAAAAACAGTGACATAATATGTATGCCTTAAAGCTTTCCTAACGCTTTAAGAAAATTGCATCAAAATCATGTTTAGCATAAATATGGAAACCTTCAGATTTTTTGTCAGCATTCTTATATCACTGGTTACCTTGATTTGGCTCGTTCCTAGGCAGAAAAATGTCAAAGCGTTCAATCTGTGGTGTATCTTTAATAAATGTATATTTTTAATTAATACCCACGTGGTCACAAATTCCCCCAGAAGAAAAAAACACGCCAAAATATCTCAAATATTATATGAACACAAATCATATATTTTTTTGTTTGCTTTGATCATTAAAGTGAAATGATTCAAACACAATAATGCATCAAATTTAATTTGTTTCTTTTGTGCAACTAACACGTCACGGTAAAACACTGTCTGTCCCACTTTAAAAAGCCATAACGTACCATACACAACATGCTAGTGCATTAAAACACTCGGAACAAAAATTTCCAGTACCTTTATGTCTGCATTTTAGAAGTGCTATATTACATGATAAATATTCCTCTCGAGACGGAAGCCTAAATGTTCTTCATCACAGTGAACACTATTCCAGGTCATTGATCGCTACAATGTCCATATCGCTCTGAGACTTTACTGGTCGTCCGATGCTTGTAGATAAAGCGAAACACACAACTCCAATTAGAAATTGTAATAGGAACCTGTCTTAAGTGGATTACTTATATCAGCATACAAATGAACTAGTCTCAATAAGTTCTACGGTTTGTAGAATCCAATTAAACATAGAATCTAATTAAACAATTCAATTGATGAAAAGCGCACACAAATGAGTGCATGTTAATCATTTATTTTACTCAATGAATTTGTTTACATGAAAAATATATCGTAGAATCCAATAAATATATCGTAGAATCCAATTTAACGACTAAGTTGATAAACAGCGCACACAAATGAGTGCATTTTAATCATTTATTTCACTCGATGAATATGAATTTATTTACATAAAGAAAAAAGTTCGTAGAATCCAATTAAACAAAGTTGATAAACAGCACACGCAAATGAATGTATTTCAATCATTTATTTCACTCCATGACTATGAATTTATTTACATGGAAACTATGAATATTTGCAATGATTACAGCACACTGAACATAATTAAGATTTAGTAAGCATGGATCTTAATGTTTTGTAGACCAAATAAAGATCAACCTCATTAAAACCCCATTACACGTTCCATGACGTGTCGCTATTGACGTAATGGAATGAAGTTTAACGTCACGTTATGATTTTAATGAGGTTGAATACAAATACAATACAATTATTTGGAGGTTTTTTTTCCAAAACTACAACAGTTTATAAACAAGACACTTACTAAAATGGCTAAACTTTACAAAGCAGTCAGCACCAGGATATTAAATCACACCAGATTCAGTGATCAAGTCAGATAACAAAAGTAACACGAGCGAATATCCGTCCAACATCCGCTCGTCTGTTTTTAATTTGCTTTAAAAATGAGCTCAAAACGGAGGAAATAGGTACCTTACTGCTAGCCATATGTGCCGTTTATAAAGATTTAAAATTATTGAAGTCAGGACTGGGCCCCTCAAGATTTTGCTATATATAAGCATTGTAGTGCTAGGATTTACATTAGTACCTCGAGCTGTTTTTGAGTATGGCATTAAGTAATTTCTTTTGAACCAAAAAAAAACAACCAAATCATGTGAATAACGCAATCCTTTTAATTAACAGTATCTTTTACGACAAAAAAAATCTCTATCATTGTCGAAATGCACATCCAGTGTCTTAATCTTGAAAAAAGATAATGTTCAGTTGATGGGAATCATTTTTAATTCCTTTAAAAAATGGCAAATGATATGAGATATCTATCTATAATAACTAAAAATGCAAATTTGTACTAACATTATTATATCCTGTTCTATTCAAATATCATGTCCTGTAATATCCAAACCTTTACCTAATCAGTGAAATTAAAATATTAAATATTCTTAATTTCTACAAAATGTAAGTAACCCTTTAAGACCCAAACAAGCAAGTTATGGGTCACATTATAGATGTTCACAGAATATGACCAGTATTTGGTTGATGGAAAAAAATATCATGTATGATGGTGATGTACTTTTAACAAAAAGCCAAACAGAAGATCATTAAGATTACATCTTAAAGCAGTCTTAAAGCTGCACTCACACAGATATACCATTTTGGCAACTTTTTAAAAAAAAATTGTCTTCGATTGAGCCAATTTTTGGGTAAATATCTGAAAACCAGTGATATATCACGGCTGACAAAAGATCAGATCGCAGATTTTCATATTTTTATATTTCCGTTCGGAAATCGTTACTAGCAGTATAAGAAAAATGAAAAAAAAAACAACTTTAAATTTCTGAACTAAACTATGAAAATCTGCGATCTGATTTTTTGTCAGCAGTCTTTTATCACTGGTTTCCATGTATTTGTATATCATTTAGCTTGTTCCAAGACAAAAAATAATCAAGCTCTCAAATGTTCAATCTGTGAGAGTGCAGCTTTAAGGTCTAACTGTCAAGATCATTTCAAAGAACGCATGCACAAATAACATGAAAATAATGCAGAATTTCATTTCTACACCAATGTTAAAATCACTGGGTGTTCACGGGGTCTGGTTGGGTACATTTGTCACTAAATAATACATTTGTGTGTGAGAAGATTGCAATCAATAACTGCTTTGTCTTGCTTATAGGTCTTACAAAATGTGCAAGCAAATCTAGTTCATCAAGGATAAATGAGCATGAGTTTGAAAGATGATTTGTTATTATATAACATATGTAGTTTACTTCATTAATGTCCTTGTGTCCTCCTTCTGTGCCCATGTAAGGAACAGTCTCCAGACTGACCCGACTTAGTAAAGAACTTTTATTACATTATACAGAATTGTCTTTATTTCACTCCTATTACTAAAATTAAATGTCATTTTCATACAGATATCAAATTCAGCAAATTGTATCATTAATTAATATTCAAAGAGAGAAAGAAAATTATAATGAAATGATGATTTGCGACTTGAGACTAACTCCTAGTTGAGGCTGTCTTTATCATTTGCCTCTACTTAAAATTAAGCCAAGTCTCTCATTCCTGTATATGTTTAAAGGAACAGCTTAATAAAAATATGATTTATTTTTTTGAAAATAAGCTAGTTCACTCTAAAGAAAACAGCATTTATAATAATAATTTATTTATACTTTCTATGTACAGTATGCTTAAAATATAATTTTATTAAATAATAATTATTTCATAAAAAAATATTCACACAGCACCTATTCTAAAATGTGACTATTTAACACAGGTCAAAATTACACAACAGGACACAACTGTAGCAATGGTTGACAAACCTATAATGATAATATATATTGTCATTCAGAATAAAAATGAGTGTAAACTTAATCATTTGTAGTAACTAAATGTATACAAGTTACAACATGCAAAATGCAATGGGCAGATTGTTCAGATCTTTGTTAAAGTTAACAATGTGATTAACAAGAATGTTGTGAATTATTTGATGATGTGCTTGTGTATTGAATTAAAAGAAGTACAGTTGAAATGGTGTCTCAAATCTTGTTAGAAGTACTTCAGATCACAAATGTATCCATTAAACTTCCAGAGCAGAAATGATTTAAAAGTTAACAACAATGACGTTAACAACGTTGTTAACTTTAACAAGGTTCTGATCAATCGGTCGATTGTTTGTGTAAAATATGAGATTCAAAGTTAGAAGCACTTCAAAATCAGAGATATCTGTAAGTAAAAACTGTAATGAATAACACCGTCTTACCTCAAACTTTCCAAAATCCCCTTAACTCTCATAATTACTCTTATAATAGAAGACAAAAAAACTAAAGGTAATAATCAATCATCATTAACCAAAAAAATTAAAACTGGTTAAATTTCATATTGAAATTACAAAAAGTTAAGTTTGAAAATATTTAAATTTTTCATTGACAGATGTTTTTATATAGACATTATGTTTTTGAAGAAACAAATTAATAAAACTGCTATTTCATCATAGTAAATATTGTTTATTACCTCTCTTTTAAATGAATCATTTCAATCAAAAATGCAATTACAAATGAATCCTTAGCAAGATGCTGGTCCAGCATTAATAGCTACGTAAACTATATTAAATCAAATTGTATTAAATCATAGATAACCTTTAATTAACCTACTAGTTGTCCATGTATGTGCATAATTAACCAATGTCTGTGGCATCTCAGTATTAAAGTGACACTCTTATTCAAAATCAATACATACACATGTAAAACTAACATAAATTTTGAGTGATAAACCCTCAACTACTTACTAAATAAAGCATTTATTATAATTATTAATTACTATTAACAATATTATCGCCATGTATTTAATAGCTGAAAACGCAAAAATATTAAATGATTGGTGAATGCTAAAAGATTTACTGCGATCCACTATGGACTCATAAGGTAGAAATACCGTGTTTTCTGCACATTTCTTTAAAATTAAACACTGTATCCTTCATAAGCATCATTGTTTTTGACCTTTGTTGATCCTTTTTTGGTATATTAAAACAATTGTGTTAAATGTGTTAAATCTTATTTGGGAGTAATAGTGCATCTTTAAGTAACAAATAATTAACAATAAACCTGCAAAAGTATACTCCATGCACAGTGATCAAAAATTGCTCAGGGAGAGCAACATTTGACATTAAAGCATACAGAGAGCTGATTTTTCTACCTTCTGTACTCTGTTCATGGGATTGAGTTAGGAATGTTAGTTAGACATTCAAACATAAAACAGTATTTGTTGTTGAAAAACAGACTAGTTATAATGGCCAAACCTGATTCATATTACAGATTCCTTCAAAAATGTGATTCCATAAGGAATTCTGGTTGCCATGGCAACGGAAAGGAAAATCACCTTAGAAACTGCTGACCTGATTTCAATATAAATTCAATAAAGTTCAAACATAAAACAGTATTTGTTGTTGAAAAACAGACTAGTTATAATGGCCAAACCTGATTAAGCAACCCTTAATGCACCCGTCAATCGTTACCACTGTTTATCACTCAAAATGTATGTTTGTCATACATGTGTATGTATTGATTTTGAGTAAGAGTGTCACTTTAAGTCCAACCCAAAACATTCAAATAGAGCATTGCCGAATTCGTATGACTTTTCAGCTTGATCAAAACATTGTTTATTATTTACATGCACATAAATACTTCATTTAGAGTTTGGACTGTGGTTTTAACAGTTTAGAGATTAACTAACATTCACTTTAAAGGGACTAGACACCAAATGGGCCGAAAATTGGCAAATACAGTTTTTCCTCAAAACAAGCCTAGAATTATCAATACAAGTCAGTAAGGCTGATAATGAGGCCGATTATACATTTACATGATAAAAAGAATATTTTTTCGTTGTCTCAGCTGTGTTAACAGGTTTTAAAATAGCAGAATGTTTTACCAGTTTATAGTGTCTATATTTAGCATGTGAAAGTCATGTTATGAGTAAAGATACATATACCATCGCTATTTTAAAATTTACTGGGATTTACGAGACAAACAGACCCAGTCAATATTGAAGTGGAAAAATATGCAAACACTGCAAAAGATCGTAATCAATGTGATACATCACTAAGAAAGATTCAATGCGTTGTACACAATGATATCAATTCTATGTACCCATAAGTTTTCTTGCAATGGTATCATCTGGTGTCTAGTCACTTTAAATACATAAACCAAAGCAAAACAACATTATTAAAAGGATAACTTCTATACAACTTTAACAAATCAAAACAAAGTCAATTATAGAGAAACTTCAATCAGTAAGATAAAATCATTAGCACATAACAAATAACTGATACATTTGTACATGACAACAACCATACATCAAAAGCGATTTTTTAAACATGTATGCGTGGCATTCAGTGTAGACCTTTGAATGAAAAAGCCAAAATTTAACAAGGAATCTTTGACTGACAAGGGAATATCTCTGCAGTGGTTATTAATTTTGAATAAAAATGTTCTCAACTTTCTACTTAAAATTTTACTTCAAGTCAAACCACTATAATCATACTTTGTAGGCTTAATCAGAATACTTTTATTTCCATTTTAAAGCATATATCTCTTTAAAGGTATGTAATGATTTGACATTTGTCAAACTACAAACATATTATGTGATATTCCCACGCTTGTTAGTAAAGAAAAAGTTCAGGACCAAAATGCTTTAGGATTCAGAGGCCAAAACAGATCTTCTTTAATGATGTCAAAATGTTACATTCCCACGTCATGCACATCATTTCACATCGCAACAATGACATTAAACACCCTCTCACTCCCTCCAAAATTTCACAAAGCTTTTCAAAATACATAAGTAAGATATCTGAGGGGGAATTGCCAATTTACACAATGTTTCAGGGGTTCTAACAGCCAGGGCTTCCACTAAGAATTTGAAAATAGAAGGAATGAACTTCCTGTCCATCAATATTGGAAGTTTTTCACTGAAATGTTGAAGTTTAAGTCTCCCGAATACAATATTTTTTCCACTAGTATGATAAAAATCAAATAATTTGCAACTATTACTCATCATCCACAGATTTATATTAATTCATTTTACTTTAACACTGATTGAAATTGTGACCATAAAAGTAATATTGACACAATGTTTTGTTGTTTGGAACTTCCAAGCTTTCAAATTTTAAAGTTTTCTTCAAAATTATGGAAGTTTTTGCACTTCCAAGGAATCAAGTTTGGAAGTTTAAACCCATATCTAGGGAGTAACATACTTCCAAACTTCCCTTAATAGAAGCCCTGTAACAGCTGATAATGGTCAAGCCCAGGAATTGTGCAAGTATGAGGAATACATGCCCAAAGCTGAAAGACCCAATTTGAAAATGTTTCCCAAGTCTTAAGATTATAATTGTGTAGAAATTGCATGATAATATTTGGATTTCTTTTTTTTACAATTTACCACAGTTTGCATATTAAATAGATTAAATTTCATAATTATGTTTTAATGAACAAAACCTTAAACATGAACCAACTAAGACAAAACAATCCTCAAACATATATGCTCATATATTTGGCCATGCAAATCTAAGAATTATTGTTTTTTGTAGAATAAAAATTTAAATAATAACAAAGTAAGATTCTTCATATAATCCATCTTCATCAGTCAATTCTAACATGCAAATAAATTCATAACGACTATACAATAACAATGTATAATTATGTGTACGTAAGTATGCATACTTGAAAACACATATAATAAGTGTACCGGTAATACCCCGCAGGCAAAGCTAAAGCATAAAATCTACACATACATATAAACATATGGGAATTGTGCACATACATGAAATCAAACCAGATAACATGTACACATACATGTAAACATGAGAATCGTGCAAATACATATAATCTTATAAAATAACATGTACCCATGCATGTTAATGTACAAGATCAAAGATCATACGTTTACAAAATTGTAATTGTATGAGATAATATGTACACATACATCGCATCGTACAATATGATATCTAAACATACTTGTAATAGTAATAGGTTTTATGTACACATAAATGTTAATGTACGAGATAATATGTACACAAACATGTAAACATACGGGATAAAATGTACACAAACAAGTAATTGTATGATATAACATGTACTCATAGATGTATGTGTACGATATCATATGTACACATACATGTAAACATATGAGATAAAATGTACACGTATATGTTATTGTACGAAATAACATGAACTCGTAGATGTATCTGTACAAGATTATTTGTACACATAAATGTAAACATATGAGATAAAATGTACACATACATGTTATTGTACGAGATAACATGTTCTCATACATGTCATTGTAAGAAATAACATGTACACATAGATGTATGTGTACGAGATCATATGTACACATACATGTAAACATACAAGATGATATGTACACATACATGTAAACATATGAGATAATATGTAAACTTCAATGTATAAATATACATCATGACTGTAAGATGAGATAAAATCATAACCCTGATAAAAATTACAACAACAATATTTACATTAACTTAATTATAAGAATAATTATGAGCAACTCTTTAAACATAAATATAACAGTAGTGTATACATGTACACATCCTCCTGATAGATCAGCAACATTGGCAATATGGCAAACAACAAACAGCAAACAATATAGACAGGGCAAAAAGATCATGTCAGATTGTGAGCTGACAACATTTTTCAATCAGATTTAATTTTAATTCCATACTCTAAATTTAAAAATAAAATCACGAAATCTGTATATCATTTGTAAAAATATTTTATACATCTATATGTATTTATTATCTTATTAATATTGTAATATATGATATTATCATACATGATTGATTAAAAATATTTCCATTTCACGCATGAAAAATGGGTTAACAAAGTTATCAAGGTTTTTTTTAAATCATAACTTTTTGAAACCATGTCATAAAGAAATTACTAATGTTTTTTAACAATAGTCTGACTACAATCTTACAGAAAGCCTTAAGACATGAAAAACAACAACATTTATTGTGGAGATCTTTGACAAAGCAGTGGACAGAATCAGCTCAGCAATGGTTGAGGACCTTAGTTAACAACAAGTTAGCAGTGGAAATACAGGTCTTCTTAAAGGGGCATAGCAAGCTTTGACGAGTTCATTTGCATATACATGAAGTTAGGAATACAAAAGTAATTTAAGGGTTAATTTAGACCCCTGGAAAGCTTCCCAGTACCCAACTAGATACTAGGAAAAAGTAAAAATGTTGCTTTCAGCATCTTCCAAAAACCCACTATTTAAATCTCTTATCTTTTCACTTAGTTGTGTAACACAAATCTTATTAAAAAAGTTATAGTTCTTATTGAATCGAAATGTAAATTCAAATTTGTAAAAAGCTGACAATGCCTTCTTAAAAGATCAACATGATATATAACATAGCAATTACACAATATTATTTTAAACTAGAACAATAGGCCCAAATTTGCCGAAACTTCTGAAATCTCTTTAATTTGCATACTATTTACATGTTTCAGTGTTTTAAGACTTTAGATCGGAATTGTCTTTATGATAATCATAATAATAATTTTTCATTTATCAAAATCATTTCTTTCAAGTATGTACATGTGTATTTTGGCGAATTGAAATAAGCTACTTAAGCCTGTTAAGCTTAAGAAGTTTCGAGAAGTTTGGACCAGAACACCACTGCAAAGGAAGAACTAATATGAACAATATTCTTAGGTTTAACACTCCAAAAACTCAATTATTATTGTAATTCCACGCTACATTTCCATGAGACCAACCAAATTTCACTATTAACTGGTATAAGTTCAAATATAGTAATCTTAACAGTTGTTAGCATTTAAACACATACACAGCATTCCTAAATAAACATAAAATAAAATCCAAATCTTAGGTTCCTAAATTGAAAGCTAACAATGTTTTATGCCCTTTAAGCATAACTTAAATGTACCGTAAAAATTTAGTCAATTTTAATGGCACACCAGACTAGAAATTGAGATGGAAAATAGATGGGTTCTTCCTGAAAATGAAGACTATACCATACAGGAAACCACATAATTTATGATAGCTGCTTCTTTGGTTAACAAGAGCCCAATATAGGGAACATTTCGACTCTTCTTCAAATAAAAAAAAAAATTCAACACTCTTTGAGTCTTCCCATTAAGTTTATACTTACTCTTTTTAGCTCGATTATGACTAAAGCTGATAGCTTACAGAATCACTCTTGTGTCCTTTTCCTGGATTAAAACCAGTACTTGTGTCAATTCTGTGAGGTCGTGAGAAAGTACCCCTGGTAGAGATCGAACCCACAACCTCTTGGGTGAGAGGTAGACACCTATACCACTAGCCCATTCTCACTCTCATTTACATTTGTCACAGGCAGTAACTGTTCAAAATCAAATCTAACCATTTGTGCAATGATTACTTTAATTCACAATTAGCAATTCATTTACATGGACTGGGTCCGACTGCTTTTAAGAAATAACAATCACTGATAAGCCATTTGAACTGAAAATAGGCAAACTGATCTTTGAAAACACTTTCCTTCAAAAAACATCAACGGAATTACAGCCATTCAAACAGACCACTAAGATCCATATCACTAAGATAACAGCTAAATATTCCATACATTGGTACAATATTCAGCTGGTGAGATGCTAAACACATTGACATGGCTTGGTGTTGTACTGGCATATTGTTTTTTCTATTTTGGTATTACATGACTGACTAGATCGGGTGTTCACTCAAACTGAAGGTCTTCAGGCTTGGCCGGAGGTACCACCAGCAACAGCCGCTGGATGAACCTTGTCACATGGTCTGAAACACGCAAATAGTGACCAAGGATGAAAAATACATACTTGCCCTAAATACAAGTATCTGAATTACTATACAAAAACAAAGATGACTTTACTCACTCAGAAATTGAAACATTACCTACTCAATACACAATATGCCGACATTTATACAAGGTGAAATAAATTTCTCAAAGCCTACTTACCCATTTTACTCTGGAAAGTTTTGGGCTTGTTCTTCCACTTGCCGCAGATGAGATACAGGACGATGCCAAGGACGACGAGCCCGAGGGCAAGGAAACTCTCATGGGGCTTCTGGTAGAATGTCAGGATCACAATGGCAAAACTCACGACGCATAACACGATCGGTAGGGCAATAGGCACCTGGAGGGATGGAATAAATAATGGTAACTGGGGGATTACGTAATTTTATTTCATTCAGTGATTTTTTTTGGTGCAATTTACTACTTCCTAAAGGCTGTTTCCCATTGCGAAAAAATGTCCATTTTCCCCAAAAATTTCTTATAAACAATATCTTGATAATACTTACTCTTTCACAGCATAATGTATGCATAAAAAAGTGAGAACATGTATATTTAACATTTTATTAGCAATTTTGGACTGCATTTGTATTTTTCTCAAAGTCAACTTTTTTCCCAATTTGCAAGACACAGGTGGTAATAATAATTCCAAAAAAAATCACTGTCATTTATTTCCACATTCAGGAATGTGATTCACCTGGTGAAGGCATGAAACCATTTGTGAGGAGTTTGGGGAGCACATTAACCCAGAAGCAAAACTCCCTTTTCAGAAGCTCTTTTGAATGAATGCAGGTGTTATGTAAATAAAACAAAAAACATTTATTATGAACTCTACCTTGTGTACTGTGTTTAGAGACATGATTGTTTTAGCAAAAAAAACCCAGCTAAATTCCCTTTTTCTAAGCCCTGGCCCCATTTCCAAAATGTAGAAAAACAGTCCTGCATAGTTTTTAATTTTGAGAAGTTGGCTTTAACAAACAAGAGGCCCAAAAGGGCCTATGCTCTACTGGCATGGCTTTTGTGGTCATATCAATCCAGAGCATGTATGTATGAGTAAAAGGCAACAGACATATAGTTTATGTTTTGTGTTTGGGTTACCTGAAAACGTAGCTTGTTCAACATCTGAGCCCAGAAAGTATTGTAAGCAGATGAGTTGCATGAACTATTTTAATATGTGCCATGTAAAAGTCATCTGACAAAAAAAAATGCTTTCAAAACTGTACTCATAGTAAAAATTTCTGTAGTTTTAAAAGTTAAAAAAAGTTGGTCAAAAGGTCAAAGTCAAGGGCATCCTAGGACAACATTGATCAATTCAAACAAACATTCACAATCAATTGTGCTGAGATGGATGCACGAACAGACAAAAAGATTTTCAAACCTTTCCAGATTTATGTTTACCAAACCTGTGAACCCTGGGTGTGTGGCCAGTAATGACACCAGGTGCATAACTTAAACATTCACAACCAATTTTGTTAAGATGAATGCGCAAACTACAGAACTTAAAGCTAAAAAATTGCCTTTGGGCTTTCAACAAGAACAAGGCTGAGTAATTCACAAAATCAACTGCAAAAGCAAAAAGCAAATTGTCTCTCAAATCCTAGACTTGCAAATTGTCTCCCTTAACTCTAGACTTGAATTTACATGTACATGTAAACTTGGCTAAAAATCTGGCTAAAAATAGAAAGCATTTCTTTAAAACTTTCATGGCCCATAATCTAGGCATTCATGGGCGGATCTTGCTGGTTTTCAAAAGGAACCGAGCTCTAATGGATATCTAGATACTGTACAAGTTTCATCGTGATACAATCAAAACTGAAGACTGTATCGTGTTCACAAGCTATTGTTTACAGACGCACGAACGCACGGATGCACATACTACGTACACATTACCATCGTATAAGCTCTTCTGGCCAAAGGCCAGAAGAGCTAAAAATTGCCAAAAAAGGACCCCAAAAATTGAAAAAAAAATAGTATTTTCTTGAACAGTAACAATCAAGAGTCCAAACCTTGATAGGCCTTTTGAGATCGGGCTCCTTGAATCTGAGATAGACCTGGCTGGCAAAGGTCATCACGAGAATGCATGCAAACCCGAACCCCTCCATCTCGATCAGGTAGAAAATGTCTCCAGAGTTCTGGAATATCAGCGTCAACACAAGCTGGAACAGAAACAAAAACCATTAGATGTACAAATTTATACACGATTAATCTGCTAAATGAGCACTGCAGAGCAATGCCATATTTTTCTTACAGGGTTCTCAATAAGTTTCGGGTTAACCGTCACAAAACAAAAAGTAACCTATGAGCTACTACTTATTCTACTTAAATTATTTTTCCAAATTTGAACTGCCCCAATTGCCATTTGAACCCTCCATTAAGGCCGGCAGCCAGTTCTTATTATAAACACTATCTTAACAACCTTGCTGGGCTAATGTCCAATTTAATCCTACGCATAGCAAAAATATAAACCAAATATTTGATTTTTATTTATCAGATTTGTGTAACATACCATAGAACAATAGAGTATTGAAATATCTTATAATCAATACGTATATTGAGTCTATCGCACAAAAATGACATCAAGACAAATCTTCAACGTTTTCTCTCTTAAAAAAACAGATATAAGGTACGGCGTTGGCTCAAACTCATAGGGACCGGCGAAAACACCTCAAGCCTCGGAAAATTCAAACCAAGCATGAATGTTTCACTTCAGTATAAAGCTATCGTTCCTTTACATCCAGATAAGGCCAACTGGGGCCATTGGATCCGCGGAATGGCACGGACAAATCACATTCCTGTCATACTAAGATTTAATACCAGATTTGCTTACAATTGTCAGCAAGGAGGGCATGGGTGTGAGTCTCTTGTAGTTGATCATGGATATAACCTGGGGCAGATGGTTGTTGCCAGCTCCAATAAAAAACAACCTGAAATATCAAACATCCACTTAGTTTATTACTATAAATCAATGGCTGAATAAAGATTATGGTAAACATTATTAAGTACCGAATTGTATACAGTAAGGGTCAATGGATAGCTTCATCTCATTACTTAATATGAAAACTGTGTTTTTTCCGGATTAGATTTGGAATATGTTGTTTCAATCAAACTGACACCCTGGCCCCATTTACAATGGAGGGAAAAAGAACTGAAACTATGTGTACAGATGTTGATGAAATCTTGTGATGTTAATTTAAACCCTATATTCATGTAAATACACAATGTCATCCATAAATAAAAACATTAAAACCTAAAAACAGGAACAGGGGGGGGGGGGACCTAACTGACTGTTTTACTTTTTGATATGTGTTCATGCTATTTCTAATTGCATAATGCGTTTTTAGACAATTCATCAACAAAATCTTAACAATTTTCCTATTTTACATGTGAATGTTATACGTCGACACCATAGGTATGAATAAATGCTGTTCCTGGACAGTACAGGACTGATAAGCAAATAGAGACCCTAGCCCAACATTTTTATTTGAAAAAGGGCCAAGGATGAAAATCAAGCAATTTATTTCCAGTCACTTTACCTAGACATGGAGAGGGCTGTTCCGTTCATGGTTCCGCTGACTGAGATGGCAATCAGAATTGGCATCAACCATTTCAGTGGTCCAAGAGTGCTGTTAGCAAACGTCTGCAAAAGTCATAAATAGCTCTATATATACATGTCAATATAAACAAATAAATAAAATGTGATGTCAAGATTTGATTTAATATTTATAAAGCTTTTTAATCCTGAATTGAACAGGATTTTTTTAACAGTTCATCACTATCAATATTTGATTCTCCACAGAGTTGAACAAATCAAAACTAGGGCATGTACTTTGCTTTCATTAATTTTTAGTACAGAGCCTTTATTCATTCACATCCTGAGACCACATTCAAGGCTGAGCTACACAAAAGCAAAATCTTCATTATGTTACACAATATATAAGATTTGTGTAAACAATTGTTGAAAGTGTTCTGGGTTGAAGGCCAAGACCCTAGAAAAGGCATAAGACTAAAGGACTAAAAGCATGTTTGGCAGGGCTTCCATTAAAGGAAGTTTTGAAGTATATTACTCCCTAAAAATGTGCCAAAACTTCCAATATCGACTCCATGGAAGTAACAAAAAAATCCACTTACTTTTAGAAAACTTTGAAAAAGTGAAAGCTTGAAATTTGAGAATATCAAAACCCGGTGTCAACGTCACTTTATGGCCAATTTTCCAATAAGTCTAGAAGTAAAATGATTTTTTTTAAATATAATTTTGTGAAGTTAGCAAGTTATTATAACTAAAGCAATTTATATTTATTGTATCTTGTTAGACAATAGTGGAAAAATAGGGCTTGAGAGGCATAAACCTCCAAATATCAGAGGAACTGTCCAATACTGACTGTCAAGGAAGTTTATACATTCATACAAATTCTTAATGGAAGCTCTGGCATGAACATGTGAGAACCAACTTGTGTACATTACCACGGCAACGGCCGGAGAGGAGAGCATCTGGAGTGGTGACAGGACGCCCAGGTAGGCAACATTCGCCATCAGATACACAATGATCACCAGCGTCATGGAGATGAAGATGGCCCGAGGCAGGTTCCTGCACAAAACTTCTTTTATTAAAATATGCAGTTACTGAAAATGTATTTATATTGATACATCTGCTATGCAGTAATAAGAATACCAAAAATACCCTACTCTAGTGCAGTGATCTCAATAAAAAGTGCTATGCAGGAAAGAAATTTCACGTCACAGAAAAAAGAAGCTGACTTCACAAAAGAAAGACTTGCTTGCCAAGGCCCGTAATCTGTTCTCTTTGAAGCTGAAGTTCAGTTTGGCTTCCAGCCTTAAATATATATATATATATATATATATATATATATATATATATATATATATATATATATATATATATATATATATATAAATAGTAAAAAAATCCCATCTTGGGGAATAACACTTCAAAAAGTCAGATATAACAATTTCAACATACATTTTATCTACAAATTCCAACAATTAAGTTAATTAAAAAGATACATGAACACTTAAGTGTGGCACCACTGTGATGAAATGTTATACTGATAGCATTATCAATGTTTCAAGTTGAGAATATAATATGGAAAAATTCTTCCATTGCTTTAAAATGCTCAAACCCCTGTTTAATGGCTGTGGTGTCTTTTACCCTATAGAACAGTGAGGAACACACAACCCATAATAATTCAAAAAAGGTTGTAAGACTTAAGATCTTAATTTTTTTGCTGCCCGCTTTTGATGTTAATTGTGTTTTAAATATCCTAAGAAAATTTATCATATAGATTCTTGGTAAGTGGTCTGAGCACTCGAAAGCAGCGCATGATTAACAACTAAGATTGAAACAGACCCTGATACAAATATCCCTATTGTTGGGAAACGATCCAGTTTGATTATCGATACCTGTTTCTTCCAAAGTGACCGATTAGCGATAGTACAATCGGTTTTTTTAAAAAGGAGAAAATTGGTGGAAATAACCGAACAGAAATACAAGAGGAAGAAGAAAACCAACTCGCTGGAGAAATCGCTGATCGATCATAACCATATGCAATTGATTGTCCCTAATTTCAATGCGAACAAATCGAACCAATTTTCGATTTTAATCATCGGAACATCACTAATTATTCCTAAAAAATCATTTATTGGAATTTGACAAAAGGAATTTGAGAAAATAAAATGGGTGTTTGAAAATTAAATGTTTGAATTATTATAGAATTTCTGAACATTGGTGACTAAGCTGACACCACAGTGGCACTTAAAAACACCATGACAATACATTATACTTTTTTCTCAGTAAACAGGCCCCAATTTCTCGAAACTTCTTAAGCTTAACAGGCTTAAGTCGCTTATTTCAATTAGTCAAAATACATACAGAAAATGGATTTTGGTAAATGAAAAATGGTTTATTCTGATAATCATACAGATTATTCCGACATAATTTCTAAAAGTTCTTGTAGAAGTAAATATATCACATTTTATAGAACAACAAAAATAGTGAGATTAGCTTAATCCTGTTATAAGGGACTTAAGAAGTTTCGAGAAATTGGGGCCAGAGGTTTAAAGAGAAATCGCTAATTATATATATCAGAACCAAATTCTTCTTACTTGACTGGATCAACAAGTTCATCTACCAAGAAATTCAGGTAACTCCTGCAAAAAAGATCAATTAAGTATTTAAACCACAAATAAATGGTGGAATAAACAATCCATATAAATATAAATATGTTTGTTTGAATATTTGAAGACAACAAAAGCTGATAAAATGAGTTTGATGTTACTTAAACGCTAGCTGCTGGCGCTGACATTGTTACTGCTGAGACTGACATAGTTCATTTTACATGTCATTTTTAAATCAGCTTTGAACTTCAAGTTTTGTTTTACTAAGTTGTTTATCATAGAAAGACCTTAAAACTTGGTTAAGATGTTAAGCAGACATTATTTAAATATCAGTACTATTTAATTATTATATTCAATCACAACAATTTTTTAAACCGTAATCTTGTTGCAAAACACGCACAGGCAGATACCAATCCAACACCCGGGCGGTGTTTTGTCACATCGAGAATATTATATTCAACCATGACAGAATGTTTAATCATGTTTCCCACCCCTGGGTTTGGATGTATGGTTAAATGGAACAGTCCTTGTATAATTTGCACCTAATTAGCTAAATATGGGAATAAAAATCAATACTTATCACTAAAATCAGTTTTTACAGCTTTAAATAATTTCAGCAATAAATCTCATATTTAGTAAGATAAGTGCAAAAATTCAGAGTTTCCCAAAATGCCTAGACAACAGCGTGAGCTAATGGCTGATGAAGAACCTACCATCCGCTATATGCCCAGAAGCCAGAGTAGAAGGCGAGGGCAATGGATCCCGCACTTGTATCACTGTCCTCAAAACTGTTAGCAAAACTCTCTGTTTCTCCTGAAGTGGACATGTACATGAAGGATATTTACAATAATAATAGAATAATATATTCATTACCACATATATATGGAGAGCTGAACAGCATTTCAAAGACTTTGATATACAAATTAAATTATAATTTCAATTTCATATGAAACAGCTAATTATTTGTCAATCCTGAAAAATAGCCGGAGATCTTTGTTTTTGAGGGATTCATGTCCAAAAGCAGGGTAAAGGGGCTAAGAAACCTTAAAATTGTTGCCAAAAGTCATAAATTTATATTCATTTCAAGGTTCTTCCTTCTGTATTTAATGCAAATGTCAAAGCAAAAAGCAATCTTTACATCTGTACAAGAGTCTGAAGTTAAAAGGATCTCAATCCAGATATCAGGAATAATCCTGAACTGAAGAACCTGTCTAAAGCCTATGAACAAATCACATAAAAATACATGACATTAAACAAAGATGGAGAAAATACATAAGCCTAGACTACCTTAGATGTCAATGTCAAAACCTAATTTAAATACTGGACCAGTGTATCATATGACATACCACTACAATAAGAAAATAGCCTAGAAAACAAACCCTTAAATACTCCTTAGGCCAAAAAAAAAATTGTTTGTTTAGGGTAACCTTCCCAAAATTTCTTGGTAGGGTAGGTGGGGATTTTTTTATTTTTTTTTTATTATTTTCCCAAATGTGAAAATGAAATTCCCAGTTATATTTTTTGAAGAAAATATAAATTAATTAAAAGTAAAATAAAAGAATGGACTCACAAACTACTTTGTATGGAAGAGTTTGTGTATTATAAAGAGAAACCAATTTTACCATGTACTCTATTACTTAGTTAAGGCCTAAAAATTATACATTTGGTACGGGTTATGCAAACCTACCTAGAAAATAGGCACAAACCCTACTGTTTTTATAGTCAGTTGAAAATATTTTAAAAAGAAATAAAAAAAGAAATTTAAAGAATATATTTTTTAAATGTATGTCGTTTAAAACCATTAAAGCTTTATAAAGAAGATTACTTTAACACCAGTCTCCAAAGATGACAATAACATTCTAACATAAAGCCTTATAATTTATAAAGAATAAAATAAGAAGCCTGAATAGCCTAGCCTACATTTAACCCTGAGCCATTTTGCTCTTATCTATATTTTAAAGCATTCATTTTTATTTCTAGACAAAATTGAAATTCCCAATTCAAGTTACATTTGACTAATGATTCAGAACAGCCCTGGCCCCATTACCTGGCCAATAATGGTTAAGGAAAACAACTCTCCTGTATGTTGGAAATGATAGCGAGTATAAAGTGCACTACATTAGGCCTAGAAATAAAAATATGTTTGGTTCGGGTTACCCGACCCTACCTACGGAATAGGCGCCGACCCTACCTTTTTATAGTCAGTTTGAAAAAAAAAAATGAAAAACTAAAAAAAAATAATATTTTTTTTCTTTTATTTTTTAATTGCTTTTCAATATGTAGATTAAAACCTTAAATGCTTATACAAAAGATAACTTTAACACAATTCTCCACTGATGAAAATAACATTCTTATATAAAGCCTAATAAAAAAAAAAAGCCTACCTACCCTACCTATTTTTGAAAAGGATGTAACCCTAACCAAACAAAAAATTTTTTAGGCCTTACCAACAAAAAATAACTATACAAATATTTATTCACAAATACACCGTGACACACGTATAAACTTTGTTTTGGTTAACAAGTGAAATATATGTACATGATACATTCACGTTCTCGTTCAGATGTTGGCAATATAGCCATTTCTATTGCAATATTTTGAATGACTGTGTCAAAACAACAAAGCTGTCCTAAAACTTGCCAAGTAAAACATAAAACTCTGTCAGAAAAAAAGATTAAGAGATCTTTTTCTACAACACAAATGCAAAGTTTGACCCTGAAATGTTATCTGAAGATGACAATTTACATTTACAAAACACTGGCTGTTTATTTGTAACACAAATAAATGAAATAATGTAAACAACATATTAATCTGACTACAGAATGAGGTGTAAACATTTCTGGTATGTGACAAGTTGAGATTTTTCGGCTTTATAGTAGCAGTGAACAAAAAAACTAAATATAAAGTGGTAAGAATAAAGAATGCATTGAATATATGGATATTTTATCAACAAAATAAAACACAAATCATAGAATGTTACATAACCAATTAACTCAGGATTCAAAATAAGTTTTGGTAGAACTTTCCGAAATACTTATTAAAAGTAACTGGCCACCTAGTGGTTCAAGAAGGTGAAAAATCTCTTTGGCAAAAAAAAGTTGTTTGGTTTTAACTGTAATAGGGGTACATCCTTAATTCAACTAGAGCTATCACTGAAGGTGATTAATACCCCTGAACGCCGCCTCTCATTATGATTTATCATTGTAAAAAAACTATGAAGTTTTATGAAATTCCATCTAGTAGTTTTCAAGTTAATGTACGGACAAAAGTTTGACAAAAAAACACAGAAAAAGGCAATAACTCTGTAATTTACTAAAATATGGTAATGAATCATGTACATTGAACTCTTTCTCATTGTACTCTACCATTGTATAAAGTTTAATTACATTCTATCCGGTAGTTTTCAAGTTATGCACCAGACAAGAAAAAAGAAACAAAGGGCAATAACTCTGTAATCAGCTGAATAGAATTGCGGTTCCTGTACACTACACTCTCTCTCATTATGATCTATCACTGTATGAAGTTTTATTAAATTCCATCCAATAGTTTTCAAGTTATGCTCTAGACAAGAAAAGGTAACAAAGGGCAGTAACTCTGTAATTAGCTGAAATAGAATTGCGGTTCCTGTACACTACACTCCCTCTCATTATATTCTATCACTGTATGAAGTTTTATTAAATTCCATCCACGTTTTCAAGTTATGCTCCGGACAAGAAAAAGTAACAAAGGGCAGTAACTCTGTAACTGGCTGATATAGAATTGCAGTTCCTATACACTGCACTCCCTCTCATAATTATCTATCACTGTATGAAGTTTTATTAAATTCCATCCAATAGAGTTCAAGTTATGCTCCTGACAAGTAACAAACTGTCAAAGGGCAGTAACTCTGTGATTAGCTGAAATAGAATTGCGGTTCCTGTACACTACACTCCCTCTCATTATGATCTATCACTGTATGAAGTTTTATTAAATTCCATCCACGTTTTCAAGTTATGCTCCGGACAAGAAAAAGTAACAAATGGCAGTAACTCTGTAATTAGCTGAAACAGAATTGTGGTTCCTGTACATTGCACTTTCTCTCATTATGATCTATCACTGTATGAAGTTTTATTAAATTCCATCCAATAGTTTTCAAGTCGTGCTCCGGACAAGAAAAAGTAACAAAGGGCAGTAACTCTGTAACTGGCTGATATAGAATTGCGGTTCCTGTACACTGCACTCCCTCTCATTATGATCTATCACTGTATGAAGTTTTATTAAAATTCCATCCAATAGTTTTCAAGTCATGCCCTGGACAAGAAAAAGTAACAAAGGGCAGTTACTCTGTAATTAGCTGAAATAGAATTGCGGTTCCTGTGCACTGCACTCCTTCTCATTATGATCTATCACTGTATGAAGTTTTATTAAATTCCATCCAATAGTTTTCAAGTTATGCTCTGGACAAGAAAAAAGTAACAAAGGGCAGTAACTTTGTAACTGGCTGAAATAGAGTTATGGTTCTTGTACACTGCACTCCCTCTCATTATGATCTATCACTGTATGAAGTTTTATTAAATTCCATCCAATAGTTTTGAACACTGCACTTCCTCTCATTGTGCTTTACCGTTGTATGAAGTTCTAATAAATTCCATCCAGTACTTTTCAAGTTATACTCCAGACAAACAAAAGTAACAAAGGGCAGTAACTCAGTAATAAGCAAGAATAGAGTTATGGTTATTGTACACTGCATTCCTCTTATTATGCTCTATCATTGTATGAAGTTTAATCCAATTCCATCCAGTAGTTTTTAAGTTATGCTCTGGACATGGTAAATTGCAACATACCGACCGACCAACCAACCGACCGACCGACCACAGGGTGACTCCAATATACCCCCGACAAACGAAAACAGGTAGGGTATTTAGGCTTTATATTTTTTTTATAAGGCTTTATGTAAGAATGTTGTTGTCATCATTGGATACCCTGAAAATTCTGCTGTGGCTATTTTGAATACCCTGAAAATTCTGCTTTGGGTATTCTGACTACTTTGCCATTTTTGAGGTGTGGGTATTTTGACCATGAGTATTTTGACATACACTCATGGCATACATTTTTATACAAGTCCTGCTACATAAAAAAAATAGAATTTGAGCAAGATCTGAAAGCACTTTTCCAGAGCAGAGCATGTGCAAATTTTGACCAACACTTAACCACAAATTGTAACCAGCAACTACATTATGTACCCACCTTTGGCAATGAAGTAGAAGCCAATGACGATGATGGTTGCCAGGGCGATCAACTTGCTGATGGTGATGACCACCTGGACCTTCGTGGCCCATTTCACATTTACACAATTCACAGCCACCAGCAGACCTGCAATACACAACAGAGAATTAATACTATTTCAAGTTTTTTAGGTTAATATGCACATTATTCTCATGTTTTTAACATATATTTTCCTGCACTTATTAAAACACAAAAAGATTCTGCAATATGTTTGGATTTTATTTCAGATCTATGAAATAATGTCCAACATTTCCTTCCTTCATGTCCAGTTTGGTAAAACACAAATGAATATTTAAAAAAACACTTATGATGTATGAATATAAGTTATATGATAAAAATGAGAGAGGTCATATTAAAAGATGAAAATGAAAAAACACCTCAAAAATTAATTTCAACCATTTCCTAAGGTCAAGGTACTAATGTAGGCAAGGTCAGGTTACCTGAACCAAAAGTGATTTTTAGGCCTAAGTGAATGAGCTCATTTTTGGCTTTCTACAGAACATGGAAGAGGACAGCCACTTATGCCATAATAAATTTAACTGAAAGGCATGTATACCCCATGGTGAACAGATCTAACGATCTAGAACACATGTCAACACACAGGACAACATCGTGTTATTACCGGTAAATCCCTTTTTATCAAGTATGGGTTTAAGCCAGGTTTGAAAAAGGGCAGGGTGCAACAAAAAAGGGACAGGGTGCTAATGAACATTGGGCACATTGAATTGGGCTATGAAGATTTGACAAATAAATTTTAGAAATATGTTCAATTAAGGTAGATTTAGGGTTGAACTGCATATACATACTAAATCTGCTTGTATCTATAATGATAGCCTTCTATAACAAAACAAAGTAAATATTTTATTATCTTAAGCATTAACTTCAAGAAGGCAGAAAGGTGCATATGCTAGTCTCCATAAGGACAGAGGTGCTGCCAAAGGACAGGGCCCCACACCCTCCTATAACTCATTTGCCTTTAGACCCTACAAGTAAGCTTCATGCTGGTAACACATGTTATTATATTTATCATTACCATAAGTGTTGAAAGACTTATCACTGTTACCCAATGAATCTTACCTATATCTTATTAAAATCAGACAGTGTCACACATAAAAATATTCTGTAAGCAATTAACATTATGTGATTAGGAGCCCCCCCCCCCCCCCCCCCGCTGTATGGTCACTTGTAAAAACAGTTTCTTTGTAAGTCAGAGTTGGTCATTGGATTATTCAGCCATGTGCCATCATTTATGGATAAAACATAATCCCCTTTATTGGTAAATTGAATGGTTCCATGACAACTAGTGTGGTGTTAATTACAACCATTCCAGTCCCCAGCTGCTTGAGTGACTTGTATGGAATTAATGCCATTTGTGGCAGGTTTCAGAATGTCAACAAAGGATAACATCTAAATAAATATATCCTTACAGCTGAGCTGTTATAAGTAGCTATGAATGAACAATAATTTTTTTCTGACATGAATAGCTAGTATCTTTAATAGTACACAATACTGTAACATATATATCGAGTGAAATATCTCATAATCTGCTTTATCATATAATTCAGTATTGCAGTCACTCAGATTAAAATTCATTCAAATAAAATACTGTGCATAAAACAATATAAATGTTCTCTTTGATTTTGTTATAATGCGGTCTACCGACTTATATAATAATAGCTTCAAGGTTTATGGTGCCTTTACAAAGAATAATCAGGGCATACATTCATGTACAATAATGGCCCATAATATAAACAATCTTTGCAGGTACAAATATGGTTTAATGTACTTTGTGATATGTACAAACCTTTTAGATTAGATAAGACTATTCTTGCATGAAAATGTACTACATTCAACATTTAATACTCATTTTATGGCTATTCTTTATCCATGGTTGAAACTAATAGATAATTCAAATGCTCCAGCCAGGATTTGAAAAGTGCAGGGAACTAGGTCAGAAAGGGCACTTTTGATGCTGCAACCACTTTCAATACTACCGTAATAGTTTGTTATAAATATCTCAGCTTTTATCTTTATTTGAGTGTCAAAAGTATGTGTATTTATGATTTTTATACTTATTTTTGAAATTTGACTTTTGTCAAACAATACGGCAAAGCAGGGTGTAATAAAAGCCAGCAGTGTGCACCACCCAGATTTTTAGGCCTAGCTGGAGCACTGCTAATTAATGTCAGTAGTAGTGCTTAAAAATATTTCATATAAAAACACTGCCTGAAAGGATAGATTCTGAAGTTTTTTTATACAGAACAAAGGACATTTAATATAATTTTATTTAAACTATTATACCAATGAAACAATGAAATAAAACTTAAATATTTTCACTGCCTCTGCACATGTATTGGACTTTGCCCATTAACTTAAAAAAATAAGAATGACCAACTATTCGATTAAATCAAGGTTTTTGAAATTGCTTATGTGTGTCGGAATTACCTTAACCTGTCAACACAATACCTTGCAAGAAAATCTTGACACCTATTTATCTATTGATGCATGGATTTAATTTTTAATGAAAACATCTGATCAAAATATATATCATATTACATAAGAAGTATGTATAACTTAGTGCTTACATGTAATTACACCCCCAAGGAGGCGACTCGGCAGCTCTGGAACCTCACAATCTGGATAGATGGGCTTCAGCAGATACACAGAAAACATGAGGCCCATCGCAGCTATGCCCACTGGACAGACGAGTACAAAATCGATCCAGAGACAGACAAACGATGCTAGGTCTCCGAATGCCCGCCTGATATACACATATTCCCCGCCCGACTGGGGAATCATTGTCCCTAATTCAGCATAGCAAACTGCGCCCAAAGCGTTGTATATTCCACACACAACCCATAAAACGAATGACATCCCAACAGATTTGACATTCTGCAATATCCCAACAGGCGACACAAATATACCTGATCCAACTATTATTCCAACAATTATAGCAACTCCCTGGAACAAACTGATCTGCTTTTTCATAACAACTTGTCCCTCTCCAATCACAGCCACATCTGGATCTGCTGTCACCTCAGCCTTGTCCGATGTCCTTTTGCAACAACCCATTTTCAAACCTGAAAAAGTTGCTTTCAGACATCAAGTTTGGGCAATGTTTTTAAGGTATTATGTGTAGAGATGTTTTATTAGCTATATGCATGTGCTTGACAAAACAACAGTTTTTATTCCTGAATGAAAATTATTAGTTTGTAATAATGGCTATAGATTGGTGAGTAACAAACCAACAATGCAACCCACAACAACTGCCCACAATCAATTCATTTAAAACTTCTCAACCATCCGTTCCAATGCACTCTTAAAACAAAACCCTTCTTTATGAATTGCATATTTTTTCTTCTGTGTTCATGGTACTAAATATAAAACCGTTACAAGGCAAATTGTCTATGATTCCTTTCTGCATAAAAAAGACCTGACAATGATGTGAGGTGAGGCATGACCCCTCCCCCAAACCCACCTCTCATACTTAATTCTCCTAGTTCTATTTCATTACTATTTGTTTTTACTAGAGACAGATTTCTGCAAAAAAATAGACTCTGCACATCTTCTTGTCTAGTGACTACCCTTTAACATCCTGTTGGATACTACATACAAAAAAATACTGTTCCAGAATCATTTATATTGAATAATAAAGCAATGAATGATCACATTATAAAAATAATACTATTAAAACAGCAAAAAACAATGGCAAAGTGATAACAATTATGATCCTTTAACAGGCCTTCATGGAAAAATTTTGATAACGAATCCGATAATAATCAAGAATTAAAAAAATCATAAACAAAACTCATGTATCCATGTACTTTATAGTAGTCTTTGATGATGCAACGTTTCGTCTGTCAACACACAGATTGTGAACGTTAACTACATATCTATGATAAAAAAATAATAAAGGTAATGATACGATGTCTAAACTAAATATGTAATTATTTATACAATTAAACCCACTTTTTAGGCAGTTAACACGCGGTATTCCCTTCCTTAAGTTCCCGCCACGGTCCTTTACACTGTGAGCACGCTAGTCTTGTTTGGATATATCAACCGGAAACGATCACCGTCAATGACATGAAGCAGACAACAGTTTTGTGTATCCCTCATTGATGACGTCACCCCTCTCCGAATGCGGTTTAAATCGGTTGTGAGCAGTTTATCATACCCGCTCAACTCTCAGATATTTTTAGTATAAAACATTTGGCTACACCATTATGTTTTAGCCACACTTGGGGATGTGACGGGCCATAATGCAGATATTATAGGTCGCGGGCAGACCTTTATAAACTCAACAACAACATCAATGATCTAGCGACTTGTGGCGTACAGTACTGTACTAAAATAATAGACGTGTTATACGGGATTCTTCCAATCCCTAACGTCGTGAAGGATTTGCCATATCAAAAATCGTAAAAAAATCCGTCAACGTACAATTATTTGGACTACTTGTGGGGTTAAACGGTCAGATATCTATTCGTTTTATGTAAATAAAGGGGTATTAATAGAGTGCATCGGTGTCATTTTTTAAACTTTAAACTAACCATTCGAATAAAGTTAATAGGCTCCTTAACAACTATAGAAGTTTTGGTAAATGTATACATGCATGGTGTTTGGCCGGAAAATTCCGGATTCATCCATATTGTTTTAATAAAAAGTTAGATGTATACTGTATGTTAATTGCTTAATTCAGACCAAGCCGCAATTAAATATATCGAAATTTCGTCGCTTGTAATTAAGCTAAGCTCACTACAGTAAACTAGGTTGTTAAACCCACTGGCACCGGATTTTCAAACTCAAACATTTTTTTTTTTTAAAAATCAAAAAAAAAATCTTATAATTCCTCACTAAAATTTATAATACCGAATATGTGAAAAAATATTGAAAACTATTTTTTTTAAATATACACCTTGTACTGTATATTAAAAAATAAATATTTTTCAACTACAGACTGTATGTGGAGTATGTAGGCACCAATGTGTATGTATGTATTTCTTTAGACCTTGGGGTCAAGGATAACCCGTGAAAGTGCAAGCACTTAGTTCAAACGGGGTCCTTTGTTTTTGCTGAAGGAACAGCACAATGAAGAGACAGTGGTGGGATTCAAGGAAGTCCAGGTGCTATAGCCTAGCTCTTTTTCGAAGAGACCCCTGGGTTCTTTTACGTGCTCGGTGTAAAGCACCGATACACGGGGTACAACTTTTCCAAGCATTACCCTTTAAATGCCGAGCGCCAGGCAAGGGAGCTACTTGTTCCAACTTTTAACGTCTTTTGGTATGACGCGGCCAGGGAACGAACCCACGACCTCCCGCTCCGTAGGCGGATGCTTGCCCTCTAGGCCACGGAGACGTAATGTTCAATTCTTTGTCCCATTACCACACTTGTATGCAAGTTAGCTATATATTTGATATGCTTATATTTGGTCATCAGATGATCGAACAGTTCAAGTGCTGACAATTCTATGCCCACTCAACACTGTATGGGCTCTACACAAGCCTCAGTGTAATGCTCAGGTTAAAAGAAGTATGTGATCTGGGATGTTTTGTATACCCTGTCAAAATGATGTGGGAGTTTTTGTCCATGGGATGTTTTGTCCTACATTCAATATGCTGGATATACATTGGATATATTGATCTACATTTTTGTTTATATTTTCATCGCAATGATTGTCCTCCTATACAGGATAGTGTTACTTTATCAAGTACACAGTGGTTACTTTCAACCACCTGTTTTTCTAATAAGAATCTTAACCTTTTTCTTACATTTTTATTGTTTAGTAGACAAGGGGAATTTTATTTCCATACATGATTTTCGGGGTCGTGAAACACTAGAAATCAGTGTGATATCGCGTTCATGTTCGTCAACTGACTATGCAATATATAGGACATTTATTTTAGTGGTATCTAACCCGAAACATGGTCATGGGGTTGTATTGAACACCGGTCTTAATTGAATCTAAGAACGATGTAGCTAATCGGATTAGTCGAATAAATAACGAACCTATATAGTGAAAATATTCAATGATGTATGACCATAAAACTTAAGATTTATTTTCAATGTCACCCGTTTCATTAAGGGATCATAGGCTTAAGATCGTAAATTTCCAGGCGAAAACTCTTTTTGGCGTAAATGCGTTTCAATAAAGATATCGTAAGCACATTTAGCGCTCGTGACTTTACGGGTGTATCTGCACTGTAAGTCAGCGTAAAGTTTACGACTAAGATATATTACTTTGCTTGTGTTAAATATCAGCCTTAATTTGATCTAAGAACGATATAGCTAATCGGATTTCTTTTTATTAATAACTGACAAGTTAAGTGAATGACGTCAAAGATGTATGACGATAAGATTAACTTATGTTGCATATTGAATACCACCCTAGACCAATATCTCCGGAAAGCTATATTTCAATGTTCTATAGTCAAACTCACTGACCTGCAGAACGCAGGTCTTATTTTTTGACTTAAATAGAAATGATGTAAGGTGATACTATTGAAGAGGCTTGTTTTGGTAATAAATCTGCTGGGTAGAGATCACTTTTATAAAAATGCACACATTATTGTTTTTCAAGCTTGATCAGATCTGAAGAATTATGTAAATAGGTGAGGTTTTAATGTCAATCTTCTCTTAACACTAATAGGTGTCCTAAACAAAGGATCTGGCATTAATTTGAAATAATTATTTCTGCACATGAGGTCACTTTTGTTTGCATTTCACCAAAACAACCCCAAAGACAATGCTAAACTTGATCACATTTCATTAGAAAAAATATTTTAAAATTATAAAATGCTTTGCGTGTAACGTGCGTCAATTAAATTATAAAATTATAGATTATGGATAACTGGTTTGCCCTTTTACTTGTGGGTATTGTCTACATGTGTGCAGGTATATTTTTTGTTATTTTACATTTTAAAATCCCATGATATCATTTTCCATCACATGGATTAATTTTCCTTAAAATCACTTTGCCAGAATTCAACAGTAGAATTAAATTACAGGAGCGTGAACATATTACTTGAACAAATGTTGCAATGAATAGGGCACAGTGTACTGGCTAAGGTCACAAATCCGAACACTTTTGGAGGTTTTTTACAATTATCTTGGAGAGTTGTTGTTGTAGTTTGTTGTTGTAGTAAGTTAAACTTTCATATGAAACATCATTGGTTAATCATAAATGTTTCACTGAACATCTGTCAAAGTAAAGATTCACATTCTCATCAGCTTAATGTCGAAAATCGTTAATTTTATGAACAGTAGATCGCCCTTCAATTCATGCTATAGAAGGCATTAATACCTAACACTATAAAAGTTGTTGTTTTTTTCTAAAATAATACACCATTCGAAATAGGTTATGCTAAATTTTGACAAAAGAATGTCGAAAAAAATAATGCGATTCTTTTAAATGCATTATTATGTTTGATTCGTTTATCTTTAATGATCAAATGAAAACATGTGGTTTGGGTACAAATAATATTAGCCTTGTTTTGATTAATGGCTACGTGGCCACAAATTCCCATGTAAAAAGCGCCAACATATCGCGTATAAGTTTTCTCGCAAATATTTTATATGTACACAAAGCATGTGTTTTTTTGTTTGTTTTTTTTGTTCGTTTTGATTATTAAAGTGAAATGAGTGAAGCATTATAATGCATTGAAATTGAAAAAAAGTTTACGTTTATCCATAGTAGCCTATATATTGCCCAATTGAAGGCCTAGTTTAAGAATTTTCTGGGTTATTAATCCCCAGCTGGCCCCAATTTCTCGAAACTTCTTAAGTCCCTTTTTACATGATTAAGCTAAGCTCACTTTTTTGTTATTCAATTATTTTATGATAATAACTTCTTTAAGTTTTTTTTTTTATACTTTTGATAGGAATTATCTTGGTGATAATCACAATTAACATTTTCATTCATCAATATTCAATTAAGGTATGTATTACTTTATAGGCCTTTAAGTTATTCGATATTCAAACCTACCCGATAGCTCAGTGGTAGAGCGTTCGCTTCTGGTGCAACAGGTCGGGGATTCGTGTTAAACCCAAAAACGTTAAAATATGCCAATATATGGAATTTTTTCCTAGCTCCCGGCATTTAAATGGTGGTACTGGGCTAGGGTTTCGAACACGGATCTCCTGTATCTCACTATGTTTCTTCAAGTCTCCTGATATCTTTAACTGGTAATTGCAGCCACTTTGCAGCGAGTCACGCTTAAATTATGTTGAATTATTGGGGCCAGGTTACATCGTGTAATTTAAAAAGGGTTTATTTCCAGAAATTAATTAAAAAAGTAACAAAACTATATAACAAAATATATTTCTTTGGCTTTTAAGAAATGCAAAATATGTGATTTCACATGGGTTTTCAGTTGAAAGAAGAGCAGAAACAGAAACTGCAATAACATAAAGCTGGCCTCTCATAGATTAACTGTTAAGACACCTTTTTATTTTTGTCCTAGAATGAAACATTAATTTTTGACCGTAAATATGAAACACTGCGATCTGATTTTTAGTAAGTAGTTTTATATCACTGGTTTCCAGACGTGCACGAAATAAATGCCCATTATCAGACAAAAAAATAAAATAAAAAAAGTTGGCAAAACGGTCAATCTATGAGAATGCAGCTTTAATTCAAAATGCAGTTTTAGGTCAATTACGATCAGAGCACTTAGCATATGTACATATACATACACTTGACATATATACTATAAGTTCATGTGTTTAGACGATGTATTTACGCCGGTTCTGTCCTGTTCTGTACGATTACCATTTCAAATGATACCAAAATCCGCGGTCACCAGAAATCAAAATTTAACATTATTGTTAATGGAGTCAGAGGTGGACCCAGGATTTGAATTTAGAGGGGGCGTAACATAAGGCGGAACGTTTTGACTTGCGCTCCTCCCTCAGAGCCGCAGTATATTTGTTTTAAAGTTTTGGTAGTGTGTTTGGGGATACTGATCCCTTTATATATTTGGCGTGCTTTATAACTGTTTTTTTTACTATGATTAAATAAAAAGTAAACTTGGACGATTTAAGGGGGCGTGTGCCGAGTGCGCCCCCCCCCCCACCCAATCCGCTTATGGGAGCTATCAGAGAACTAGGTAATTTGTTTTTTATCTGGCTCGGATTCCTGCGAGCTAGATAATACACACCTTTCGGTCTAAAAATGTTTACTAAATGCTTACGGTGGTTTATAGTTTCAAACAGTGAGAATATCACTCTGCTATTTTCACTGATTATACATTTTAGCCCGCTCTCAGTTCCAAATCAAAGGTCGGCGCGCACAGGACTGCGACATAATTTCAACGTCAGTTCTAAATGACGTTATATGTTCGCATACACATTGATATTATTTTCTGAAAAACTATAATTAAATTTCATTTTATACCACTTTTAGACATGTAATAAAAAGACAGATTGTTTTGTTTTTTCAGTGTAAGATTGTAATATATTTCACCTCGTGAACACCACTTGTGAAATATAGCTTTTGGTGCTCATTCAGTGTAATATATTGCAATGTAACACTGAAACAACGGATAATCCTCTATATACACGGTGCGTGTCCAAATCGGTACCCTCTTTGCGAAATCTACTGAAACGGTACCCTTTTTGCACATGCACCGGTCATTCTCTGCTGAAAACAAATTTGCGATGGACAACAATCCAGTTAATGTTATTCTAATGGTGAAAGGAGGTATGTCATATGCAAAAGAAGTATACCACGAAACACTTAACTGTTATAGCTATGTCTCTTTTTGTAATGTGCCCATTTTTCAAATACTGCAACTCCACAATAAGCTACACAATATCGATATGTCTTGCCTCGCCCACCGCCTCTGCATGTTCTGCGGGCTCAAATGAAGCACTGCTTTGATTATGTACACACCATACGTGTATTCATTTATATATCATATTCATACAAACTGCAAAAGTTTGTCAAAAATATATGTAAAATTCAATTAAACACCATCCTTTCGGGTTCACAGCGGCAAGGCTAACCTTTTTGCTATTGCTTTTTATGTCACAGGTAACCGTAAGAGCGTAAGCTTTTGACTTGCGCCCCTCCTTCCAACCGAAAAATGTTTGGTAAACAGTGTTGGCAGAAGACGGGTCGGGAGGCTACTGCCCCCCTCCCTAACCCCACAAGATAATTTTAACAATTTTAAGTCCCAAAAGGTGAAGTTGTGCGTATTTTTGTGCCCCCACCCCCGCCCCTAAAATCGTCCATGTTTACGCCAATATGCACCATTTCGGACTAGAAATTGTTAAAATGCTAAATGCTGAAAGAATCCAAAAACTAAAATAAGATTTAATGCTTCAATCATTCCGAGTTTACTTCGCCCCAACTCACCGATTTCACTGTCATTGGATTTTCAAACTAAAATTATGTTTTTGTTTTGTTTTTTAATCTTTTAATTCCAAACTAAAATTACGATTCAAAAAACGTGTAAATAATATTGACTTTTCTCCATAAATATGCATTTTGTTCTGTCTTTATATTCCCACGTTGTTTGTTTTTATAAATATTGTTTTTTTGTGGATTTTTTTGGGTAAATGAGTATGAAAATACGGTGCAAGTGTGCAATAGGGGTATATCTTCTTTTCATTGTATAGATACTGCAACAAGTGAAACGACAACGTCAAGCACATCGAATGCTACAACTGATTCGTCAGCTACTCAGACGGCATCTTCAACGTCATATTCAAGCACATCGAATGCTGCAACTGATTCGTCAGCTACTCAGACGGCATCTTCAACGTCATATTCAAGCACATCGAATGCTACAACTGCTTCGTCAACTACTCAGACGGCATCTACAATGTCATATTCAAGCACATCGAATGCTACAACTGCTTCGTCAACTACTCAGACGGCATCTACAATGTCATATCCAAGCACATCGAATGCTACAACTGATTCGTCAACTACTCAGACGGCATCTACAATGTCATATTCAATCACAACGAACACTTCAACTGAGTCGCCTTATACATCAACTACGGCCAACTGTAATGTAAACTATACAGCGGATGCGAAGGGAGGATCCTTCACATCTCTTAACTACCCTTATGATTACATCAAGTAAGTATAATTTTATTCTCACATACTTTTCGATGAAATATGGAGTTTTCTTTCATGCTTTTCGATGAAATATGGGGTTTAATCACGATGAAATATGGGGTTTAATCAGTGAAATAACAACAATGAAAATATCAATTTGATATTTCACTGCAAAATAAGGAATGAAAATATCACTTTTCAGAACTACTTTTAAAATCCTTTGTAGTAACTTCCCCATGATCAAAACAGAACACTTCACTTTGAACCTGAAAATGTTGGCAAATAAATAAATTTGGAAATTAACAACTTACCGTTTATTACCGGTTATCCCGTGTTTCAAACGTTTTCTTAATCTAGAAGCTGAATATTCGAACATATGCTTTCATACCAAACAAATGACAGATGACAACAACTGTTCGAACATAAAAATAATGTTATATAATAGTTCAAATGTAGTTTAAACTGTTTGTCATTTTAATACGTTAATCGAGCTTCCCGGAAAATTCACAAAACAATTTACAGATAATCTGATATTTTTTACCCCACCAACGTCTCAAAATATGTTAACAAACTAGCGTGGTCCTCATCATTACCTTGAAAACGACCTGTCTTCAAGAAAAAAACAGACTGGTCTTTGACAGTAAGATGACTGAATATCCATGTATCATGAAACACACTTTAAAACTAAGAAAAGTGTTTAAAATCCAATGATTATCCGCATTTGTTTGCTAACACATTTGACCTTCCAAATTTTCATTCATTAAATCGCGGCGTAGTAATTTGGTTATGTATTCATGCCCCGCTTAAAATTAAAGTGTTTTCGTTATTTTTTGGAAAATATGTGCACTTATAAAGCTTCTTTGATTACTGCTCATAAAGCTTTGCACTAAAAAACGAGCAAATAATAAACTAAAATAATGAAAAGCTGAGAACTTTTTCTAGCCGGAAATAGAAAAATGACAGCTATAATTTTGCGTGAGGGGCGCCCACGGGTAGCGGCGTAAACAACACCCTTTGCAAAAAAGGGAGTATTTAAGAAATAAATTTAAAACAACTAATAAAACTCCGAAAAAAGCATAAACGAAACAGAAAAAAAAATGTTTATTTCAGTGTAAGCTCGTATTCGATCACCACTCATGAAAATGTGTTTTTCTATGACACTCGTGAAATAAAATACGATCTTACACTGAAATAAACAAATATCCTCTATTTTTAAGTGAAATAACAACAGTGAACACATCAATTTCACATTTTCACTGCAAACCAAAGAGTGAAAATATCAACTTTAATGATTAATTTTGAAATCCATTGTAGTTGACTTTCAAGATACAAGATACTAGAAACAAGTGTGTTTACTTGTGTAAACAAGGAACATTAGCTCAATGAGCTATTTTCCGACATGAATAACAGACATATAAAATATAAAAAAAAATGACAATGAGCTTGCGACCTGGAAATAAAAGTATATATGTTAAAATGAAAACATATTGGAGCATGTATTTACAAAAGCCGTTTGTTATCATATCCATGCATACAAATCCAAATACTTTAGTAGTAAAATTGGATTAGAGGACAATAGAGCATCGAAATCAGTGATAACATCAACAAGTTTTCTCGGCTGTACGGCCAGTCCACCCGCGCACGGTTCCACTCGTTGACATTAGAGTTGTGCTGATGATCGATTATTATCGACATTTGATCGGAAAGGCCGGGGACAATCGATAGTGAACTTGAACAATCGTTTATATAAACAAGGGACGTAACTGCTACCGACTAATTTTCTTTTTCTGGTTTATGCTAGTAAATGCTGAACGGTGTTACTATGTTAAGTTATGTAGACATATATTTACAAGTCAGTATGTTTATTACACATTTTCTTTGTAATTTTACTACTAAACGATTTCTTTTCAACTTCTCAAGGTTGTGGTTTCAACGTGATTTTTAAAACATGTTACCGTTTACATTTTACCATGTAAGAATTTATTTTTCTCAGTTGATGGAAAGAAAATGTTCTTGTAAAAAATAATGTATTCAGCTGCTTGTTGTACGTGTTACTGACTGATTATTGAAAAGCATTTGATATCTTTCTTTTTGTGTATTTTACACATGTATAAAATACTAAATGTTAGACAAAAATTAGAGCCTGTGGTCTGATGGTCTGTAAAAGTAACTTATAAACACAAACGCTAGTTGCGTTCTGAATAAATAATGTAATTTATACAAAGAAATTTGCAAAGTTTAACAGTATTGTAAAGAAACAGGTGTGCTTAAAACTGGTACATGTACAAAATATGATGACCAAAGGTAATTAAAAAATGATTAATAATCGATCATTGATCGGTTTCATAAACCGATTACCGATTATCGATGGTAATTTGTATGTCCGATTTCCAACACTAGTTGACATACCACCGTAAAATGATTAGTTCTTTCAAAAGTATAACTTAATGGGTAATCATATACATTGAAAGTATACAAGGGAATAACAGCTTTGTACATCGATGGGTCAGCCTTCTAAATTATGGTAGGTCGAGAGCACCTTATTTCCTTTGGGAGGCTGTTCCAAACCTAACTGGCCTCAAAGCCGAAAGATTTTCCCCATACTGGTATTTATTTGTTCTTACTGATGGAACATCTACACAGTTTTCGTATCTGAGATTAAAATTACATGTCTTAAAAGTTAAAAGGTTTTGAACATATTCTGGTGAGATACCATACAGACATTTGTAAGTTTCAATAGCAATGTATCTTACCCTGCTCAAATGTAATGTTGGCAATTGAACTCTATTAAGAAGATTTTCGTAAGCTGATGTGTACTCATTTAAAAACAGTTTTTAAAGCTCTGTATTGAATCTTTTCCATTTTTTTCTGTGTTGGTCTTGCTGCAAAAATGCCAAACAACAGGACAGTAGTTGAAATTGGATCTGATAAAAGATTTAATGATAATGATTAGCAAAACTAAACACGTCACATTTGAACCAGAAAATGTTGCCAAAAATAATTTGAAAAAAAGAAGTTGCATAAGTTTTAGAAGATATATTTTGAAATAAACAACTTACCGTTCATTAGGAAGATGGTAGTCCTGTTTGATAAACGTTTTCTTGAATTTTGAAGCTGAATGTTCGAACACAGTATTTATTTTGTTGAGGCTTTGAGGACTCATTTTATTTGCCCCTTTATGGGGACCACGGGTTCGGAGTCAACCCCTTGGGCACTTACAACATTCATAAACAGTAATATCGATGGCCTCATTCCAATTGCCGAAGCTGCATTTTTTCTGTTTGGGATTTTTCATTCTCATTTTAAAAACAAAAAGCAAGCGCATCTAACTACAAAATGCCGAGTAAATACAGTCCAATGAGAAAATGGTGTTGCATCATGTGTGATCAAAATTTCAGGCAATGATTGAACATCTCGCACGGAAGCAAGAATGCCGAACCTTCAAAAATTGTAACAACAAAAATTTGAAATTCGGCGTTTTGTAAAAAAAAAAATGTGTGATCAAACTACCAAGATTGAATACTTAAAACGTTGCTACTGAAAACATGGGGTTTTGTAACTTTTGGAAGTGTGGCCAACGATATATTACAATTAAAATGCACTGATCTAGTTATCATGAGCGTTCATTTTAAAAAGCAACAGCACTACAAACTATGTGCAAAGATACCATGGGTCATATTTAAACAAAGAGATACTTCGCCGAACGAAAAGTATGTGAATATTTCTCAGTTTGTCTCAGTAATTTCAGTCCAATATTTTGAGCATGTAGCATGATGCATATGCATATTTATTTATTTTTAAAAACTGATATAATCTGTTCATGTAAATCTGTTCATTTTGTCCACGGGTGATATACGTTGATGGCATAATTAAGATACATGTATGTACATCAAACATACAGGAAATAAATAGTATGTGGTGATTCGAGTCAGAGGTATTTGGCGTTGTAGAAAGAAGGCTTAAACACTAAACTAATTAATATGTCCAATGCATTTTGTTTGGATGCATTTGGTTTAGCTGGCATACCCTGGTAAAAAAATAAATACGCCCAAGTTTCAAGTGTAGAGTAGATTCTACTAAAATTTCCTTAATGCCTTATCCGTGGCAGTGCATTGTTCATTAAGGGTTTAATATGATATTGAGAATTATTCCATACCTTACAAGTAACTATTTGGTGTAATCCACATTTCAAGTGACTTATATTGCATGATCTCATTGAGAATCAACTTCAAACTCTAAAGGTGTTCGCGAATGAAATTATGAGCGAGCATAGACTATCTTTGAATTTTATAATTATGTTTTACAATTACATGGCTTTACTCACAAAACGTTGCAGGCCGAAAGCCATTCAACGCTTTAAGCGCTTTGATTTTCTTCAGCTCGATGGATTGCAACATCTGGATCACTTCTCCGACGGACACTGCGGTGGTTCTGATCCCGGGAATGTTCAACATGGAGGATGAGAAATATTGTCAGTACGACTCATTCTCCGTCTATGATGGTACGTGCAAACATAGAAAGTGGCAGCTTTTCGGCCATATTTCCGTAAATGTGAAATGGTATGCTCTTGCCTCCGCCATCGGGATCACCGGTCTTCTCGTCCATTTCCGTAACGTCCGTTTATGTGAACTGGTATGCTCATGCATCTGCCAATCGGGATCAACGGTCATCTCGGCCATTTCCGTAACGTCCGTTTATGTGAACTGGTATGCTCATGCATCTGCCAATCGGGATCAACGGTCATCTCGGCCATTTCCGTAACGTCCGTAAATGTGAATTGGTATGCTCATGCACCTGCCACCGGGATCAACGGTCTTCTCGGCCATTTCCGTAACGTCCGTAAATGTGAATTTGTAAGCTCATGCATCCGCCATCGGGATCACCGGTTTTCTCGGCCATTTCCGTAACGTCCGTAAATGTGAATTTGTATGCTCATGCATCCGCCATCGGGATCACCGGTTTTCTCGGCCATTTCCGTAACGTCCGTAAATGTGAATTTGTATAGTAATGTCTCCGCTAACTGGATCACCGGTAGGATTTAAATTGAATCATTGAGTAAGCCTCCGACGAAAACAAACGCCAAATTCCTGCATTTCGCGCTCAACACTAAGAAATTTAGGATTTATTTTCATGCGTTGATCCGACCTTATTAATTTTAAAGCTCTTATTCATATTTATTAACAATAACATGCACAAAATTAATAAATTTCATGCGTTGATCCGACCTTATTAATTTGAAAGCTCTTTTTCATATTTATTAACAATTACATGCACACACTTAATAAAAGAATGTTTTCAGGGGCTTCATCGAGCGCCACGTTGCTGGGCCAATACTGCGGCACGAGTTTCCCGGCTTCGCTGGAAAGCTCGGGGAACGTTATGTACATCCACGTGGTATCAGACTGGACAGTGACGGCGTCTGGATATATCATCTCTTACGCGACTTTAGATACCTGTAGGTCGTTCTTTTAATAGCTTGTACAAAATGTGTTATGGTCAATTGCTCATCTGTTTCTTATCCAATCAAGGGTTAACTTTTGAGTCGTTGTTTATCAAAATTTACATAATTATAGTGTTAGTTTAAAGCTCACAGATTTACCGTTTTTACAAAAAAAATATTTTTTGGCTTCACCAGGAATGAGCAAATTTTTGCGTAAATATCTGCAAACCAATGATATAAGATTGCTGACAAAAAATCACATCGTAGATTTTTATATTTCCGTTCGAAAATAAATGTTTTATGGCTTAAACCGTTACTAAGGGCTTAAGGAAAATGCATATAACATCAATTTTTGAACATAAATATACATACGCGCGATCTTATTTTTGTCAGCAGTCTTATTTGACTGGTTTCCTTGGATTTACGCAAAAATTGGCTCGTCCTAAGACAAAATTTATAAAAGTTATTAAAACGTTCAATCTGTGAGAGTGCAGCTTTAAGGTGTTCGTCTTTTTCTGGAAAGTTACGATCGTTTTCCTGATTTCTTTCATTTTCTACTCGAGGAGAAAATAAGTATACAGCTAGTAGGCCAACTAACATTTTTATTGTTTAATATATTAAGAAGAAGTACAGATTCGTTTTAAGCATGTTTTAATTATACTTAACAGTTGTGTTCTTAACTGAAATTTACATTACGAACTATTTTCAAAAAGATTTCCCCTTTTTCAGCCTACCCCTATTGTAAATCGGAATACACTGAAATAACCGCTACTGCAAGCACTGGACCGGCACCGACATTTTCAAACTCACAGACACCTTACTCCAGGTAAAATATTTTGAACACTTAAACTTCAATATGTACATGTTAATTTGTAAGTACCCAAATAAAAATAGTAACTTACATATTGTTTCAGCCGAGTTTATATTATAAATATATAATGTAAGGATTATGCAACTACACATGTACTTTCTTGGTTTACAAAACTGTCAAGTTAACATTTCGGGATCAGGGGTGGTATTCAATATTAGTCTTTACTGAATCTACGAACGATGTAGCTAATCGGACTACTCGATATAAATAACTGATCTTTAGAGTGAAATAATTCAATGATGTATGACCATAAGATTGACTTATCAAGTTGCATATTGAATACCAAACCCACATATCCAGGTATCACCACCCATTGCTAGCTACAATTAATAGCGATCAGGGATACTTTTTTCCTATTTTGACATTTCTTATGTATCCCTGTCACGAGTCTGCCATATTAATTAAAAAAAATCGTCAAAAGGCTCGTTGACGGCCCTTTAGATGGACAAGTCTGCCATAATAAAAAAAAAATCGTCGGCAGACTCGTTGACGGCCATTTAGGTGGACTTCACCCCTTGCGAACTTGACGAATAAAAAAAGGACAAAAATCAATAGAATTATAGGTTTAGGAGCGTTTTTTCAACATTCTTGTGCTCTTGTTTTTCAATTTCATTTCTAACAATAGCCGATCCTGATCCTATTCAGTGATTCTATCAATGTTTCACCTATCGTAACATCTTGGCATCTCCGGCAAGCTCGGAATAATTCTTATAGCGGAGTTTGTTATGGCATCAGCCATTTGAATAAAACTTTGATATGGTGTCCACATGTCATTATTCGATTAATATGCACATTAAATTGGTTTGATTGGTGTATAGTACGTATATGTTAAATATTGACCAATGAATATGACAGTTCGGCTAACTTAACCCAAACAGAATAATTAACCAGTTTTATACAATCGTTTCAGCAACACCGATGAATACTTTTTGGTGGTGAAAGGGGGTAAAAGTACTGGCGATATCATTCTCAACCTACAGTCATCCAGCATTGAGAACTCTGACGGCTGTATCTACGACCGCCTTGTCATTTACGACGGTAACTACGGCTCAGAATTTACCAAGTCAAGTCAAGTCAATATTTTATTGTCAAATACATTAATTACATTGCCATAACACTGAATAAACAAGCAAGGTGGCGAAATTTACAATAAATCAGCATAATATTTGTATAATATTATGAAGAAAAGTATGCAAACTATATTGGTTGATAAGATCATCTTCATAAGTAAGCAAATCAATATTAACATGAAAAAATATTAACCTCCCCGTTTAAAAGCTTGATATAAATAAGTTTTGTTTTGTTGATAATATTTACATTTGTTGTTGACAATAATGTTACAAATTTGGACAAACATGGCCAACGTGTATAATACTTAGGCTAGTGCGATGTTTTAAGATCACGATAAAATGGACATTTAAGTAATAAGTGGTATTCATTTTCAACACAGTTTATTTTTCATTTAGTACATATTCTATTTTCCCTTTCAATATATTTATATCTGCCTTCCTCTATCAATAAAGTATGGCAACAGTGACCCTTTTAAACTTAACTTCAGCTGTATAATTGTAGATACAGCTGCATATTTAATTATTTATTCTTATACAGTCGAAACTCGATGGCTCGATATTCTAGGGACCGGCCAAAATACTTCGAGTCTCGAGAATATCGAGCCAAGCGGGATTCCATACAGAAGGTGATAGTTTAGTTTAAACATAATTATTTTACAACTATTGTGAACAAGTTATTACAACATTATATTAATCACTCTCGTTGGCCCGATTTTACGCGAGAGTGTGGTCTTGTGTTGTGGGGGAAACCGGAGAAAACCCACTTGTCCGGCTTGGTGACCACGAACCAAACTCACATGCGCCCGAGCCGGGAATCGAAGCGAAGGTGAGAAGCGAGTGCGCTGACCTCTGCGCTAACCGAACAACCGGAAGGTGCAACAGAAGGTGATGTTTTATTTGATACGTTATGCACCAGTCAATTGTAACCACGGCCCCCAGGTCCGGGGAATAGCGGGGACTTTGACTTCCGGTCCAGACAACCCCGGGTAAAATCCTGAAAGGTAAAAACACGGCCCATTTTCCCGGCTATCCCCGGTATACCCCCGGACCTGGGGGGGGGGGGGGGGGCGTGGTTGAAATTGACTGGTGCATTACAAAGTCTTGTTTACCTCGATTGTTATTTGTTACGCTATCTATTGTATATATTGGACATAATTACCGTAAACACGTCGTATTTCGCCTTATTACAAATGTAAACATGGATACCAATACGAGACAGAACTTAGCGTTATGGAATATTTGCTGAAACTGTTTAACCATTTGTTTTTTATCGACCCTCAGGATATCGAGCCATCCGGTCAAATTTTATTTGAACATAGACCAAAAAAATCGGTCCTTTCAATCTAGTTCGAGCCAACGAGTTTCGACTGTAGCTGTATATGTGTAGATATAGCTGTATATTTATTGTTAAAGCTGTATATTTGTATATACAGCTGAATATTTATTGGTAAAGCTGTATATGAATTGATACAGCTGTATATTAAATGAAATTTGACTGTCTTGAAGGTGACAGTGCATATTGTCAACCTGTGGTAAATTCTATCGACCGAGGCGAAGATAATTATACCGAACAAAAGCTAAAATTGTCTGTTTCATCTCTTCAGAGGATTACACTAACAGCGAGGCAGTAGGGTGATAGTCGAAAATATTGCTTTGTCTTCTATAAGTTCGTAAGATGAGAGGTATAATAATGATAGATACAGCTGTATTTGTATAGATCTCGCTGTAATGTTTAGCCGTTGTTGTATTCCAAAGCCAACAATATTGTTCATTTTTACAACAAATTTCTATCTGTACTCTTAAATACACTAACTATTTTTTAACCATAATACTTGCGATTCTTTGCATAATGAGCTAAACTAGTTGTCTCCCATTTGTCTGCAACTCTTTATCGCGTTCACGTTTGTTAAGATTCAATAAGACGCCTTCCTCGTAAAACTTTAGACTTACTACTTTTGACACGTAAGGTTACGGACAGAATCTATGTGATACATGTCATTACGATATTTTTATTGGAACGGTATTACGTCTAGAAATTACGCTCTTATTAAGCATAGGGACCTTTTTTGAATCGGCACCCTGACCCATAAATGAGTGAGTTCTCTGAAAGCTCCATTCAATTTTGGTATTATAGGAATAATTATATGTATCTTCCATGGCCGCTCGTGTAAGATAGGTTCGTCCCGACCCGAGCGTAAGGTGTTTTGCGGAAACGAGGTTAACCTCAGTAAAATAAAATACATTAAGTTTTTTTTCGTTGGAACTCTTTTGTGCGTAGTAAATAAATGCATATAATATATTTGTGATAATTCGTGGTTGTCATGGATATGCGCGTAGTGATTCAGATTATGTTCAAAGTCAAATCGTTCTTGAAAAAGTTCTGAGTAGAGTGCAGCATTAGTTCTTGAATCGAGCGTTTAAGGAAATATGGTGTCATTTGAAGCGAGAAATAAGTAATTAGGATTCTAAATATTGGCACAAGACAATGTTTCGATGACGATACAGACGACTGTCTTCAACAAGGGAGGTAATTGTGTGATGACATTAAAAAAGGAGTCCATACGGGTACTTGTTTTATCTTTGCCCGTGGGCAAGATAAAAATTCCTAGCATGGTCAAAAGTTTGGATCTACTTTTCTCCCACCTCAGATAAGTAGATCCAAAAATTTGACCATGTTAGAAAATCTGTGTTACCGGTCCGGATCGAAAAAAAAAATCCGCCCCGACAGTACCTGTGTTGCCAGGTACCGAGGCTCGCCGCGTGCCCAGGGTCAGATTTTTTCAGGACCGGACATACATAATTGATACTATTTAAAGCAAACCTTAATTTAGTTTTGGGGGCCAAAAAATAGAAAGACGCATTTTTGTACATTTCACCAACAAGCGCGTTCGATGATGTTAACCGACGACATGTCGTGCAGTATTTTTATTCACTGCATACGTCAAGACGTTCCTTCAATATAACGTCTTTTAAGGGTCTGTGAAAGCAATCGCACCTCATTGTGTTCAGTACAGTGAAACCCCTTTTTTAAATTAATTACCTCATACACAACAATGAAAACTTTCTCTCATAGGAGCGTGCCGGAGCAACACGGTGTTGGCGACCCACTGCGGACCACGGCTGGCGCGCTGGGAGCTGCCCGGAACCGAGTACCTTGTGCACTTTCACTCCGACGCAGTCATCGAGAAGGACGGCTTTGTCATGGAGTATTTCCTCGGTGTGTGGCTTGCAGTGAACTGTATTATTTCAGTTTAGGAATTATACAGATTCCCCTTCCTTTTTTTCCGGTCCATGCTAAGGGAACATTTAATAAATGCAACGGGGGTGGGCGGGGGGGGGGGGGTGCTTTTGACTTCTATTGTTTTGGGAATTTTGGTACAGCAGACACTTGTTGATTTTTAATGACTATCCAATAATAAAGCTCACTTGAACTCCGACCCCTTAATGCCATTAAGTAAAATTACTAATCCTTTACCTTTTAGTTTCTACAATGTTATCACATGCCTGGCGTAGCTCATTTTTTGTTTTCAACTACTACAAAAATAGCTATTAATTTTCCGTTTCCTCGCCTCAAATATGCAGGGACAGCAGGCACTGCTGAGCCAACGACGACTACGACCACTTCCGGTCCCCCGGTGTCGGCGGAAATTTTTCTCATGAATGACTTGTTGACCAACTACAGCAATGACGTCCTGCCAGTCCGCGACCTGACCATACCCTTAGAGACCAAGGTCGACCTTGAGTTGGTCGGCGTCAACGGATTGGACGAGGTAAACGAAACAAGTCATGAAATTATTAGTTTATACTCATTCATGAGCTCAAAATCTTTCCGATGAAAACAAATCGACGCATTGTCATAGCCTTGATTTTGGCGTCGGTGTCGGCATCGGCATCGTCGTCTTTTTGCGAAATATGTGGCTATAACCCGAAGATAATATTACTAGTATGTTACTTTGTAAATGGAACTTGGAACCGCGTTGCAAGATACAATGTGCACATTTATAGCTCGTAACTCTGTCTTTAATGTTTGTTGTGTTTTATTCCTCCGCGGTGCTGTTGCATTACCTTTATTGTTTAGACCTATGACGCATAGATCTAGATTTGGTAGAAGCTTTTCAGAGAAAGATAGAACATGTTTGGACACGAATCCCGGAAAATCATCCTTGTACACGATTTTTGCCCTAAATGTTCACACGCGTAATAAAAAAATATATTTTTTTTTTTACTTTTTCTGAATATAAACGTTAATAGTCATCTGTTTCTACAATTTCTACGAACTCATTCTATGAATAATAAGCTCATTTTTGAAATGTATGAGTTTGCACCAAAACGTTTAGAAAACGTGGTACAAATATTTGTGTGTATAAATAGACATGCCACACATATGTTGTAATGCACCAGTCAATTGTAACCACGACCCCACACCCTGGTCCGAGGGTATACCAGGGAAGGCCGGGGAAATGGGCCGTGTTTTTACCTACCGGGTGACCCCGCAGTGCCGAGAGAATTCGAGACGAAAATAGCGGGCAATGGGCCTTACCTAGGATGTCCCCGGGGTTCTGGAGAAATTGGCGGGGATTTTACCCGAGATTGGCTGGATCGAGAGTAGTCCCCCCGCTATTACCCGGTCCTGGGAGGGGGTAGGGTGGGGCGTGGTTACAATTGACTGGTGCATAAGTCTTGCATTATATGTTTTTTACAAAATTAATGATACAAATTCTAATTAATTGCATTGTTGACAGGTATCTCAGAAACTGACGACGACGGTGCTGTTTACGATCACGTGGACGGACGCAAACATCGGCTGGCCCACCAGCAGGCAGTCTGGGATCTCACAACTCCTCATACCCCAGGTACGACTCTAACAAGCACTCTCTGTAGATCTGTTCGCAATCACGTGGTTAGATGCGAATCTCGGCTGGCCAAATCGTAACTTCTCGGCCATCTCCGGCAATCTCAGATCCGAATTGGTTCCGGTTGAAAAAAAAGTGATATCTATCTTTAGGCGTCAATAATTGGTGTCATATTCCTTGATTGTTACTTTTTGTCAAATGAATTGATGTATTCTACATATTAATACATTCAATATAGCCAAAACAGCAATTTATTTTTTAAAAATATAGATACATTTTTACATCAAATTAAGTAAAGATGAGGTGTAGCGAAATTTGACTAATATAGTTACTACCCAGTCAAAGTGAAGTGTCTTTAATCTCTCTTAAGCTATTTCTGGTAAACCGCGTGTTTTCGAACGTTTAACAGGACGATGTCTGGAAACCGGATGTTGCACTTATGAACAGCTTCACGCGGATCAAGCAGCTTGGGGCGTCGTTTATGTTCGTGGTGGTCACGAACGAGGGTGCTTGTACGTGGCGGCCGTACCAGATGCTCGACTCCACGTGCAAGGTCGACATGACGTACTTCCCGTATGACACACAGTCGTGCGACATCATGGTGGGTAAATGTATAGCAAAATAATTGTTATGTTCTTTTTTACCGGTATAATTTGGTATCCTTTGAAAGCGTGTTATGCATAGAGAAATAAATCATTTTACTATAATTTCGACAACAAAACACGAGAATAAACAACATGCGTCATACTTTGTACTAGTATTCTTGTCATTTGATAACAGGAAATGATGCATTCTGTGTGGTCAACAAAGTTAATTACACGTTTTATTTGAACTCATTTTGCAGTGGAAATATTTATGTACAGTCGAACCCCGTTGGCTCTAACTCGCTTGGCACGAATTCCTCGTTGGCTCGAACTAGATATAAATGACCGATTACTTTATACTGTATGAAAACAATCCCGCTTGGCTCGAATTTTCCGAGGCACGGGGTATTTTCACTTGTCGAGCCAATGGGGTTCGCCTATACATATATCAATTGAAAATGGTCCCGAGTGGACGAAGGAGGCTGACTGGTGTCTTTATTCTACATAGACTGTCACTTATGTCTTTCAGTGGTAAAGCCAAGATTGATTATTTATGTTTGGTTCACGAGTTGAAATATAATTTTTTATTTCCATTAATAACTCTCGTTCGCATGATATAACGCGAGAGTGTAGTCTTGTGTCGTGGGGGAAACCGGAGTACCCGGAGAAAACCCATTTGTCCGGCTTGGTGACCACAAACCAAACTCAATGCGCCCAGGCCAGGAAACGAACTCGGGTCGCCTAGGCGAGTAACGAGTGCGCTAATAACTGCGCTAATCGACAACGTTTATTATTGTAAAATTGGTTGCTTTTCGTGTTACAAGATAATGACGAGGTATCACGTGACCTAAAGAGGTTCTCACATGGGTCACAACCGATGTTAACAAACAAGTAATCATTTGTCAAAATTTCAAATTGACGGAATTTGTAGAACAATGCAACCCTGAAAATTTTGCCAGGGATTGCATCATTAAAATACAAGCAAATCTAACATTTCACACGTGGAGAAGCAGAAAATAGCATAGTCTTTAATAGGCTAATAATTGTTTTCATATCGTTTAAGTATAAACGATTATTTAGATATTAACGTCACTTACTTGTTTGTTTACATCGTTGAGACCCGTGGAGACTCGTGAGAACCCCTTTAAATCACGTGATTCGTCATTCTGAAGATATTTTTAAAAAGAAGTTTGCTTTCTCCCTTTTCTAGATCAGTACCTGGGCCTCGTCCTCAAACGAGATAGAAACCTTAGTCGGCGCGAACGGCATGCAGAAACACGAGTCGTTTGTGGAAAACGCGGAATGGAGCCTGCTCAAAATCTCGCAACGAAACGAGACTTTCAACGGACAGTTTACCGTAGTGTTTACGTTAACGCTACAACGTAATCAGGCGTTCACCGTGTTCTACATGGCGATTCCAGTTGTGCTGTTGACGTTTCTTTGTGCTTTTACGTTTTCTATGCCCGTCTGTTCAGGAGAAAAGTCTGGCTACGCCATTACCGTATTTTTGTCGTTAATTGTTTACGTGATTGTTACGTTTCAGAAGATGCCCGAAAATTCAGAAAATCTTTCCATATTCGCTATGTACGTCCTGGGAGCCACGGGTCTAAGCCACATTTCAGTAATGATTTCTGTCCTTGAAATTCGTTTTGAGTCGCTAGACGTCAGGTACAAGCGCGTTTTAGGGTGCACGCAAACATTTTCCAAATCTATCATTCGCCTTCAGAACAGACTTTTGTGTATCAAACCGGAGATTGAAGAACAGACAGCTGAAGCCGGTGGACCCAAAACTAAATCAAATTACGCTAAAATGTTTCCAGATGATGAGAACGTCGAAGAAGAGACGCCTGACGCTCAGGATGAAGACGTTTGGATTGATTTTGTGTCGGCTTTAGATTTCGTCTGCTTCTGGGTGTATATCATTTTCACCTTGGTTTTGGCATTGACCGTATTTGGACTTCTTTCTTTCAATTAATTATATGCACATGTCTTGAAAATAAGTTGGTAAACTTGATCATTTAGGATTTCAACTTACGTGCGTGTTTAAAGGTCCGCCTACCGTCACTCATCCAATGCACACTCCCTGTGCCAGATTTTGTAATGTATCAGCCAATGTGGTTGTATTCTAAGTCAGTTAGATAACCTGAAGTAATATTTATATACGCTACGCTCACTCCGCCCATTCTGAATCATTAAGAATTTACTTCATGTCATCTTACTATTACGTAATAAGCTATTGGTGTACATGAACTAATTCCGTATTTTCTCTCGAACGATAATTGCTCGTATTTCTATCATGAAGTAAAACTATGATGACATGAAGTAACATTTGAGCGAACGGGCCCTTCTTAATAATTGAAATATTACTCCGGGTCATCTGAATGTCTTAGAACCTCGTTGGCTGACACATTTGTAACGCAAAATCTGACGCGAATGAGCGGCAACAGGCGGATGTTTAAACATCCGCGAAAGTAAAATTCCATAATGATAAAGCCTAGTGCCTTTCTGCAATTCCATTGGCTGTAAATGCAGGGTTCTCAAAATGAACCGGCCGCCGGCCTATTTGACCGGTTAAAACCAGAAATCGGCCGGTTAGAATTGTTCTAGAAACCATAAGGTCACATTCTTTTCTGACATATTTAATACTGATTATCTATTCTTACTTCGGCGTTTGTAAGAGTCTTCAGGTTTGAAATCGTTTTGGTAAGAATTCTCCGTAATTTGCGCATGTGCAAGCACGCTTTCCTGTTAGAAGAACACATTGCCGATGTCCAAAAAAGGATCATACCGTAATTCCCCTTAAAGTTCGGACACCCGTAATTATTTTCAAAAATAATTAATTTTGCGTACCTAATTTTTGGACACCAAAAGGACTTCAATCATAACTTTCACAGTTACCAAGTTTCACAGACGAAGATTATTGATTTTTATCTTTATCAGTTAATACCCATCCTAAATGATTTATTGCCTGTAAAAAGAGGAAGTGTGAAATATTTATTGGAGGATTATAGAAACAAGAAAGGCAATCAAGGGATTAGGAAAACAAAGACATGACATTTTTTCAATAAACTTTGAAACTTGTACCACACTTTATAATATAGACTGTAACAGATAATAATCGTACAGTTATACTTATTGAAACATCAATAAAAGTCAACACATTCAATGATATAGGTTACTAATTAATGTGATTAATTAAAGTTTGAAATGAAATACTTAAGTTGCAATCGAAAACACCACTCAGACACATTAATCCTGCAAAGCAATGTCCATGCTCTCCACGAGATCCTCGTGGGCATAACTGTGAGTAATGTGACGTCACACAATGTGACTGTTTGATCTGAAGCTGATAGAATGTGCTTATTCAATTCAATGCAAGTATAAAATGAGGTTTTAATTAATTTGATGAAGGATTTATACTTATAGGCGTAATAAATAATTTTATGACCATTGATAACTACGGATAAATTAATAAGTAGTAAAATGCAAACATGAAGGCAGGTTTAAAATACATGTAGATAAAATGTAAAAATGGTAATTTTCTATAATTCTGACAGGATTTTTTTTTATTTAAAGGTGTCCGAACTCTAAGGTGAAATAAGGTAGATGATTTTTTTTCGGCCACAAACAGCCACTCTTAAGTATGAATAATTAAATACCATTGAGTATTCATCCATTTATTATAGACCTGTTGCATAAGTTAGCGTGATATTTCTCTTTTTAGTTTATATATTAGATCAATTCTTATTTTGATTTGATTGCAGGAAACTTCAGGAAAAGGAAATGGTTTAAAAATCGGTCTGAAATGTGTTCTTTTTTCTATTTTCAATCCAAAACGGCTTAGTCAGTGATGATACAGACACTGACAGTGAATTATCAAGGTCTTTCTATGAATTTATGCTATGTATGACATTTCTGTATATTGTATGTGAACTTATGTACAAAACAGTATTTTTATCGAAATTTTGCATTGTTGTTCACTTCAACACTCCTAGAAAAACAGTTTCCTAAATGGCTCAGAATGCAGGAAATTGCATTCTTATTTTAAAAAACTCCGGGGGGAGGGGGGGGGGGCATGACCCCGGACCTCTCTAGAAAGCCTGTTACAAATTCAATTTGGCCTGTTCAACTGAAACATTTTGAGAACCCTGTAAATGTAGGTTGTATTCCTACGTGTGTTGCAATATCGAAAGTGAGAATTGTCGATGGTTGTTTTTCATAATTATTTCTATGTTTGTGCATTGTATAATATTCATATAATGTCATAGTTGAAGTCCCCATTGAAAGCAAATTACTGATGTACATCAATATATTATCTTCGTTCAATAAAGTTTTGATTTTTCTTTTATATTTGTCATTACTATAATTATATGTTTTAAAATAATATTTTATTAGTAGTAGTATTATTAGTAGTATTATTATCATTATTATCATTATTATAGTAGTAGTAGTGGTAGTGGTAGTGGTAGTAGTAATAGAAATAGTAGTAGTAGTAGTAGTAGTAGTAGTAGTAGTAGTAGTAGTAGCAGCAGCAGCAGCAGCAGCAGCAGCAGCAGCAGTAGCAGTAGTAGTAGTAGTAGTAGTATCGTAATTATTATTATTATTATTATTATTATTATTATTATTATTATTATTATTTATTATTATTATTATTATTATTAATAATATGAAAGTAAAATGAAATATTATTATTTTTATTTGGAAACGCAATATAATAAGTTTTTGCTAAATAGCCCGGTCTGTCGAAACGTAAAAGTCAGTATTGTAATAAATAAAAAGCAATTCATTATCGTTTATGATTAAAAAGTTGGACTGGAAAAGCATTTTACTTTGAAAATAACTACCCAACAGACACGCATTACCAGGAACATTCGTGAGGTACCGGTGCCAAGTAGATTGGTTTTCGATCTTGTTATCGTGACTGGGGCCCTGTGAATTGGAACAGTAAACAGCCAAACTACTGGTAGGTTGGCGTCAGCAAACCACGGTGTATCTAGAAAAAACGACTTTCTTATCCGTTCGCATACGTTTTTATTGCAGGTAAATGGAACAATATCAAGAGATTCTTTGATATGTCAAGGAAATACTGCACACACCGAGGGAGGATTTCGAAACGCAATTCAGAAGTCATCTACAGTATGGGAATCTATCAAAACAGTTTGTTATCAGAAAAACGGGCATGCATGTAAAACAGTTGTGTATCAAATTGTGTTTTGAAAACAGTCGCTTCACAGTTAAGATTCAATGGGCCCGCCCCAAGGCGTTTAAAAAAAACGTGCAGAACGCTTTCAATTTAAAACAAGTTGTTAAGCGGGAACACAAAGAGGATACTAATTCACATGGCCCCAATTTCTCGAAACCTTTTAAGTCCCTTATAACAGGATAACGCTAATCTCAATAATTGTGTTTTTAATAATTTGCGAAATATTTACATCTTAAGAGTTTTACACTTAAGCCGTGTAGCCTCAGATATTTCGAAAACTTGGGGGGGGGGGGAGGGGCATAGCCGATATTTAATATTGGTCTTAATTAGATCTAAGAACGATGTAGCTAATCGGATTGATTGTTATCATTATTTGACCAACGGAGTTAATGAAGGCAATGTTGTACGACCATAAGAATAACTTAAGTTGCATATTGAATACTACCAAGCAGGGGTCACAATCAATATATAACTAAAGCCAATCTTCTTGACTTCATTCACTGTTTTGGTTTGTTTTTAATACCACGCAATCCGATACGCTACATCAATCTTAGATTCAAGTAAGATCTATATTGAATACCACTCCATATCTAAGAAATGACCTAAGTGTATGTTTTTTTTCCATCGGCGTTTTTCAAGGTCAACGTAATATTTCGAGGTCAACGTAATTTTCGAGGTCAAAGCTTAGATTTCATGCAGCATCATTAGACACCAACCGGGGAATTCGGCACAAGCATATGGTCACATTTATAGGTTTAATACATATTTTGTTATTAAGAGCCACTCTTGTTCTTTAACTTGTGCCAGTGTATAGCATCGCCACGCGGGATCTTTTTTAAAAGCCCTTCCAGGAATACGTTTAGTTAGATCGAACTTGCGACCCCTGGGTTGACCGTCAATCGTTTTACTTCGAAACATCAGATCAACAGCTACATTGCTTCAAAATAGCTCGTCATAAATGGTTAGCAATAAATACGGCAGCACAACTCACTGTTAACGTTTAAGGTAAATGTTATACATATGGATGGAAGGTCTAATGACGAATTTACTATCCATTCCAAACCTATTCCAATTTCGAAATACAGTAGAACCCCGTTGGCTCGAACTCCGAGGGACCGGCGTAAATACCTCGAGCCAAGCGGGAATTCGACCCAAACGGGAATGCTGACATTCAGTATAAAGAAATCGGGTCATTTACATCCACACTTCGAGCCAACGGGGAAATCGAGCCAAGTGAGTTCGAGCCAACGAGGTTCGACTATAGCTAACGGAACTATAACTTGTCTGTCGTACTTCGAAATAATGTCTTAAATATCTACATTTCTTGTCATAAAAGTCGTCTCTATCCTCACCTACTTCGGAGAGCATTTACCGTATACAGCGACATTTATAATGGTACCAAATTATATCAACAATATGCATCATTATGAAAGACCTCATCACAAGCGGATGTTGTACGTAAGTACGCAAATGGTAAATACATTTGACAAAAAATAAGAAACACTTGTTATTTTACAAGCTAATAAGGTTCAAGGAGTGTTTTTAGAGTTTGTTTTCCTGAGGGTTTTTTTCCGGATAAGATTGACTTGAGATAACAACAAAGAGATAGATGGTATAAATGGAGATTACTCGTGATCGCATCATATTGAAACCGACATTGTAAGGGAAACGCGTGCCAATGGAACCTCGGAGTAAGGAGAATTAAAGAGAGCGTTTCAGAAGTTTCGAAAATTATAGTCCGTGTTTTATTTATTCTGTGATCTGTTAACATAAAACACTTTGACTTATATTTTCCATTTGTCTTATTGCCGGAGATACATTCTAAAGGAACATTCCAGAATGAAGTGTGTGATATTTTTCGTTACTGTCGTCGCGTTGGGAACATACAGCATGGAGGTATGAAAAAGATTCCTTGTTTTAATGTGAAATAGAAATATTACTTTTTATGATGATGATGATGATGATGATGATGATGATGATGATGATGATGATGATGATGATGATGATGATGACGAAGACGAAGACGATGATAACGACGACGATGATAACGACGACAATGGCAAATCATTAGGAGTGTTGACACTAAGATATTGACGACCGGAACCCTTTATCAAAATGTGATATTTGTTATATATTGTTTTTGAAGTGGACAATTCTGAATTGAGTTACTAACGCGGTTAAACAAAAAGCTGTAGCGTGATTGGTCGATTGACATTACAAATGTTTCAGTAAAGGTTTAGATTTCCGTCTTTTTAGTATGAGTCCCTGTGGGCGAGTGGATAAAGTTTCGGTTTTCAAAAAAAAATACTGTATCGATCGCTTTCCACTAAAACCCGTTTTTTTCCTTTAGTGTATTTATCTTTGGCAATTTCGGTATCAAATAGTAAAATATTTATAATATAAGTGTGTTCAGATGCATTATCGGGAAATTACTTTTAGTGCCAAAACATGGGCGAGGTTCTTTATAATATTTTTTCTAAGAATTGAGGTCAGGATTTGGTATTTTCTACAGCAAACCGCTCAATCCCCCCTTACACCCCCCCCACCCTTCTTCCACCAAAATCGGAAAAATAATTACGCTCACCATGGTTTGATTTCTGTCGGGAAACACATCCGACCTCATGAATATAGATGCAGTTTCAGTGAACTGTAATTATTTACGGGGGAATTTTGAATCATCCCGGCCCGGTATAACCAATAAGAAAATAACATCGTTCAAGTAATGATTAGATAGTTCTTTAGGACTTTGTGATATTGAAGTGCCAGGAATCGATCATTAAGTCTTCTATCACAGAGGTTGAGTTCGCCATGGCCTTCCAGTGAACCCACTGAGAGTTCACCATCCACATCCACCAATTTCCAGACAAACTGGAAACAGGGTCAACCATTGTTGAGGATTTGATCTGTATTCGATCTTTGACGTTCATGAATGAACCTCACATATGTCATCGTCTTCGTATGTCCATCCTGATTTTAAAGTTGTGCATGCAACCCACAATCAAACAGAAAAGGGGAAATACTTTGAAATGAATTCAATTCTGAGTATGCTTCTTTAGTTACGTTAATAATGTTTTTATCATCCCTTTGGTTGGAAACTCGTGCATGCGTGCGTGCGTGCGTGCGTGCGTGCGTGTGTGTTAGTATGTGTGTGTGAGTGTGTATATGTGTGTCGATAAAACAGATATCGATAAGACAACATGATCATATCACCAGTAAATGAATGAAGAACTAAATCCCCCACCGGGCAAAATCGTCCACCGGAATTTTTTTTTTTTTTGCTTAGGCACTAATACCCACTAGTGCTTTGAAACTATTTCTTATGTTGTTTCTCAGAAGAAACTGATGTTAAAAGTGTGCTTAAAAGAAAAATTATGCAACATATTACAAAAATGGTAAATAACCTTCGAAAATGGCAAGAAAGGTTATGTAGTATATGGTATATACAATATACGCTTCCATACGCCCATACCTGTGGCGGTTAGCAATGGAACTAGGAAGTCAAGTAACTCTTGAAATTCATCGTTTCTTGCAGTTGGACCCAGATTTTGAGTTGGAGCTGGCACATAACATGGAAGAGGACTCGGCTAATTTCCTCTGTAAATACATGGCCGCTGAAGATTGTGAAGCAAGTGAGTTATTGTGGCTCATATTCGTATATGGAAAATATACACAGATGCATTACAGTCGAGTCCGATGGCTCGAACTCGCTTGGCTCGATAAAGGAACGATTTATTTATACTGATGTAGACAGTCACGCTTGGCTCGATTTTTCCGAGTCTCGAGGTATTTTAGCCGTTTCTTGGGAATTCGAGCCAACGGGGTTCGACTGTATTTGTGTTTGAAGGCTTTGTCACCATGCTCGAACCACAAGAAGCCATGTAAGAATCTATCTAATAGTTAAACAATGTGAGTATAATATTTTGATAGAGTTATAAGACATAGTAAATTAATCAAATAAGTTTTTTCTATTTTTGTGGTCAGAATTAAGCTTTATTTGAACTACATCTCCCGTTACTGAATTTCACACTTAACATAACCAGATGTTCGCAGGAAAAACCCGAAACCACCCTTCCAACAATAAGACATATATCTCGGTTCTACGAAAGGGGATTCATAAACAAAGTTGCGCCTCAGTTCGCTCCACTCCTCTAACGTCAATTTCTTTAATCGCTCATCCTTTGTTTGACAACAATGATATAAGATAATATAACCTTGACTTAAAGCTGCAGTCACACCGATGAACAATTTTGACTTTTTAAAAAAATGTCTCAGAATCAGCTGATTTTGGCATCAATGCCTTCTCTTCATCATGATAGATAACTCACAATAGAACAGATCTCAATTATTTGGAAATCTGTCGCAAATCTCCTTTTTTAAAGCTGCACTCTCACAGATTTACCGTTTTTCCAACTTTTTTTTATTTTTGTCTTGGAATTAGATTGTTTTGCGTAAATGTCTGCAAACTAATGATGAAAGACTGCTGACAAAAGATCAGATCGCAGATCTTCATATTTCCACTCCAAATTTAATGTTTTATGGCTTAAACCGTTACTAACGGTTTAAGAAAACTGCATAAAACATCAATTTTGGGACGAAAATATGTAAAGTTGCGATCTGATCTTTTGTCAGCAGTCTTTTATCACTGGTTTGCAGATATTTATGCAAAAATTTGCTCTTTCAAAGACAAAAAATAGAAAAGTTGTCAAAACGTTCAATCTGTGAGAGTGCAGCTTTAAAGCGTTAGTAACGCATTTAGACATAAAATAAAAAACTTTCGAATTCAAATAAGATAAACTGCGAGCTGGTCTTTTGTCAGCAGTCTTATATCATTGGTTTCTAGACATTTACGTAAACATTGGCTGATTCCAAGACAATTTTTTTTTGTCCAAACGGTCAACCTGTGAGATAGCATAGAATATTCTTGGAAATTGTGTTTCTATTTCAGTGATGAATGCCACAAGGCCACAAGATACTGACGACGAAAAAGTTGTGGTCTCACAAGGTAAAGTACTTCACAGTTATATAATTATTAGAACGTCCAATACAAGTAGAAAATATCTCTGCTAACTAAAACAATATATATCAAACAACAGAAATATGCAAAATAATTTCTGTGCATAGTGTCGCTGATACTACTGTTCCGATGGAAACCGCCACAGTTGATATGATTCGTAAAATGATAAGTGTCTGCCTGCTCGTTGTATATGGTCACTAAATGTACATTTCATTATACTGTGAAATCATAAATATACGTGGGATATTAATTTTCGTGGATTTCATTGGTTTGCTTACCCACGAAATCAAGATCCCTGAATGAAAAGTTACCTTTACTTTTTAAATCATATTGTCAATGCAAAATGGTATATAATAATATATATGTGTATGCACAAAATATACTTGGTCGCGGTATAAAACTTGTAAGGACCTAAATAATTGTTTATTTTACTGTTATATGGTTTATATTATATATTATCTAACCTAGATGTACATTAAAGTCCATTATTAGTACTTGCATACAGATTTTGTACGACATTGTCGGAACATTAAAACAAACTGAATGAATATCAACGTTCTGTGTGGCACATGTAAACTGTGCTCAGTATTCACCTATTGTGTCAATCGTAACAACTCGGCCATCTCCGGAAGCTTCGAGATAGACAATCGGAACACCTAGGCCAGTATCCAACAGGAATTAGCGAAGGAATTCGTCTATCTCGAACCTTGCCGGAGACGGCCGAGTTGTTACGATAGCAAATTCCTGTTGGATACTGGCCGAGGTGTTCCGATTGCTATTGCGTTTGAGCGTCGCAACTCGGTTTTGCTTCTTATATAAACCTTTAATCGATTATTAAATTAAACACCCTGACATCTAGTAGTAGACAACGAAATTCGGTGGAACGCATTGCTCCTCGATCTATTAATTTATGACTTTTGCGAAGAAGGATGTTTCTATTTTACCCGTATTCTGTCCTTAGGTCCTGCGGAGATCGCCATTTTTGACGCGTGTAACCCGCGGGAAATGACGATTGCTCTGCCGCGGCATCCTGACCCCTCCATCACCGTCTGGCCCACATGCACACGTGCTATGCGCTGTGGAGGATGCTGTACTAGCGACGTTTTCTCTTGTGAGCCAACAGCAACCGAGGAAAGATTTATGAGAGTAAGTACACAATATACCGTGCAAAAGAAGTGTTATGTGTGGTTATTTTTTTACCTGATGAACGATTTACCATTCGTCCCCATGGCTTAGAATGTCGTGGCCACGAATTGCTATATTGTTCCTACGACTTACTAACTCGTGGCCACGACTTTGTTAGGTCTTGCCCACGACTTACTTACTCATGGCCACGACTTTGTTAGGTCGTGTCCACGACTTACTTACTCGTTCAAACAACTAAGAATGTACATGTAGTGGCCAAGATTCCAACGACACAGTTTTATTACTTACAAGAATATACATGGCATGGCCACGACATACTATGTGTTGCAAATTGTTTTTACCGGCACTATATAATGTTATTCATGTGGCATTTTTAGACAATTTGCGCATGTGCGCGGGTAGTATAAAGGTTACACACCAACATTGCCTCTATAAGTCCAATCGGAACTACTCGGCCCTTTTCTACGAAAACAACCTCGGATGTATGCCGGTACATCAGTAGAAGTAGTTCGTAAACTTTTGAATTATATAATTGATTAAATGTAGTGTTTTAGCTTGTATTTGTAGATCTAAGTTTAAATTGATAGCCAGTTAAGTGTATTATTGCATTCATAATTATGATTCCATAGAGTTAAGTAAAAAAGTTTAACTGCTAAATTAAAATTACTACACGGTCTACTTGCAGCGTTGTTAAAGTGTACCGATTTCGAACATTGTAAACCATCCATATACATTAGAGGTTGTTTTCGTAGAAAATGGCCGAGGAGTTCCGAATGCTCTTGTTCAATGTAAAATGAATATTTTACGACAACATTTAAAGGTATTTCGAGCGAATGCAGTCTATAATAACCATATATATTCTTTACAAGCTTTAAACATGGAGTTCTATGTCTGTTTTAGGTGTTCGACACAAAGCTGCCGTACCCCGGGGCTCACCGATTCACGTTCCTGGGGGTACGGGTCGTCACGGTGATCGAGCACACACAGTGTGATGCCCAGTGCAAAACCAAACCTCATGAGTGCCACAAGTTCCAAGTGTAAGTAAAGTTGGACTTGTTCTTATTTTGTCGTCGTCGTTGTTGTCGTTGGTGGTGGTTGTGGTGGTGGTGGTGGTATTGGTCTTGGTGGTAGTGGCGGTGGTTATGTAGATGCTGTTAGTGGTGGTGGTGGTGGTTGGTTTGATGGTGATGATGTTGGTGTTGTTGTTGTTGTTAGTGGTGGTGGTGGTGATGCTGTTGTTGGTGGTTGTGGTTGTGATGGTGATGGTGTTGATGTTGGTGGTGGTGGTGGTGGTGGTGGAGGTTGAAGTGTTGTAGTTACTGATGTTATTATTATTGTTGTCTCGTTTATGGACACATCCAGTGTGAAGCCCGGTCCTAAAGGTTAATAATGTAAATAGAAATTTGATGTGGTTATTGCAACGTGCTGTTATAACGGTATCAAGATTTTAACGGAAACATGTACAAAAAGTTATGGTCTATTAAGACATATAGTTTACTAGAATAAGTTATGTGTGTGGTGATTTCATGCCGTTATGCGATTAAACCTTTTCAAGGGTAGTGAGGCAACACTTTACGTCTAAGATATTTGATATAAATGTCAATGACGTTAGTTTACATTCCTGCTTGCTTCGTTTAATATTGTATCTTATTGGATTCATGCTTCTTCCATACCAGGTACGAGGCCCGGAAGTGCCGGTGTGTGTGTCGACCAGAGCGGATGAGGCTAGTTGGCACGTGCAGCGGGCAGCAGATATGGGACGAGTCCGAGTGCGACTGTATCTGCCCGAACCGGAACACAGCCTCTTGCCCAGAGCCCTCGTACTTCTCGACAACCACGTGCAGGTGGGTAGATGAGCAAAATATTAATTAAATGTTAGAGCGACGCTCTTATTCCAAATCAATACACACACATGTATAACAAACATATATATTTTGAGTGATAAAACTATTACTACTTACAAGAAAAAAGTTGATGCATAGCATCAAGTCGGCGCAATGAAATTAGAAGAGAAACGTGCATGCAGATAACCAAAAATGGTTATTATTTCAATGATAATATTTTGTTTTATGTTGGGTGTACATATGCTCGAAGGACATTATGGTTATTTTTTCCCCAAGCTAATCCTCCAGTTAAAACTGAATAATAACAAAAAATATACATACGTCTCTTCGGATGAAATAGAGTCAATGGTCTTATACATAGATTTCAATAGCATTAAATTCACCTTTTATTTGTACCGGCATGTTCTGTGAATTCCTTGCTTTATATTTTGTACAAGTTTATGTAACACATTTCACTCATATGAGTATATAGAATGGGGATAAAAATACTATATATCAAAGGAAATTATCTGGAGTTCATTCTTTCGAATGACATTTTCAAAACAAACAAATAAGCTCAAGGTTAATTTTTCAAAACTCGGCTTTTTTGCTGTCACCAAGGGAGATTACTGCGTAGGAGGTTTACAGACATAAAGGATATTTTAATAGTACCGTGTAACCTTCATCTATATCAATCGGAACACCTCGGCCTGTATCTATCTCGGAGATGGCCGAGTTGTTATTATGATTGATAGTATTTAAAATCAAAACGATAAGCAGGGCTATTATAATTCAAGGTTTCATTATCAATTAAAGTGTAAAGTTTTATAAAACAAACTAAACTTTATATTTTATTATGCAACGTGGAAACCATTGAAAGCATTGTTCTGCAATTTATGAACTAGTCCCTAAGTTGGAATATTTCTTAAGTAATATAAAATAGGGCGCTGACTAATAAAACATTTTTTTTTTATTTCTAAATAACAAATCATTCAACGTTCAGACTTAGACAACCTTTCCGTCTCTGAAGAACGATCTATTCAACGTTCAGACTTAGACAACCTTTCCGTCTCTGAGGAACGATCTATTCAACGTTCAGACTTCGAACACTTGTTTTTGGTTCTAAAGACCAAATCATTCAAAATTCAGACTTAAAACACATTGAAAATTGAAAGAACAAGCCATTCAGGTCAGACTTAGATCACTTTTTTGCCGGGTTAAAAGAACAAACCATTCAAATTTCAGTCTTAGATCACTGTTTGATTCACAAGAACGAACAATTCAAAGTTCAGACATAGAACACTTTTTTGGATCTGATGAACACATTATTCAACATTCAGACTTAGAACACTTCTTTGGATTTGATGAACAAACCATTCAACGTCCAGACTTAGAACATATTTTTGGATCTGATGAACAAACAAGTCAACGTTCAGACTTAGAACACTTTTTTGCATCTGATGAACAAACCATTCAACGTCCACACTTAGAACACATTTTTGGATCTGATGAACAAACCATTCAACGTCCAGACTTAGAACACATTTTTGGATCTGATGAACAAACCATTCAACGTCCACACTTAGAACACATTTTTGGATCTGATGAACAAACAATTCAACGTTCAGACTTAGAACACTTTTTGTATCTGATGTACAAATTATTCATTGTCCAGACTAAGAACACTTTTTTGATCTAATGAACAAACCATTTAACGTCCAGACTTAGAACGCTTTTTTTTTGGATCTGATGAACAAACCATTCAACGTCCAGACTTAGAACACTTTTTTGGATCTGATGAACAAACCATTCAACGTCCAGACTTAGAACACTTTTTTGGATCTAATGAACAAACCATTCAACGTTCAGACTTAGAACACTTTTTTGGATCTAATGAACAAACCATTCAACATCCAGACTTAGAACACTTTTTTGGATCTGATGAACAAACCATTCAACGTTTAGACCTATATCGCGTATAGGCCGAAAAAAAACACTGCTCAAACCAAACTATTTAAAAATAATTGTACAAGTTAATTGAATTTAGTTTAATATTTTTACCGTTTCTGCTCATTCATTAGCAATGTTTCAACACAACTGCAAGTCTTGGGTCTTTCTTTTATGTGTTACACGGGTAATTCCATTTCTTGATTAAATCAAAAATAATAAAATAATTCCAAATTTTTATTTGTTATTGATATTTTCACCTGTGGCTATTCGCCAATTTTCAAGCTTTTATCATATATTTCGAAATATCAACTCTGTTGAAGATGCACGCTGAAAACGGGAGTAACTGGTGAGATTGACCTCGAGAAAGTCATGAAGGGGCTGATGGGGAGGTCTGACATCATTCTCAAAAATAACGACGACACCGACAGCGACATCGATATGATCGCTGGAACCGGCGGCATGACGGACCTGGGAGACCTTGGCGTCGGTCCCATAGACGATGCCGCTGACGTTGATGACAAAGATGATACCGACGAGGATTGGACAACGACGGAACCAACCACGACCAGCACCACTTCCACCACCACGACAACAACTGCGTCTACGACGACGCCGACAACAACTACAGCTACAACAACCACGCCAAAACCGACGTAAGATAGTTTGTATAATATATGTATAAAATATATTGTTTATATGTTTTTGTTGAATCCTGTACTAAATCAGAAATTTAAAAAAACATGTAAAGGCACACGAAAGAGTTAGTAAATACGATAATTCGGCAGAATTTAAAAAAAAATCAAAAATCGTCTTCCTTAATTTTGATAAATAATATATGAAAATTATTCATTATCCCAATCCTTTTTCAGCGAGAAACCCTGCGCTGGGAAGACGTGCCCGGGAGTGTGGAAACTGGTGTTGCTCTCTAACGGAAACTGTCAGTGCGTTCCGCCGTCCTTCGGCGGCAGCCGCGGTTAAAGTCCGTCAGTGGTCAACGCGTAATCAACGCTATGCATAAAATTAGAAATAAGACCATGAGTTATTCCAACATATGGACAATTATAATTATATAAATAACATACACGTACATGGTAACCATTTGGATCGCCTTCGGACTGTTTTTATCATCTTGCAAACACACATAAGTAGAAAATAGTTTTTGGTAATTTAGACTGTGTTACTAAATTGCAAATTGTTGTTACGACCTTTTTTAATGTACATACGTTTGGTACAGGTGTGGTAGAACTAGTTTAAATGTTGCTTTTAATAAATATTCCACGAGTTTTTTTTGTCATTTGCTATACTGAAAGAGCGTATTTGTGGCTCTGAAATAGAACAGAATGTATGTTTGCATAGATTTCAAAGTTTTAAGGTGCACAGCATAGGTTAATGCAAAACATTTTTTTTTTCAATTTAAATGCATTATCGTGTTTAACTCAGTTGGCTTAAATAAAAAAATATGAATATGATTTAGGTACAGATTAAAAAAACATATTAGCGATATTTTTGCGCTTTTTTAAACTTATATGCCTAGTTTAAGCCTTCTATTATTACCCCCCCCCCCCCCCCCCCCCCGTGTACTCGTGTATTTGTACACAACCTCTGTTAATTGATCTTAATCTTATTGCCTAATTGTCTTATCAGATCTCCAATCTGAGTATCCTGCTGTGAAGTTTTGGATGTTTTATTATAAAATGGACGCTAAATAGCCCTGAGCCAATAAACGAATACACAGGAAAATGGCCCCTACTGCGACACCAGTGCTATTAGCAGGAGATGCACAGCAGGGGATTTTCATGCCAAACATTCCTTAAACTAGGCCTTTAAGAATTTTTAGGCCACGTATATATTAATTAAATGCATCAATATTGAAGAATTGGTGAGCGTTTAAAAGCCGTTAAAATAATGTTTGAATCCGGTTTTCCGACCTACCCTATTTTGCCCCCAGCTTAAAACATTGTATTGCATTGAGATATGTTTTATTGTTGTTTTCCATGGGAAATGGCCGAGGTGTTTCGAATGGCAACAGCCTTGCGTTCTGTCGCGCACGTTTATCAAACAGTTCTTTTAAAGTTTATTTATACATGCACTCGGGCAAACCAATTCGGCGAGTGCTCCGTTAGATTGTTTGTCATATAACGTTTCTGGAGCAAATTGCATAGTCAAAATGTTACCCTGGTTAGAGCTACCATTTTTCTTTAACGTGCATCAGTGAATATCACTTTCACACGGGACCCCCATTTAACGTCCTTCTCTGAAGACGATTAGTATTTTTGGTAGTGGTATTTTTAAGCGAACCGGCGACCGCTGAACTTACAGTCATGGTTACCACAAGGCACAGGTCCCCCACTTCACACACCACACTTGTGAAGCGAACCGGCGACCCCTCGGCTGACAGTCATGGACTATCACAAGACCAAAGATCCGCTACTTCACAACGCACGCACGCACGCACGCACGCACGCACGCACGCACGCACGCACGCACGCACACACACACACACACACACACACACCTCACTTGTGGAGCGAACCGGCGACCCTGGATTTACAGTCATGTGCTATCACAAGACCACGGGTCCGCCACTTCACACAACCTCATTTTTGGATCGAACCGGCGACCGATGGACCGACAGTCATGTGCTATCATCAGCCCACGGGTCCGCCACTTCACATACCTCACTTGTGGAGCGAACCGGCGACCGCTGAACTGAAGGTCATGTGTTATCACAAGACCACGGATCCGCCACTTCGCACACCTCACTTGTGAAGAGAACTGGCGAGCCCTGGATTGACAGTCATGTGTTATCACAAGACCACGGATCCGCCACTTCATACACTTCACTTGTGAAGCGAACTGGCGACCCCTGGATTGACAGTCATGTGTTATCACAAGATCACAGATCCGCCACTTCACAAACCTCACTTCAAACTGTTTTTTTGAGCATCCCTGTTATATCGTAGCGCCTCCACATCAAGCGCGGAAGCAACTCGCACACGTTTTCTCCCACCTCAGATAAATAGATCCATTAATTTTACCATGCTAGAAATTCTTTTCTCCCACCTCACCTCGGTAAACCTCGTTTCCGCAAAACACCCTACGCTCGGGTCGGAATGAACCTATCTTACACTCTCGGCCATGGAAGATACTTATATTCTCCCACCTCAGATAAGTAGATCCAATAATTTAACCATGCTAGATATTCTTATCTTGCCCACGGGCGAAGATAAAATGCCCGTATGGAACTCCTTTTACCACATTGTAATTACCTCCCTTGTTGAAGACTGTCGTCAGTAGCATCAAGGAAATCTTGTCATATGGTAATATTTAGAACGTTAATTAATTATTTCTCGCTTCAAATGTCACCATAAAACAGTTTTCATGCACCATTCAAGAGATAATGCTTCATTCTCCTTAGTACTATTTAAAAGACCGAATTGACTATTAACATTAACTAGATCACGTGCTATCGCATATCCATACGCAATTAGTTTCACTAAGCAAAAAAGAGTTCCAGCAAAAAAAAACCATTTTTACTTCATTTTGTTTAACTGAGGTGGGAGAAAAAGCATCTACCATGGCCGAGAGTGTAAGATAGGTTCGTTCCGACCCGAGCGTAGGGTGTTTGCGGAAACGAGGTTTACCTTTACCTTGTTTCCGCAAACACCCTACGCTCGGGTCGGAATGAACCTATCTTACACTCTCGGCCATGGAAGATACTTATAATCTTGCCCACGGGCGAAGATAAAATGCCCGTATGGAACTTATTTTAATGGTCACCACATTGTAATTACCTCCCTTGTTGAAGACTGTCGTCTGTAACGTCTGTTTGAAGCGCATCATGGAAACCTTGTCTTGTGGCAATATTTATAACGCTAGTTAATTATTTCTCGCTTCAAATGTCACCAGAAAACAGGTTTCACGCACCTTTCAAGAAATAATGCTTCACTCTTCTTAGAACTATTTAAAGACCGATCAGACAATTTACATACTCTGAAACACTGCGCGAATATCCATGACAACCACGAATTATCGCATATCCATACGCAATTATTTTCACTAAGCACAAAAGAGTTCCAGCAAAAAATTACATTTTTACTTAATTTTGTTTAACTGAGGTGGGAGAAAAAGCATCTACCATTGCCGCTCGTGTAAGAAAGGTTCAACAAGGTTGAACCTATCTTACACTCTCGGCCATGGAAGATACTTATAATCTATCGTGAGCGGCAATCGGAACACCTCGGTCAAAATTTCTTTTTACGAGGTATAGCTCGAAGCTTGCCGGAGATGGCCGAGTTGTACGATTGTCATGAGCGGCTGTTTGCCTTATTTGTACATGTCTAAATGAGGGATTCTAAAGACAATTTGGCATTGTGCAAATAGCCTGATACTTTAAATAATTTGTGATGTTTTAATGTTCTCAAAGGCATATTAGATGTTTGTAAACCAGTATGCCACTGGGCAACGCATTGTCCGAAACAAGTGCTAGATTGCATTTAGGTATTCAAAGAAGAAACACATTATCAATTTGACAAACTAGAGCTGTCACAGAAATGAAGATACCCCCGAATGCCGCTTAGACACGGGAATGGCAAACTATTTCTTTGAAGTGAGGCCATAACTGCAAGGTTATTGAACACTGCATTTCGACATATCAGCTTTGTCGTTGAATGAAGCTTAATTAAATTTAATCCAGTAGTTTTCAATAAATTCTACGGACAAGTAAAGGTAACAAAGGGTTGAAACTCTGATGTTGAAATAGAGTTAGGGTTCTTGTACATTGCACTTCATCACTTGGTGTTTTTTCCATCGAATGAGGTTCAATTAAGTTCCTTCCAGTAGTTTCCAAGAAATGCTCTGGACAAGGGCAAATTAGCTGAGAGTTATGGTTCTTATACACAGCATTTTCTCTCATTGTGCTACATCATCGTATTAAGTTTAATTAAATTCCATCTAGCAGTTTTCATGAAGTGCACTGGACAAGAAAACGTAACAAAGGGAAATAACTCTGTAATTAGCTGCAAAAGAGGTAAGGTTCTTGTACAGTGCACTTCCTCTTATTGTGCTTTACCTTCGTATGAAGTTGGATTAAATTCCATTTACTAGTTTTATTCCATTTACTAGTTTTGAAGTAATGCTCTGGACAAGAAAACAAAACAAAGGACAATAACTCTAATTCACTGTAATTAGATGAAATAGAGCAGTGCACGTGGTTCCTGTACACTGCAGTTCCTCTCCTTGTGCTTTACCATCATATTATAAAGTTTAATTAAATTCCATCCAGTAGTTTTCAAGTAATGCTCCGGGCAGGAAAATATGCAACAGACCGACCACCGTGCGACTCCAATATACACCCTAAAAATGTTTGTCGGGAGTATTACGACTTATAACTGTGACCTTAACTTTTGACCAAATTTATTTTAAAATCCCATTGCGCACTATCAAGGTTAAAAATGACATACGTCAATTTATAGCAAAGGTAATCGCTGGTCATCAATATTCAACTTAAGTTTATCTTTTGTTCACACATCACTGACTTCATTCACTCTGTTGGTCAGTTATTTATAACAAGTAATCCGATTAGCTACATCGTTCTTAGATGGAATTAAGACCAATATTGAATACCAGCCCTGATCTTTATTGCTACGGCCCGTATCCTTAATCTGAGTGAGAATTCAACAACCATTTAATGTTCATGTATTTTCTTTATAAACACCCGTTTTAAACTCGGAGTTTTGTTACACAGTAGTGTTTGTCATTCTCATGTTCACACAAAATCCGCAAGTATATGCTCGACATAAGGAAAGGTTTGTTTCTTGTAAAAAATAGGGACAAATATAACACAATAAATAGCCACCATAAAATTTATTTTGACAATGTTAAAATGAAATAACATCTCAAAGGATAACAACTAATAAGATTCATATAGTAAAACATATAAGTTCGCACCCAGCAAAACGCCTGTTCCTGCCAAAGCACAAACAAAACAACAGTTTACAGTTTATCTGCAAAATGCATTTGTATGCAAATAAAACATTTGATTTACTAAGTATGCTAAATGCTAGCATCCACTGCTACTAACTTTTAAACACATAAAATAACACTACAACATAGGTAAGTTTGTTTCTAATAATAAAAATAATGAAACAACAGCTACTGGCATGTTAAAAAGAGACATGTTTCAGTTAAAATGCTTTTTTCTCTTCATCATCGAATTTTGTTCACATTATTAACAAGGAATGTTCCCTTGGCTAACAATATCATACTGATTGGAAATCTAACTCTATACATTAACTGTACATAACTAAATTTTAACACAAAGTGTCATTCATGTATGACCTTAAACAGCAGTTCGACGCTGCACTCAACAGTTTTGCCCGTTCTAAAAATTCAATTATCCCAAAAAAGGTACAAAAAGAAAGCACACAAGCATGGCAAACAAGACTGGCATTATATATTCTCTCTTGATCAATATCTGTAAAGCTAATGTCTTCCCACTGCACAAAAATATGTAAGCCAGAAGCACATCGAGATGTCCCTGAGCCTCATGAGCGCTTCTCTCAAAAATAATGGCACAAAATACGCGCTCTCAGTTAGAAATGGTCAAAAGCCAATGAATTAAACAGTACCTCTCTAATTTAAAGACATTAACTGACATAAGGTCGACAGAAAAATAAACTTTTACATAATTGTACCTTCTGCTGACAGACTGAAAATGTTAGATGCAGCTGTTAATGAACTTACAATATAAACCTACAATATTTCCTGGTTTCACCATAATTGCAAAATCATTGTATTGTTGGGGTCCATTTTAAGTTTACAGACAGATATATCATTGCATCAATAATTGATAATATTCCTCATTTTATGACCATTTCTTGTTTACATTATCATTCTTCCATCAAACTTATGCTCAAAAATGCAGCCTTCTCAGCTCTGTTTTCGAGTCAATTACGACAGTTGGATTTATAAAGTTCTTAACAATATTTACATATTGATGAGAATGTTCAATGATTATTTACATATGAACCAACATCCATTCACTTCCTAGCCCTTGATTTTATGAAGCGAATAAGCTCTTACACACATCTATATCATCATATTTTTATATATGTACATTTTGCGCAGTCATCTTGTTATCATCCTAATATCATTCTGGTTGTAGCACTAATTGGCTGTTTTAATTTCAATCAGTTTGTTAGTACACGAAACATTAAACATTTCGTCCAAATAGTTGTATTCCAATACATGAACATTTGACAGTAATTATATACAAGCTACAACAGTTCTATATAACTTAATAAACGCAAAAATAAATGATAATAACAACATCTTTGTATAAAAAAAGAATTGAATCTGTACAGATTTTTTTCCATGTTCAATTATACATATATAACGGAAGAAATGGAATTTGATTCATAACATTTACATACATGTAACCGAAAATAAATTGTGCAAAAAGCCACACTGGAAATTTTTCTGTAGTAAATGAAAACATCGAAATTCGATTTTGAAAAAATATTGCCAAAATATGTAAATGAAGTAAGTTTCAAAAATTATTTTTGCTTCCAATGAGTTGAGTTTCTCAAATTAATTTCACATTTTGAGTGGCGGGAACATATACAATGTGTCCGCAGTTTGAAAGACTTCTATGATAACCATCATTTAAATTAAAAGTCTTAAATGGAAATCATACCGGGGTAATTCAAATTAGAAAAAAAATGTCTTTTTCACCAATGTGGCTTTTTCACTGGTCCACCGAGTTTCATTACAATTTAACAGGGCATTGCACAATCGTGTCCGAGCACAATTTTGACATCGCTGGCAATCCCGGTACTTTATTTAGCTTACGTGATAACAGAACCCTGGCAATATTGCCATAAAAAATCTTGTTTCTAGAATATTAATTAGATAGGGGAAGAAACTCATTTTCTTATAAAATAGCATGATAAAAATGGAATACACTTCACCATAGAAGATTAAATATTTAGTCAAGCAGGGGTTTTGTCACAATATGAAAAGAGCAAAAAATGTTTATTTTATTTGCTTAAACTCCTTAGTGGTATTTTTTGCACCAATGTTTCAGAAATAGCTTTTTATGATCAGCTTTTTATGATTACAATATAAACCCAGCAAAATGTCAATGTCCAATGGTATTAAAGTAGAGTGAAATAGAGTACCGGGTGAAAACCAACGCATAATTCAACAATCAGATCAACCCTACCATGAGATTTTGAGATTTAACTATTATTCATAACATCAATAATTCGTTAGTACTTGATTCATAATTTTTTTTCTCTTAACAGAAATGGTAAGTTTAAGAGTTTACTTCAATATCCTTAAACAATGTAAAATTATTTTCAAACAATTGTACAAATTGCACAGAACTTAGACGTTAATATAACTGAATGAAACAAATAACCAAATCAGCATTCCTTACCCGGAATGATGAAAATCTCGAAAAAATGAAAATGATAATTACATCCATACAAATCTGAACATGTACACATAACTTTTTTTCAGTTTATATTTATATAATTTTTTATTTGTTTTTATAATATTGTAAGCCTTTTTTTCTGGGATATGACGACTCATGCCATGGAATATACGTAGCGGTTATATGTGGAGATCAAGATCGTCGTACTTTGAAACAAGTCATCATATCCCAAATTTTACCATATTTAATCATAAATACAACAATGGTGGCTCTTATTAAGAAGTAAAAACACATAACACAAAATGAATAAAACTAATACTAGTATTTCCTAGCAATATTTTTACTTAACGGTTTGAATTGAAAAAATTGGAAACAAAATTAAAATATCATTTCCTAGAAGTTAGTTAAGGATACGATTGTGTATAATATTCAGCCATATGACCTGGCCATGATTGTTTTGTTCTACGAAAATTATAAAATAGGTAAGTTAAGAAACAAACATTGCCATAGTTTCAATTCTTATAGCTTAAAGAAAGAAAAAAACAAAACAGATTAAAACAAGTTCTCTTATAAGACAACTGACTAACCAGACATCACTTATAATAAACTCTAAAATAAAAGTTTTTTTATCACAGTCAACTATTATTAAAATAATAAAACGAGAAAAAAAATCAAACTGAAAAGAATTGAAATTATATCAATATGTTTCTTTTCCCTCAAATATTTTTCTCTGAAACATCTTTTCCTCAGTACACTATTTGTGTTACGAAAAGTAAAACAACTAAATCCATGCATTAGTTGAACAATACAAATATTCTAATATGTTACTCATTTACAAGGTTAATATTCCTGAAGTATATTTGTTTGAACTTGATAATACATACATGTTTATAACAAACCTTAAGGGAAAACTTAGAATATACTCAAACGAAAAACCACAGAGCATGTACAACTGCGGAAATATTTAACCCTTGAAATGTTCTACCCTATCTGTGACATTGATACATGAACAAATCATGTCTACAATCAGCAAACCCTCAGACACAACAGCTAACGCTAGTATCAAACAGACGATGAGATGGATGATAGTATCAATTGGCACAGACGGGTTTCGCCCGGGTGAACTGACTTGGCACGGTTGACTCCCTTTCCGGTCGCTGCCAAAACTCTGACGCACACGTCTTGGCTACGCTTGGCGGATCCTCGCAGTACAGACGTTTTATTCCGTCGTAGACGTCGTCTTCCTCCTCCATCTGGTCGCCCTTACGTTTGAAGGAACGTGTGCGTGCCAGGGTGTTGCTTGGCGATTGCGTAACTGCGCGGAACTGGTAGCCAGTCAGCAGGATGTTCTTGTCCTTTAATATCTGGGCAGCAATCTCCCGACATCGGATCATGGTATCAACGTCCACCTAAAAGGAAAAGGTTGGGATTGAAAGTCAGATATAAACCTTAATCGAGCATCAGATATTTTTCCGACAAATTAGAAGTCAACCAATGGCCCAATTTAAATGCTGAAACATACTTTATCCCAAAAATGAAAATTTATGAAACTCATAATGGAAAAGTTCAAAAGCTTGCCTAAGGCTTCCTGTATAACTATTTCTTAACTCTTTTCATATTGTTTCAATTAAATGGCACCAATGTTAAATAGAAAAATATGAATCTACTGTCCAGCCTACCATCAATTCATTCTATGTAAATGTTGCCATACCTCGGCCATTTTCTGCACAGTGTACAAAATGGAGAGCCAGGAGGGCGTGATTTGCTCCAGCTCCAGTGAGATAACAGCGAGGGTGAGCGTGATGGGCCTGAATGCTGCCATCTTGTGGTTGGCCACACAGTAGAACAGGTTACGCGAGAGGATGGACATGTGCCGGGATGGGGTCATGTTCACCACACTTTCCAGCAACTGGGGGTAGTAACACATCAGCAGCGAGTGGATCTGAGGAGTATATTACAGTAACATAAGGGTCATGGTTCCCAAAAACACAGAGCAGAAGCCAAAACTCGTCGATTTCTTTTTAGTCAAACAAGGGACATAACTCAACAAAATGATAGCCAGAATTATGGGCCTTGCTTAGAAGCAGAATGACTCTGCAGTGCTCCAGCCAGGATTTGAAAAGGGCAGGGTGCTTGGTCCAAAAAGGCACTTTTAATGCGCTTTTAATGAGCCTAAATGGGGCACTTGCAAAGTTCAATATTTTGATATTTTGGTACTAGAGCTCTACTTTCAATACTAATTGTTATGATATCCAAAGATGTAGTTATTAAGTCATACTTCTGTATATTTATTATTTTCATACTAATTTCTGAAACATAACCTGACTATATGTGCAGTAATATCAAAATTGGTAACAAACTGTGATTTAAATAGAAGTAACAAATCATGCTTTATTCGCAGTTTAATCTATGGCATATCAATGCGCAACTCTTTCAACAACAGTGTTATGAATGGGAGAAGTCACTTCTCCCAGTTTTCAGCCTACTCTCACTAGGCTGAAAACTTTGGGAGAAGTGACTTCTCCCTTCAGTCAATTTAGGGAGAAGTGGGGAGACTTTAAGGAGAAGTGATACTTTCGTAACACCTGATACAAAAACTATGCCATAACACACACCTCAGTTTATATAGTTTATATTCACATTCAAACTGATTGCTATAACTATATAAAATGTTCATAAAAAATGTATCATTTTTGGCTCAGCAAAAGTGTATTTGTCAATGTCACATAGTTTATCTCCAAATAGCATCTAAAAATGAAACAAAAACCAAGACAGCTAAGGATTTGAAACAATCAAAATGACTAATAAATGACCTGTCAATATAGTAGGGGGACGAATCTTATTTTGGTACGTTCGGGATAGGGTACGAATGTCACATTCAGCTATGCTGTTATTTACTTGTCTCTGGCTAAATAATTTTAAATATGCTGACATTTAAGAACCAAATGACATTTAAATCACTGTCCTTGATGAAAACTTTACCAATACATAATGGGAGGTTGAGAAATTAACTCGGAAAATTGTTCTGACAAAATGGCGATCTCGCCGATATTTTTTACATCGTAAACAGGAGAAAAATACTGTAAGTATTAAAACTCTACATAAAGCAAAAAAAACTAGAACTGTAAGCCATAGGCTAACGAATACCCCCCACCCCTCCATGTCTAGGTTGTTTGCCCTGGAGTTAGGCCGGACAAAGCTAATTTTGCCTACAAGGGGAGATAACTCCAGTCAGGGTCATGTGACCTGTACCAAATTCACAGAGGCGAAAGTTTACAACATGGCCATTAATTTCTGAAAGTTTGATAAAGATTTGTTGAATAATAACAAAGATGAATCCCGGACAGGGCTTATTTTGCCTACTTTAACACATCAAGGGGAGATAACTCCAGTCAGGGTCATGTGACCTGTACCAAATTCACAGAGGCGAAAGTTTACAACATGGCCATTAATTTCTGAAAGTTTGATAAAGATTTGTTGAATAATAACAAAGATGAATCCCGGACAGGGCTTATTTTGCCTACTTTAACACATCAAGGGGAGATAACTCTGGTCAGGGTCATGTGACCCGTACCAATTTCACAGAGGCGCAAGTTTACATCATGGCCATTAATATCTGAAAGTTTGAAAAAGATTTGTTCAATAACGACAAAGATGAATCCCGGACAAAAAAAAAACGGACGGACAGACGGACAGTATTCCAGTATACCCCCCCCCCCCCCAAACTTTGTTTTGGGGGGTATAATAATATGTTTTTGTGTTTACAAATCAATTTTTTATCATTAACATTTCACGAAAACCAATTAAATATTTGGTGATACGTCATGTTATTGATTTTCTTAGCGCCACCTTGCCGATGGCCCGAGATGGCTATGACCGTCTGCTTCAAAAACATCAATGTTTAAAATGTCTGGCATTGTTTGTTCAATACATATAACAATTACTTTTTAACTTCATCAATGCTTGACACGATTTTTCATAATTATGTCGCCTTTTCTATCTCATTTTAATGAACGTATATCATATTATCAGGTTCTTCTCAATGTACATTCTGATTGGTTAACTTTCAATAGCTCCGCCTGCCGGCGATGTTTTGGTAATTGGATGACACGGCCCAATTATCGGATTAGGGGATTACCCTATGGCTAATTGCGATGCTTTGACTAATGGGACAGTGGCCAAATACTCGCTGATTGACAGATTTACAATGTGTTAAAATTTCAGCGAGGTCAATGTCGCTTTGATGACACAAATGGGTGATTTATTTGTGTTATTTATCATCAAAGGCCGCTCTGTCAATGAAAAGGGCACAGCGGGGCGTTTGAAAAGGCAGCAGGGCGCCATAAAAGGGCAGCGGGGCGCCCCGCCACGCTAATTATGCTTAGCTGGAGCACTGCTCTGTCTTATACAGCATGTATACCAAGTTTTATTTGATTATGTTGCCACTAAACCCAATACATCATTATTTTATATTCTTTGAAAAACAAACAAGCTATACTGGTAATTCATACAAATCTTCCTGCTATTATTATTTTAATTTTGATGATGCCGTCCGAAAAGCATTCATGATGAAACATTTACAAGGTATTGGCAGCTTTCCTAAAATCTTTGTAATTGGTTTAAACTTGTATACAAATGAAGCATAAAATGCATTGCATAAAACAAACATGAGAAAGAAATTAATTTATTTTTATCCTAACTCTGGCTGCAGACAGTCTAACTGACATAGTTTGACTTCAACCACGGAATTAATATTCACTGACGATATCATAAATCAAATCTATTAATGAATTAACTTGGTTTGTTTTTAATCATATAACTCACTATGTGCAGGAAGTCAATCTGCGTGACAGTCTTGACAGTCCAGCTGAGCTTGTCAAGGATGATCATCTCCATACGAAGAATATCAGACACTGCACAGCTACATTGACTTGCCTTCACAAGCTCTACTGCACTCGGTAAAACCTGCAACACAAAATGAGGGCCCATTAAAATATGCACCACCAAACATGTGCTCAGTAAATCATGCACCACCAAACATGGGCTTGGTAAAACATTCACAGAAAAAAGGGACTTGGTAAAATCTACAACACAAAACATTGGTTCTGTAAAACCTGAGCAACGAAACTCTGGGCTTGGTAAAACTTGCACAGAAAAAATGGACTCGATAAAATCTATATCACAAAACATTGGCTTTGTAAAACCTGAAGAGAAACTATGGGCTGGGTAAAACCTGCACAGAAATCATGAGCCTTATAGTCAATGATTGCAATGCATTTACAAACTGTTCTCTTCTTATACTACAGCAAAATGACACTTGTGGAGCTTACATTGCAAGTATGTTTGTGCTTATATAAGGAAACATGATTTTAAGTTTTTGCTTGTATCAGGCATTTTGCGAAAAAGAACTCCTTGAACAATTCACTGATTTGCATGATACAATTAGGGTTAAAGCCAGGATTTAAAAAAGGGACAGGTTGCTGCAGAAAAGGGACAGGATGCTCCGGGTAAAAAGGGCACATTGAATTGGGCTAAAAATAATGAATTTCGCAGAAAATATAAGAAATGCTGGTCTCCATTAGGGCAAAATGGTGAAACTGAAAAAGAACAGGGTGCATCACCCTGCTATAACCCTTTAGCTAAAACCCTCAAAATTAAAAATCAAACCCAGCAGAAATGTGCCAACTAAACCCATTCAGAAGACAGAATTAATCGTTAAGAAAAAAAGACAATCAATAAAAATATACATATCTTTAGGATTGTTCATGTTAAAACCAGTTCAGGCTTACTCTTTGTTAACTACTGTTTAATTAAGCTGCAAATACAGAAACAATGAACAGCTGTCAACAACTTGTTATCTAACTCGGTGAAGAATTTCAACAATCCAAGCATGAACACATAGCAGTAAACAAATGTCATGCTCTACCAAGCACTTGTAACATTTATGTAAAGGACATTTTGTACAGATAACATCTAATACATATCTCAAGAGTTTATAAACAATTTCTATGAAAGCTTTCAAAAGAAAACATTTGAGAATGTCAGACAAATAACAGTTAAGGTGACTGTGGAACAATGATTTATTTCAGGAGTGATTACATGTTATAAACATGCTAAAAAACAAGACTTGAATTAATTTGTTAAAATACAACTTCAGTTCTAACTGTCTTCGATTCACATTTTCACATCATTTTGCAATTTTCACAAATTCGCAATGAGTGAACAGTCATTTAAGAGTCAGATATAATTATAAATGACCAATAAATAATTTTAACAAATTCGCAATGAGTGAACAGTCATTTAAGAGTCAGATATAATTATAAATGACCAATAAATTTAAGATCATTTTATAGGTTCGCTTCATTTTAATATGAAGCGATTAATGGTAATCTGATTTTAATGAGATTGATGACTGACAGGAGATAAACTAGAGATTATCACTAAGTCTATACTTCACAGATACCAACATTTACATACATAATAATAATAACTATGTTACAGTACTAGTGTTTTTGCAATACCTCATCTTCTTCCAATGTTTTGGCTGCAATGTAGAAGCAGCTTATTGCCACACACTGCAGGTACTTTGGACGCACCTGAAACAATTATGGAAAATTATTTGTTTTGGTTTTACGCAAATCCTTCTCTTTGATTACCTTTATCTAAGAGGAGCAAGTGTTCATAATTATTTTTTGTCCAATGGGATGACAGTATTTTTTTTAAAATTTGTTGTACATGTACTTTCCTTAATCAGCAGTCAACACAGCTATTCATTTTAATCAGGTAAATCATCTGATTTAAACTGAAGGCGAGTAGATAATAGAAAGTTTCCCAACAATGAGCCAGGTATTATTTGTTTCTTGACATTTATCAAATTAAAATGCATGCTATGCATACCAAATGGTTTTATCTAAATATATGTAGTTTGCCATGAATGCATTAAGGACGCCCATATTGACTTTATTCATATTGCACATTAACCCATACAAACGAAATTCAACTTGACAACAGTAACAACCCGGTAACTATTATCACAACTGAATATTGGTAATGGTTGTCTGCATTGCACTGAATGTAAGAGTACATATATACATTTTAAGTGGATTTACAAACTTTAAAGTCATGACAAATATCTTATCAATATATCAGAGATCAAGTGCCTACAGTGGCGACCTATAAGTGTATAATATCTGAAATGAATCAGGTTTAGAGCACTTCACTGGGGACATCCATTATCTATTCAGACCAATAAAACAATGCAGTAATAGCTCATTTAAACCAATTCCTACTGTCTTTGGTATTAAACGTAGACCTCTATTTCTTTAAATGGTTTGCAATAGTAGGTTTAGACTCTAGTTAACCCAAATGTCCATTTTTATACCCTGTATAGAAATAAATAATTACTTCTTCTTACATACAGTAATTTGTCACTATAGGTAGCAGTATCGATCATAATAATAAATATACATAGGAATAATTATATCAAATTGTTTTTTGTTTGTTTTCACCAGGTCTGGTCGATAATGACACCTATGATTGTAACTACTAGTATTTTGTAATCTGTAACCTGGCAAAGTTCAGTTACATCAGTCAGTGAACTAACACTGGGGAAATCTCTCTTGTAGGTTATTAACCTCTGATGAACCCAGAGAACACATTATACAATGAATTATGAAATGACTTGTATCCAGATGAATAACCTGTAATCTTTTTTATGCTGACTCATGAAAAGAACAATTTCTGTGATAAAAAGATTAGAATACTTCGACACACATTTTGTTACAACTGTTATATAGCTATTATGCACAAATTACTAATGCAGGACTCAATACAAACAAATTTGCATTAATGTACTAAAATCAATAATAATAAAACAATTGATCAATAATTATACAGTTTGGGTCAACAAGAGCTTCACTCTCATTTCATACCAATCAGTGCTTAATCTTTGCCAATATTGACATGAAGTTGGTAGTTCATATAATATCACATAAACAGTGAACTAAACTTGACCTAGAGATAGCAAACAGTGACACCTGCCAAGGTCATGTGATAATGTTCGTGCATCATGTAAACAATCACAAGTGTAAACAATAAACAGGGTGATAGTCTAAGGTTCGTGCATTCTATAACAGTATCCTAAAATAAAATAGGACTTTGTGCACATGTTTATTCCTCCCCATATCATCACTCGTTCTCTTGGTGTTAAAACATTATAAAGATATGTGTCTACTAATGAGTAAATGTTGTTTCGACCTAAACCAGGACAATTTTACTTATCAGTATCTATGTAAAGCTGCCATACCATGTATAATACATGTATTACATTTTGGGAAACCAAATCATTGCATTGCAAAATATAAATACAAGAGTGTTAAATGGACTTTACGCACACCAGTACAAATTGAAATCATTATTAATATAATTATCAGGGTATTGACTAAGCATGATCATTCCAAATACATTAACAACTCAGACAAATGACAGTTAGAATACAATGTTAATCGACCTCAATTGATCACAAATTCCAAGTGAATGTACCAACCTTGACAAGGTTAAGGAAGCGGTCAGTCAATGCAATACTGAGAGCCACAGTTTCTGGAGTGAAGTGGAATCGTTTGTTCAAACCCAACAACCAGCCGATCACCTCATCTCGGTGAATACCTCCTACCTCCTGTGAAAAAAAATTTTTTATAAGGAAAGTACATAACAAATAATTAATTGATGCAATGTTCTATTTCATGCGCACTTCATACAAGTTAAAAAAACATTCAGTTAAAAAACATTCAGTTCTTGCACTAGGGTGACAATATGCTTTATCTCCAATCTATTTTATTTTGACATTGTGACTATGAGAGCAAATATGCACCCCCCATTGTTACATCATAGAATTGTGAACAAAAAAGGATGATCTACATGTATAAATTCTCATCCATTTTAAATTAATATATCAGGTGATTTTTAATGACAACCAAATAATTTTATGACTAATAAAACTGCATTTAACAGCTTCCGCTTTGACACAGCTTCATCTACATGTCAACTAAGAATCCCTCTTATGTATACATATAGGGTAATATATTCATTACAAATTGACATCAGATAATTTAATATCAAAATCAATACATTTAAGATGTTGATCAAATATTTGACAGTGAAGTTAATGACATAATAATATGTCCAAATATGTGGGTTTCAACAGATCTTGTCAGTTTAGCTATATGAACATCTGACCTTCCACACCCTTTCTGACATACCTGTAACCGGTTAGATGATCTATTAATAATCATATGCATTAAGCATACATGTTTGACATTGCGTATGCGTTTACATAGCATATGAAATATGATACGAGTCATGAATAGTTGCCAATGTCTCATTTTGTAAATACCTCTTACCAGGAAGTTAAGTCATGTTCATATTTAAACATGTTGCATCAGAAAAATTTGGGATTTTTAAAAAGAAATGTCTTAATAAAAAGAAGCATATACGGCACAGTATCGCACCTGCTTAAGAAAATATGTGAGGAATACTAATTACCATACCCATTATTGCTGAACACAGCTTTTCCTCGATATCATAAAAAAAAATGCGCTGTTGAAAACTGACAAATTTTTGAAATTTATGCAAACAGATTTTCTGTCCAACAAAATTTCTTTACCTTTATCTATATATCGTATGAAAGTATTTGTTAATAATGTCCTAAAACATTCTTCACAACATATCCTTGGTTACATGTTTACCTGCGGTCCTGTTTGGGATTTATAGTGCACTGGCTTCCACTTGTCCTGCTCCTTGGCAAGTGCGTCGACGAGCATCTTCATCAGATGTCGCATGTCCAAACCATTGTGAAGCTTCATGATGAGTCCCCCGTTGCCAAAAAGTTTCCTATCAAATGATAATTATTCTTATATATTGAATCAGTCATGTTATATCCTGTGTGGCTTTTCTGCCATTTAATGATATTATTATCATACTAACTGATTTAATTCTGATTAAAATTAAATATTAAAACTTAGACTGAACTTGAAGTAAACCTGTACTGAAGGCAAATGAAGAGCTCTGCGTTGATGCACGTACCACAGTATTTCTTAGTACTGTCATCAGAGTCTGAGATTGCCAGAATTCGTAATCAAGTCATATAATTCTCAGTGAAACTAAATTATCAAACTTGTTAACACCTTTTTAGCAGTTATAATGTTAGTCAAAGAAAAACAACTTCTAATGACTACAAGGACAAAAAGTGATGAGCTATTATGTTGACATCCTGATTAGATGTAGCCTATTTTTAGCAGTTTAACAACTTACCTGACGAAATCAAGCTAAAGCTTGAACCAAAGTTTTCCTCTGGCCCCTTACTTTGTCCGGTCTACATTTACTGGCTGTTCATGTTCGTGATTACTGAGAAAATTGAAAAAGAAAGAGAGAAAGAAATAAGTCGGATTCCCAAAATGGTTTCCTGTGTTGCTCTACTTCTGATATTACTGCGCAACTTCGAGATGCTTCTTGTTGTTAAAAAATAAAGGAACTATATTTCTGAAAATTAGGATAAAAATATTATATTTTTCTATATGCTTGCAAATGTAACTAACCATACTTAAATTTTCTCGGAACAATTGGATTGCTTTTAAGCAATAAAATTTTGGACTTGATTGTTTAGCGGAACATTAAAACAAGTGCTTGTGCGATCCGGCTCGTTACGCATTAGTGATCTGTCAGATTAAATAATTTCATTTTTTACGTATAAAACTGCCATTTTACTAAAACAGACGATATACCCAAGAATATGAGGTTCATATATACACGTTAGATAGTCTAAACTTGAAGGGAATCATAAGTGAATGTGCATATTTGCAATATCTTTGTTTGTTTACTTCAAAACTCACCTATTTTTAGTTCATATGCTAATTAGTTAAATGGACCAATCAGTGGTGTTCGGCATGAAACTGCTTTCGTTTAAACCAATCAGATAACTCGTTACATCGCTGGCCGACCGCCAACATTCGAAACTCAGCAGTTTGACAGCTGTCGTCTGTACACAAAGAAACCGTAAACTTAAAGGTTATTTTTTTTCTGGGCATACAACTTCTGCCTTCAAATGTTCAAACTTTTGAACATTTTTTTGAAGTAAATTTACTTATCTACATAATGGTTGAGATCGAAAAGTTGCAGCATGGAGAAAATGTGGAAAATAAGGAAAATACAAAAGTTGAAGAATTTAGGTCAGATTTTCGTGTCCAAGCCGACATTTCAACAACAACGGGATCTTTCTCAGCGTCAGCAGGATTTCAGAGAAAGGTAAATATTTTAGTAAATAGAAATGCACACTATCAAAACTTATATCGACACACTGATAGTTAAATGGAAGCTCGGAGACACAAAGATGTTGCATTTTATCCATTTTAAATCTGAGCAATTATAATGGGCGTTGCCACTCTCAAAGTTTCAAACTTACGGAATTTGAGAGTTCAAGATGTATAATCATGCATTTAGGTCTATAGATCATTTTGTGTCAATGTATTTGTGACCTGTGAATGGTTTGAATATTTTTCTTGCTACAAGTTATACTTAAAATTAGTTCAAATGGTGAATGTTTACTAAATGATGTTTATATTGTTCCATGGTTCAATGGTTATTTGTAGCCATTGTTGTGAATAAAGGTCAGAAAAAGTGTGCTTTCTTTGTAGATTGAGCTGCTGTTTGTGAGTTTGCAGAACTTGACAGAATCTCAAAACAATAATGCATACACACTGAACATTGTAAGTATACTGTATATTCTGTTGATAATGATATATCATTGTTTTGTGTAAATTATTTCAATTGGAGATTCTGGTTTTGACAAGGGAAATCATTTTACTCTTTTATTGTTGGGATCATATGTATAAGTAAACAATTTGTTTGGGAATCTAGCGTATAATGTAAAATACATATAATCCTCAGACCTGGCTCAAGACAGTTCTATATCTTATTTATTTCATCAGCCATCATCAACAGTAGATGGTTGCATCACACAGTCTGACAGGGACTCGGCTGTAACAACAATGAGATCAATGCAGCGATTTTACAACTTTGGCAGTGACACACTTGCAGCAGCGGTTTACAATTTGGACAGATTTATTTCAAAAGTAAAGGTAGGACCGTAGGATGATTAAATTTAGATGATGTCATTCTTGTTTTAAATTGTATCAGAAAAAAAACTTGATAATCATTATATTGATGATTATTGATATCATATAAATAACACCATTATTTACATGTTAGTCTTTTATTAAGTTAATATTCAATTATCAAAGTATCTCATCACTTATAAAAAGTTTGTGTGGACTTAACACTTTTTTTAATATTTGCAGATTAGGAAGAAGTACATGTCCTGTGTCGCTGCAGCATCATTCTTCCTGTCATCAAAAATGAATGAAGAATCTGAGGTATTAAAACTGTCCCCGAAAATCAGTTTCAGTTGTGACTTCAGCATGATAAAATGACAAAGATGTTTAGTGCATTCATTTTTAAAACTGATTCATTGCACGTACCTTTTAGATTATAACAAATAAAAAATGATGGCGCTTGAGCAAAATATTGAGTCCCTCATGTCAAGCATAGATTTGTGTACAGATTTCTTAAAAATAATCATGTTTAAAATGATAAAATTGGATAAAGAGACACAATGAGCGTACAACTTGGAATGTGCAGCAAAATGACTTGCTTATACATATTATAACCATCTACATGTTCTATAAAATCATGCCTTTTTTCAGTTTTATCCATCAGCCTCAGACTTAGCAGGCCTTCACAGACACTCCTGGAAAGCATCCGATCTCAAAAGAATGGAGAAGCTTATTCTGGACAAGCTTGATTGGAACCTGTATCCTGCCATAACCAGCCTGGCTTACTTGGAGAAAATATACAAGATTCTGCAACTCTTCAATGTCTCCAATTCTGAGATTAATGAGGAGTTCTTCCAATCCATGGTCGAAAGATCCGAAATATGTCTCAACTACACAAGATGCGCAAAATACAGTGTAAGATTTCAATGCTTATTTTCAAATCTATGGATGACAGCTCTTTTTATGCCCCCGAAGGTGGGCATATTAAAATCGCACCGTCCTTTCGTCTGTCTGTGTGTCCGGCTCAATAACTCGTGTCCGGGCTGTAACTTTCCCTTGTATGGACAGATTTTAAAATAACTTGCCACATGTGTTCCACATACCAAGACGACGTGTCGCGTGCAAGACCCGTGTCCCTACCTCAAAGGTCAATGTCACACTTAGTCTTTATTCACAATGGAGTGCTGCATATAGGACAAAGATGATAGGTTGTCGTGTCCGGGCTGTAACTTTCCCTTGTTATTATAAATAAATACAGAGCAAAACTGTAAAGTCAAGGTAAAATAGGGTGATTGTGACGTATGCAAATGACTAAAGTCTATTAAAAATGTGAACTAGACAACTGATTAACATGTACAAATATAACTTTGTTTAATCTGTATTAACTTGTTTTGCAGGCAAGTACTTTGGCTCTTGCGATCTCTCGACAGTCTTTGAAGGAAATAGGGATGTCTTCTTCTATGAACAAGTTTCTTCTTCTCAACATTCAGACAGTCTGTCAGGTGAGGGAATGAGGATATTTATCATTGAGCTTTTAAATTTCAAATCTGCTTGAACACATCTTTCAGGACTCACATATTTCTTTATCATAATCATGGGTCTTGAGCAAACTCTGAACAATCAGTAGTTCCTAGCATAGCTCTGTGTGTAAATTACACATTAATCGAAAACAATACATCCTGCTGATGAAATTTTGGACTTTGTCCCTAAGCAAAATAATGAGTTTAGGCCTATGGGTGCACAGCAAAATGAATAACTGATTATTCAATGGTTAATAAAACTAATCCTTGACATTCATGCTTCTAATCTAGAAAATGTCAGAATAAAATGGTTACAGAAATTCTTACTGAATTTTGTCATAGCCTTTAGGAACATCAGTTTAAATTTTAACAATGTTGATTCTGACCCTATGTTTGTTTAAAGGTGTCAGACCAGGAGCTGTTTGAGTGCCAATGTGCAATATCCCACCTTCTACACATGTATGACACCCAACCTGCAACCCATCCAAAGTGTCTCCCAACTCCAAGGATAGTACCGAGACCAAACCTCATTAAGCGACCCAGCATTTATGGCTCACCTGACTTACCAACTATTGAAGAGGTGTCCTCAGAGATAAGGTACATTTGAGCACTAAATTATATTATATTCCATGTACTTTGAACTTCTTTTAATGTCAAGGTTGAACATAACAGTAATAGATGCAAAAAAGGTGCCCACTAAAGACAGGAATTACTGTCAACAGATTTTTTATACATGATTTTTCAAATATACAAATTATTTTTTTTAAACATGTTTTATTATTAAAAAAATATTGTAAAACCCTTTACATGATGGGATTGATTCTCCTATATGTACACTAGCAATAAATCAGTAAAGCCCTGACCCCTTTAAGCAAATGGTAAACAAGATAATTAACTTCGCTGTCTGCTCCAAATGCATCTGTCAACCTGAAGGCAAATGGCTAATAAAATTTCTTCCTGACCTGAAGAAAATTTGTAGCCCAAAGCATTAAAGCCAATTAAATTTTCCATATGGATAGCATTGAATTTTGGTTCATCCGCAGCCCAAAGGAACTATGCTTTGAAAATAATTTTGCACAGCTTGAAATGCTAATTCAAATGCAGTTTACTTTGGTTTTGAAATGGTTGCACTGATTTTTTTTATTTATGTTTCAGAGACGAACCTGAGACACCAGATTCGCCCTGCCATGTTGTAGAGGATCTATCCATTGTGCCATACTACAAGTTTTCAGCCCCCAAGTCCTGCCAGAGCTACTGTCTGCTTCTCGACCAGTGTTTTTGCAGTGGCAATGCTCTCTATATGTGTAAATCCAAGTGCAATATATCAATTGCTTAGAATTAGTAGATGTAGTCGGCAATTTATCTGTATAATCTTTAACGTTTATTATTTAATGTGTACATTAGTAAACCGAGTATATACAGTTTATTGGTCAGGCATGGAATATTGTTGTTGAATGATCAAAAGTTTTGTTTAATTTATATGATTGGTACATATACAAAGTACATGTTGTTCAAGGTTATTGTAGGGTTTAATGTATGGTTTTACCTTAGGTCACGGACAAATACACTATATGCTCCGTGATTAAGTTTTAAATGTCTGTTTGGTGCATGTTGTGTTTTAACCTTTTAATTATATTTTGCAGTATTGCAAAACATATTTAAATTTATTATGAATGTTTCTTTAACATTTTAGTATAGGGCTTTTATCTACTACAAGATTAATGTAAGCATTGAGCTGATAAGTATCTTTATCGATCCTGCAAAAGAAAGTCGCAAGAAATTTTCATATATATTTCACTGAGAAGTTTCTAGTCAACATACTTGGTGTAACGGTAGCAAATAAATGTATAAATAAGTAATATAGAGAATGAAAGATATTAATGTTGTCTGATAGAATGTGAAAAGCTTGATTTTACAAGCAAACTATATGTGTACATGTATTTATTATTATTGTTATTATTCCTGATGATTTGTGAAGTCTTCATAGAGGGTGAAATACATATGAGACAAATAAGTGTGTTGAGTAGAGATAAATGGACAATTGAGGTTTTGTGACATACATGATGTATATCTGTTTAGAAAAACAACATGTTGGTTAAATATGCAAGAATCTGAGTAAATGATTGTATAGATCTTATCCTCAGTCTTTCAAGATGTAAAATGCAATAACGCGAAGTTTAACACTATGTTCAGATTTTAATATTGTTCACATTAACAGATATATTGTTAAGGTGTGGAATGTCCTTTACATTATTGGCTGATTGTTCAGAAATTTGCTGAAGTCGACAACATTGTTAACAGCATCATTGTTAACTTTTAGAGGAGAAATATTTAATTATAAAGGCATACATTTTAATAAAACAAACACAACTGAAACACATGTCTCAAAATGTGTGAAAAATACTGCAGATCACAAGTATGCATTTAAAATCAGAGTGTCAAAGATTTGAAAGTTTACAGCCATGGTGTTAACAATGTTGTTAATTTTAACAAAGTTCTGAATGTTGGGCCAAAAGTTCTATGTATTATCTTATAACATAAAAACTGTGATATTCATACATTTCATTTTATCATGTTCATTTTAACTTCATTCTTTCCCAGATATTTTCTCGGAAACTTGCCTCTATTAAAATCCATTTTTCATGTGCTTTTAATTTAACAATGTTTATGTCTTGTTAGTAATCAAGAATACTACGCATTATAATCTGTAGCTTCTTTCTATCTGTTGACATTACTCCATTACTCCAAGTTTCAGCAAGATCTACATTGAACACTGCCAATTTTATGTATTTATTGCATATATATTTTTATAGAAATATTTAAAGTGAATAAAGAAAACATATTTTTGAATCTCAAAGGAGTTTGTCTTTATATTACAAGGCATCATGATCATTTTCTGACAATATTGTTGACCTGAATCAGGCATGTTATTGACTTGGCAGCTGGAGGGCTGAAAGCATTTGAGCGATAGTTTCTTGGGATCAAAAACCACTGTTCCGCTGAATTCTTTCAATCCGCTGATAAATCACATCTCTGCTTAATTGAGCTCCTTTACAGAATTTTGTTTGTCACAGCTTCTAAGACAAAGTAGAGTTATTGTCACTGATGTCATGTGCAAAAAAATCAGCCATTATGTGATTACTGTTGAAGCTATTCGCATGAAACATTTTACACATGATACTAGTGACAATATTCAGAAGTGTGGCAGGGCTTATAACAGGGTTTAATTATCATTGAGTTAGTCCCTTGTTGGACTTAAAAGGACAAATCATACTTTTACTTCTGTTATGGGTGCTCTATTTCGGTACAGTCAACTTATGAATGGGTGGCAACAACAAATAAAATCTGTAGTCATAACTGCTCGTTAATGGCAAACTACACCTGCAGATAGTTTTTGGGCATGCAGGATGAAAACCATAGCATTTATCTGCTTGTTTATAAGCTTCCATAATCTGTCATACCATTCTCTAATTTACATCTGATTGACATCTTGGAATTAATTGTCTATAGCATCCTGATTACTGTATATCTAGGTACTGCCTGGACAATCTGCCAATGGCTATGACCATTAATCGCAAGTAGGGGTCTTTCATTTGTTAATGAAGTACAAAGTCAAAAATGTATTTCAGTTATCGCCCAAAAATCAAGGTCAAATTGATTGACCAAGATTTGCAAACAAATATGATTTTGCTCTATTAGGGGTGTCTTGATTCTTTGGTAACTGCATAAAAATATCCGTGTAGCTACAAGTCTTCTGTGAGCAATCCAACTACAAATCTTAAAACCCTATTTTTTAATAAACAATAAAAATCACACTTTTTTAGTATGTATGCACAAGTATGTCTATGTTTCAGCTCCTACTATCTAGAATAAACAATGAAATGAGAATTCCTGATAAAGCATGAAACTGAAATTGCTGCAATGCAACAAATCATGCTTTTAATTTGGATTATCAAGAAATTTTGGAAAATAAACGCTCTTGTCGACAGGCTCTGTGACCAAGATATATTTGTCAATATGGCAATTGCTGGTTCCGTGTATGTGCAAGTGTGTCCATCTGTCTGGACTGAATTTGTCCGTGCTGTATCTTGACCATGCATGAAAGGATTTTCAAAAACTTGTCATGTAGGTTCACCACGATGAGGAGGCGTGTTACTCACATCACATGAACCATGTCTCAAAGGTCGAGGTTCAGGTCAAAAGTTGAAATGATCCTTGTCAGGGATGTATCTTAACCATGTAAATATGATTTTTAAAAAACTTGCCATAAAGGTTCCCCATGATGAGGCGGCCAGTTGTGCACAACACCCAGGTCTGTACCTCTAGTCAAAGTTAAGGCTAGAGGTCAAAGGTTGAAATGATCCATGTCTAGGCTGTATCTCAACCATGCATAATGAATTTTCAAAAAAATTCCCATGAAGGTTCCTCTTCACAAGGCAGGCTTTCGCTCATAATACCCAGGTCTGTACCACAAGGGTCAAGGTGAGAGGTCAAAGGTCGAAATGATCCATGTCCAGGCTGTATCTTGACCATGCATAATAGGATTTTCAAAGAACTTGCCATGAAGGTTCACCATGTGTTGCGCACAAGAACCAGGTCTGCACCTCAAAGATCAAGACTTAGTGGTCAAAGGCTGAACTCGAAGTTCAAGATTAGAGGTCAAAGGTCCAGATGATCCTTGCATGTTCATTCAACAGCAAGTTGTTTTGTATTGCAATTGCATGAGGGGCACTATGTCTATGTCAAAGGCTCTTTCAACGGGCTCAACCGCTATATGGCTTCTAGTTGTTAACTTTAATTTAAAGAAAATTATGATGTTTTTACACCAAAGAGATTAAAAAAGAAAGAAAAAGTTCCAAATAATAAAGTCCTATGAATATATTTGATGAAATATAAAGGGTATTTAAAGTACATGTTGTTAAAAATTCAAAGAATTTGACTAAGTAAAAAATTTGTACTGATGTTGGAAATAGGAGGACGATAAAATGAAGTCACAGAGCGCTATACCCAAATCCAGCCCTCATGACATTGTGTCCTTCAAGTTGTTTAAATAGTAATTATATCATATGAGCATTGAGATACCGGTACGTAAAACAGGAAAAAGACAAGTAAAGAAATGACTCAATATGTTACTCATTAAGACGGCCTCTGACCTATTCATTATAGTCAAAATTTTCTGACTCATAAAGCAAGTCGGTAGAAATCGTAACACTTCATAACATTCAAATGTTATTTAAACACAGAGATTAAGGTATCTGATAAGGAATTATTTAATTTTTTGATGCCTGGTGACCTCAAATTATTTATGGTATCATTTGAAATGGGTTTTTAAGTTGAGGAAGGATATGTAAAATTAATATCTAAAAACTAATACAAAAAAAAAAAAATCCTATTAAGATTGCAAAATAGGTCAAGTCACATCCAATTTCTGTTAAATAAAGTGCAAAAACTATAACTGCAATAACAGCATATGTAATGGATTTTCCATTATTCACTTAACACACCAGGGGCCGGTGGCTCAGAACCTCTAGCAAATATAATGCTACATTACCTTAACAGTCCGTTAAATTGGTATCAGTCCGTATTATCCTTAACACTCCATTAAAATCCTGTTGCTCAGAGACTTAATGCTGCTGTTAAATTATGTCCATAAGTCTCAACAAATAATACTCTTTTAAATAATACCTTGTGAGGAGGTCACCATGCATTCAAATTTAACATCAATGCCAATAATGACCAAAACTTATTTTTATATCTGTGGCCATATTCCTTAAGCATCTTGTGTAGCTGTTCAACTTAGTGAAAAATCTCCAATTGTTAACAACAAATATTATATTTTAAATGCCTTCTGTATTTAACCAAATTTAGTCAAATGCATTTATTATTTGGATCCTTTTCTTGCTAATATCAAACTATTGGCGTAAACACATTGTTTATTTAGAAAAAAGACATTTTTTCACTTATATGAAAATGTGTACCAAGATGGTTACAAAAAAGGCCCCTGATCCCTTAAAATTAATTTCTTTAATACCGGTAACTACAAGCTAAATGCATAAAAACAAACATTTCAAGACAATCACTTTATTGATTCATGCCTGTTTAAAACATTTCAAAAACATGTAAGACAATTACAAAGATATTTTCAAAATTACGATTTTCACATGGACATTGTACAACATATACAAGTGTGGAACAGTAATGGTGCATGATTTCAATTTAGGAAAATATACAACAAATAATATATTCAAATCAGGAAAAGCAATTAATGTGCTTTGATTAATGAACAAACAATTTAGACAACATGTTATTTTTACATGTACTATATCCTGAAGCATCTAAATACATAACATGTACTGACTTTCAAATAGGTCTGTTAACAGCTTACAGTATACATGTACATGAACAATTTTACATGTATAAACATGGCAACTCTTAGCACAGTTAAATGTTTCATCCTTCTTTGAAAATCAAATAATAGACAGGCATTTTAAAGCACATAAAAGTGCTTTTTATACAATAAGTTACATGCATGAACAAAGCAAAACTGCCATATAAATGATCCAAAGGCTGAAGTTCAGGTCACAGTATACAGTGTTTGATACTTAATGTTCTTGTGCATGAGTCCATTGGACTACCGTACACACTTGAAAAACAAGTCCAGCATGTGTAAACAAATTTCAGTGTCAACGAAGAAGGGGAAATAATCAGTAATCAAGCCAATTAGCTTCAAAACAAGATTTGTTAAAAGTGATTTATGAATTAGTAGTAAGGAGTCTCAGACCCCAAGATACCTTTTAGTGTCAATCCGTGCACTACAAATATTATTTTGTTTCCAGAAATGTACACTTAAATGTACACAAACATTTTTATTTCAAAGCAATTTGGCAAACCATTATATTTACAAAGTGAGCATTAAAAATGATTTGTTATGTTGTACATCTTTCATTAATAATTTTGTGTACAAACTATTTCTGTCTGTCAATACCTGCTCACCACTGCAACACACATACATTAGTAACATGATTATTAAAAATGCATTGAGTTCAATGTATATGAAAACACAGAAACACAAATTGTATGTTGGTCTATCCATTTGGAGCAGTTATAGCCATATTTCATCACAACATTTCAAAGATGTAATAATGTTTTGATTAATGATGTTCATAAAGCCATCAAGCTACGGCTTGTTCCATCATATATGCTCTTGTGAGACTGTGAAGCTCATGTAGAACATAGTCCTCTGGCATTGGAAGGTTGCTGATATAAGGCGCCATTGATCTAAAAAACAGACATCATTTTCAATAACTTTATTTAGACAACCACCAAGACGTCTACTACGCAATAAAATGAACCTTTTGCTAATTAAATGTTCAGCAGATTTATATATTTTAACAAGTCATAACCAAGATTTAAACCTTCAAAATATGACTCTGAATCAGAGTAGTAGTTAAACATACATCATTTACAGTTGTGAAGAAACTTGACAAATATTGACGTGTATTGTTTTATGAATTTTAACATAAAAGGATCGGATAATTAATGAAAAGGTTTGTAAGTTGTTATGTAAGTTGCAACAAATGAGGTTCAATGTTATCTACATTAATATTCGAAAAAGTATGAATTTCATCAACCTACACATATATTTCTGGTATCAATGACAACAAACATGTGTACTTGACTCAGGTCAATATCTTTGAAAAATAATATGACACTAAAATTTGTGATGCAAGTGCCACATCTTGACACCATTTCCTGAAAACTTGAACAAGCTATTTTAAGCAATTACTTGTAAACATCTGGGGCAATTACCTGACAGAGGGGTGGGGCTGACCCCTGGCTTCAGCCTGTAGTGTGAGGATGAGCCGTAGGAAGTTGGCTGCCTTCTTGGCCATCTCTGACTGACATAGTCTGGAAAACAATGGGGTAGTTGGACTTTTTTTGTTGCTTGGCACTCATAGCCATGTAATTGGTTTGTTATTTGTGTGTCATGCAGTGTTAAATACATGTAAACTTGCTGATAACTTCACTGCAATCTAGAGTACCCTGGATTGATCTACTGACTTAGTCATTTATAACACTAACATAAACCATACATTTCTTTGATAATTTATTATTTCTATAAAATGGAAATTTAGAATCACCAATTATTTACAACCAAACGAGTGTATCTAATAGTTGTTATTCATTTCAATTTACAGTTAAAACACTTTTTTTTAGCAACATGGTGCTGTCAACATGGTGCTGTGAACATCATATTGCACTAAATACCCATTCTTATTGTGCAAACATCTCTGGCAATTAATACACCAGATTCTACAGTGTATATCTGCAGGCCCTCAGCATGAAAAAATACCTAGCAATAACCAGATCGGAAGGCTACAAAGTATATATGATAGCATGTTATACCTGTCCTTTGAAGTTCTACATGGCAGAGAGCCAACCTTGGTACACAGGGCCTGCACCTCTGGTAGAAGCTGGTCCAACTCATACAGCTGCCGGTCACCTCCAATCTGAGTATACACAACGTTCAATGATAAAATTACTTAAACAGGAGCCTAGCCTCCCCATGGTCACTTGTTTGAGGTTGTTTGTCAAAGGTGGTCAAAGTTATCAATTTGATTATACAACCATCAGCCATTATTTATTGACAAAATTTATTCTTCTTATTGGTCAATTGAATGGTTAAATGACAACCAGCATCAAAAAATAATTCAAGTTAATTGCTCCAATCTAAATACATAAACATAATAACATATTCATTAAAACAATCTGGTGTGACAATTCATAAATCTATCTCTTAACAAACCTGTAACAATTTAACACGAAGGAATAGAGCTACATGCATATTTTTCCAAAGACATGTACATCAGAAATAGACAAAAACACTATTACATTTAATTTTAATTGAATTAGTTAGTTTATACTAATTTCATTTCCCTCGATTGTGACAAAAGCTGAAATGTAATCAAGCTTGAGTCTGTTTCTTGGGCAGAAACCAGACCTGATGTCCATTTTGAAAGGCCATGAGAAGGTTACCCTGGTGGGGATCATAAACATTAAAACATTATCATCTGCATTAAACATGTATATTGGTTGTACAGCCATTTTTGGTACAGCAAATTTACAACATGTACCTGAGAGAGTAGTTTTATGCCGTCACAGATGTTGATATAGTCTAGGAGCACCTTGCCGCCTGTGTGCCAGTCGAGAATGCTCGCGCAGCGGGCAGGAGCAGATAACTCCACCAGAGACTCGCGCAGGGAATCATGGTTCTCTGTATTGAAGAGGGGTGTTTGTAGAAAGTCATAATGTGATACATGTACAAATGTAATATATTTTCAAAAAACTTATTGCTACATTTCCCATAACTACAGATAAGGGTCATAATTGGGGTAAATACCAATTTAATTGGCTAATTATGTTATATAAAACATCTGTTCGTTTCCATTCACAGTGTACGAAATTCAGATTGGAATCCACTAGCCCATTCGGGCTACCAGATACGAAATTTTACTAGCCTGAACCCAATTTCACTAGCCCAAACTTAAACACTATAAAGTATCACACGTTCTGAATAATTTTTGGAAGTTTGAATAGGATTCTGCAATGATTCTGATCATCTAATCAAGCATACAGTTTTAATAAATGTTTCCTAATTTGAACAATGCGTCAGTTATTAGTTTTAGTCATAACGTATTAAAGTAATCAAAAAGTTAGTAACTCAAGTTTTCAAAAAGGTAATAAAAAGAGAGAAATATTTTCTGAACATATCATTTATTTAAAGGAAAGAATTATGCATGTACTTTAAGTTCTGTTATCCAATGTATCCTTGTCAAATCTGATATCCACCAGCGATTGTGCGATGACATTTTTCCCTTTTCAACTTTCAGTTTCACTTTTAAGATTCGGAAGTTACAACAAAGTGTTCCGATGTTTATATTGCCAATGTTCCTATATATGTTCTTTAGAATAAATGGCAAAGCAATTCAAAGTTGTAAAACAGAACCTTACTGCACCGTACACTGACAACGAGTTGACTTTGTCCAATAGTTCTCCTTTCACTTTGATTAAATTTGTCAGGAAGTAAGCGGGCACCTGTTTCCTGCGCATTTAACTTTTGTAGAATGATAAATTTCTGTCCGCATTAAAAACTTAAATATCTTTCTTTTTATTTTAGCTAATGAATAAAATATATTTAAACAAAATAAATATCAATGTTCATATTGCTATTTTAGCATTTTTGATTTTCATAGCCATCGTAGTAGTTGAAAACTGCCGACGTTATCCGTTCATTTACATAATGGGCGGAGTTATTGATGTCATAGAGTTTGACTGCTGCTAACAGACACATCTACTGGTTAGAAACTGATCGATAATTACTTGGTACTTCGGGCTTTAATTAATTTTGACATGTGTTTATGTTCATTGATTAAATAAACAAGCATTCAGCAAATGGCTTGAACCCTGAATCGCCGAGCAATTAGCTTTTTATCATCGAAGATTTCAGCGAATCCGACTTTGCCGTTGTCAAGGCGACTTAGTCGCTCCAGACGGCTTAAAGGACGCATTCTTAAATAATAAGGCTTTGCGTATAAAAATACATGATGCTTTACATGTTGATTAATTGACATGTTGTTGTTTTTTAAATCACACATGGAAAAAATGGTAGCCTGGTCGGGCTAGTTTCTGTGGAAAATCGGTAGCCCCAGCTGAAATTTGGAAGCTACTGCGAATTTCGTACACTGCATTCAATGTGCCAGTAGATTTAACAATTACCATTACACTTAATTGAAAGTAACCAAGGTTAACACTACCCTTAACACTATAACATAAGGGCTTGAAATACACTAATAAAAAGTTACCTGTAGCTCTGAGTTCATAAACTGTACACAGTACACAAACAGAAGAACTTAAGAGTTTCATTTTCATTTTTTTCAAAACTTAAAAAAAAAGCGTTATTATCAAAAACGTTACTCCATGTCAGAAGCTTTCCAAGAGTGACAATACCCAGTCATCAAAATTAGACTTGAGGATGAAAAAGCCCGAATTCTTATACGACTGTTTGGCATCAAATTTTTGAACAAGCCCAGCCTTATAAAATTCAGAATGTGAGCAAGCCCAGAAGGCATTTTACCAGTGCAGGGCTTGGGGCTTGTGTTAATTTCGACCACTGAATACCTTCTCACATGAAAAGATCTAAAAAAGGCAAGCAAAACTACTCAGGTATAGAGTAAACAGACTGACAAGACCAAACTCTTGCAAAATAGATGCAAATCAATCCTTAAATCTATATACTTGCTTACCATGTATGATATCATCGGCAGCAATGTGCCTGAGCAGCACTAGATGGCTTCTGTTCCACTGTCCTGCCCTCAACAAATGACGTGCCTCCTCTCTCGGCCGGTTCTCATAACTCGCACGCAGGGCCTGTAAATTATACATGTATACTTCTGTTTATAAACAGAATTAACATTTAATGGTTTTGAAGTATTTAATAGTGGTGGTGTTATATTATGTTTAACTTATTTGACTTTAATTAATGATCAAAACAAAACAAAAACGTTTATGTGTACAGTTAAAAAATATTAGCCATTATAAATGGGGTTTTCATTAAATAGCTACCTGGCCACAAAGTCCCCAGTTAAAAAAACGCCAAAATATTTCTGAAATATTTTTATCTGTACACACGTTTTTGATGTATTGCAAACTGTAACTGTTAAACAGATTTAAGATAACTGAAGTCATGATTAAAATCCTTCATTGAAACGGCCTCCTGCCCACTATATGTCCTACCTTAGCACTGTGTATCCACTCAGTGGGTACATGCAGCTTGCCTCGCAGCAGTTCCTCCCTCTCCATGTACGATTCCCCACCCTCCAGTTGCACGTGCCGACACAGCAAGCCATGTACAACATTCTCACGACTAAAAGCAGAATATAGGCATACTACTGAAAACCTGCTGTCAGATTTATAAACATACTTTTTTGGTAAATTAATTGAAACTTAAATATTAATTCTTTTAAACCAGAGCTTTGCAATGCTAATGCCTGTCTGTTTGTATTTTTGTTTCTTCAGTAAAAACAGGGCATAGCTCTATCTAAGTCAGAGTTATAGTCCTTACTAAATATGTGTGCATTGTCCCTTCAAACAAGTGTACCAAAGATTCATGTATCTTTCACAATTTTTGAGTCATAGCCCAGGTTAAACTATTGCATGATGCTGCTGAGGATGAAACCAGGGCTATAGATGACAATACTTAGATTTCTTCTTTGAAAAAAGACATGCTAAAAACTTCGACAAGTAAATATGTAAACACTGTCTTTGTTCACATATTTATAAACTGGAACATATGCCTATTCCTTATAACTAAAATGCATAGGATTTCATAAATATTAGGGATGGCAACGAGTACCCGAGCATTCGATTGAACGTCCGAGAGAAAAAAAATAAAAAAATCTATAAAAATCACCAAATACACGATTTACAGACAAAATATCAGATCTGGTTAGTTGCCAAGAGGACAATTAACGGTCCCTCTAATCCCCGCTGTGTACAAAATTGACCTCAATCAATTAGTTGAGAGTTGTTGTGATAGTTGCCAACTGTCAACAAAGGACCCCTATTTCAAATTAGCACTGATGTCAATTAGCGAAGTTTTGATAGCGGTACTTTCACCTACACAATTCTATTGTATACCAATTAGAGACCTTTCGTCAAACAATGGACGCTAACGAGCAAGTATCGACCGTTACGAAAATTTATTGATTTCTTAACGGGCGTATTTTAACTATTTTTGCAATGATTATCACAATTGATTGGTTGATATTTTAAATCAAGAATTATGAATATTAATGAGGTCAACAACAATTACACAGTACGAAAAACTATCATTTAAAAATTAATTTATAAAGTGAACAACTGAACTTCGTATTGAATTTCGTTCACTATTTTTATGTATGCTTTTAATTTTCGTTCATTGCAATTCTTGTTCATTTCTGCAGTGCATAATTGTATAAAATGAAACGAATAAGACAAATTAAAAGCCTAACAACATTTGTTTTCTTTTTATATCATTTTTTGTTAAAATACGTAATGAAAGTTTACTTTAAAGGTGAAAATGACCAATAATACGACCAACGCACAATATACGTCATTAACGATACATGTATACACAATCTTGTCTTTGCAAACACATATTCAATTTTCCGAGTAATCGAGTACCCGAGTACTCGATCGAACGATCGTCCGAGTACTCGAGTATTAATTTTACTACTCGTTGCCATCCCTAATAAATATTCAGAGCATGTTTTGAATCTTCTTCATCAATTGAAAATACTCACTTAAATTTCAACAATACCATTTCTAATTTACCTGTCATTACAGATAGGTCAGTTTACCAACAAGTAATGAATTTATCTTTTTGTCAGTTCCTAGTTTAAAATTGTGACGGCTTTGTTAAATCATGAAAGGAATCAACGCTAAATCCAATACATTGCTATGTTTTAGATTTGCCATTTTGGTGTTAGTCTATACATGCCCTCACCTGACAGAATTGTCGATGTGTAAGGCCACAAAGACCGCCCACTCCCACAGCCCCAATGATTCAAGATGGGAGGCAAAGTTCATATGGAGACTGGCCCGTTGGTAGGATGACAGATGACGGAAGGAAAGGCTCTCCATTACTTGACCAAGGTGCCAGCTGCAAAAATAGTTAGCATTAATCAGAACAGTCATAAACATAAAACCAGGTATTTTACTTTATATAACAGGAGCCATTTAAAAGTGTCCTTTCTTTTGAGATATTTTTTGAGATCATGTATTTTTACCTTTTAATTTACAGCTGAGAAGTGTAGTACTTTAAACGGGATTCAACCACTATTTGTTTCCCCAAATAAATGGTCAGGGCCCGTTACCAAAAAAACAAAATTTTAAGCCCTGCATTACTATAAACATTCAAACTACTCAGGTCTCATGATGTAATGATTTGAATAATTATAAGGGAAAGCATGTCCATAAATACCCACAAGTGGGTCATTGTTAACATACAGATATTTATACTGGGGGCAGAGGGATGAACAGCAAGTTAAAACAAGAGCACCACCTGCGGGTAATGAACGCTCGCCTGATCCTTTCACTGTTTATTTATTTCATATTGTACTATCAGATAGTGAACAGGTATTCCAAAGTTTAAAAGTGATAGCTTTGATAGTTTGCATGTATAAAGTGACCCAAGCACAAAACTAAAAAAATCAGACTAGCTAAAAATGTGGGTCCTTAGAAAGTAATTTAGTCAGGGTGGGTTTTCTGATTCAGGAAAATCTCTGGTCTGATTTTTTTTTTTACCAGATTATCTGACTCTCATCTCACCTGAGCCTGTAGTCCAGTTGACTGGGTGTGGAGGTGACAGGGTTCAGGAGGTTCTCCAGCGGGTGACTCCGCCTACAGTACAGGGACAACAGGTGGTAACACGTGTCCCAGATGGGCCCCTCCCTGTCCAGCTCCAGCCCCTCCTGTTCAAGGTAGGGGGGCAGGGGGGCACAGCAGTATGACGAGTAATCACCTGTGCCGGTGAATGAGCGGTCATAAATCTCCACGGCCTCCTGGATTGGGGCATCAGCCTGACAGCAATACCTGAGATGAATGAAAAATATTATGATTGCACCATATTTGAGAGCATAGAATGGGGGCAACCAAACCTTAACTACTGTAAGGATATATAACAAGGTTATTCACTTTAACCACCCACTGAATGGCATGGTACAAAACAGTCACATACCAGGGTAATCTTAATAACTTGGGTTGTGGGTGATTCAACTACTTTCGATCGACATGACAAGAAAAACAACCCATCCCTAGATAAATTATTCATGCATAAGCAGTAGAAACTGCAACACATACATACACCTGGCCAAGGGTGAGCATGTTTCAATTTGGGAAAAAGTACTAGTACAGTTAGTGAAACCTGTCTGACCCTCCAGTACAGTGAGGTAAAATTTATGTGAGAACAAATATTTCCAAATTTGCTATAGACAAAGTACAAAAACTATTTTTTTTGGTCTGGTATAAGTTGAAGAGTTTCCTGACGTCTGGTGATGATACTGTAACAATTGAGTTCTTCTAACATTGTAACAAGAACTATGGATTTTACCTTTCAATACATTGCTATGTTTCAAAATTCACGATTTAGTTGTTTTCAGAAAAATCACAAAAATTAAACTCTCATTTTGGCCCACATACCAAAGATGGAGGGCAAGCGCACGTTTCCAGTCCAGCCCCTCGCACGTGTTGACTGTCATCCCACTGCACGTGAGCACGAGCTGACCTGCCAGCAGGCTGTACACCTTCAGCAGTGTCTCATTGATGAAGTTGTTAGCCTGTTATAGATGTCAGATATACAAATAAATATTGAAGAAAGGACTGAACTTTGATTTATTATGAGAGATAACATGTGGATTTTGAAATCATCCTGCTTAAAATGCAACCAAATTCAAATCTAGTCGGGTATTTTCCCAAAATATATCTCATTGAACACATTTAGGTATCTGAAAGTTTTGAATGAGACCACTAGCATCTATTGATAAAGAATATAAAAAACGTTATTCCATAAACATTTTAGCATGCTACATTCAAAGTACATGTATTACTCTTCACATTTTAGCAGAGAATTCCAAACATGTTTTTTGTAAGGTTGTCACTGAGTGATCAGTGCACTCACTTCTCACATTGGCGACCATGGTTCCATTCCCGGCCCAGGGCACATGTGAGTTCGGTTTGTGGTTACCAAGTTGCACAAGAGGTTTTCCTACGGGTCCTCTGGTTTCCCCAACAACTCAAGACCACACTCTTGCGTAACATCATTCTAACGAGACTGATTAATATCATGTTGTAATAACTTGTTTCACAATCGTTGATAATAAAATAACATTAAACTAAGTGTTTTATTGTAGGTTAAACTTACACCAAGTTCAATATATTCCTCAAGCTGTTTAGAGATCATTTGTCTGGGCATGTAGTTGCTAATGGACTGGGCCAGCAGCAGGGCCAGCCGGGGATTTCCCGCATTCTGGGCGAGCTGACATGCTTCAACGATTTGACGACCAGTCATGGCACTCAGGACACTGACTAACTGACCGTTCTCCTGGTGAGGGTAGATATGAAGGTGGTAAAGGGTACATTCATGTGGAGTTACATAGATGTGTAAGGACAGAGGAAAGAAAGTTTCATTTAAAAGGTTTGTGTACTTTTATCAGTGAATTGGTATACAAAATAAAAACCCTGCAAAACTAAATAAAATTTCGTCAAGAAAAATCAATGATGTCCAAGTATAAAATAAATGTAACCCTGCAAAGCTACACAATCATTGAAGAGAAACATCACTGATGTGGATGATAATGCTTTAACTATGTGGCACTCAGCGTGGCAAATGCTAGTAGTAGGTGAAAGCAACGAGTTCTTAGTACTTCTTTCTTTAATGTCCCTTTAATGTTTAATATATTCATTTCCATGTGTTCAGTCACTCAAACCTAATTTTAGACTTTAACTCCAAAGGCACATTCAATTCACCTAGACATGATTTCTACACTTACATGGATTTCATGTTATTTTCTAACAGTCTAAAATCCACAAATTCCAATTTTTTTCCAATGCACTGTGTCAATGCCAGCAAATGAAATCTGATTGCATTGTGTTACAGAACAAAAATTCTCAGCTAACGCAGTCATAATGAGGTTATTCTCAGCTAAATTTTGTCCAAACATTATGAATATGTTATATTCGAAAGAGCTCAACTTGGACTATTTATCCACATGTCTGACCTTGTATTTGTTTTGCTGCACCTCCGTACTTATACTGCCTGCAGACACGTCAGCCAGCCACTGAGAGAACGCCTCTCGTCTCGCATTGTGGTACAGGTAGCTGTCCTTACCTACTTCTGAAACAGACAACAGTACAAATGCAACAATTCAGCACACACTGAATTCTTGTGCTATATCAAAAGCACCAGTTCACAAACAGGAGCATGTTTTGTAAGGAGGTTGTTTTGTCTTTTGAAAGAACAATGAAAGCTAGATATCATGAAACTAGGAAAACTTCAAGGGGATGCCAAGCTCGTCTGGTTGGTTTATTTTAGTCATAAAACGGCCAGAGCCCAACAATGATTAATGCCAAGGTTATGCGCTTAGCTATGTGTATTGCCTAACAACACAAAGGCTATCACATTACCCCAACATTTTCTTCATAAAAAGTACACAACCATGTACATAGTGTGGTACAGTACCATGTATACTGCATACATACCTAGGTCCTTAAACTCGGGGAGGTTTCCCCACAGGGCCACACACAAATCCCAGACCATGCCCATGTGTTGCACACTGTCCTCATCCTGGTGACCACCTGTATGAAGAACACAATCATGAACATATAAATATATGGCTCAAATATCACAACAATACTTAGGTCTCAGTCTCAACTAATATTGCCAAAACATAACATCAAAAGTGATTCAAAATCTTTAACTATTTTTACCCCTTTTAAAAGCACATTCTTTCATAGAATATGTTGATCAAAATTGTTGTCCATTTTCCAAGGAAAAGATATCATACAGCATGAAATGTTTTACAGTAATTCTCAGGTACTTTTTTGCTCCAGAACTTCTTTCTTTCATGTTTGCAAAAAAGATTTTATCAACATATTCTATGGGAAAACACCCTTTCAGAAGGAGTAGTCATATAAAATGTTGAATCATACTCGCATTTGGAAAAACTGACTCGACTTGGACAACTAAGATGTGATATTGGGGCCTGGGTCAGAACTTATAAAACATTGTAAGTCATATCCTAAATTAAGTATCTCACTGATCATAATTATATAATAATTTAATAATATATGATATACTTTATCTTTATTGATTTTATTGAATATTCATTCTTTTATACACACTTATTCTCTTCTGTTAAATTAGTTATGAAAATGTTAAGAAATCAACTTAAGTTAAGGAATGACTGAAGATGTTTCATGAATACTGGCCTGGGTGCTTAAACAAAGATACATGGGAGACAACTTTCCTGGGTTACTATGCCTACTACTAATATAATAGCGTACTAAGATTCTTCAGCTCTTCCTGGTTTCTTTCTGCGTACTGGTGCAGGGCCTCTACCCCCGGGGTGGGAGCAAACACCGGACACTCCCCCTCAAGGCTGCTCCGTGAGTGAACCAGCTGAATTTCTAACATCTCACAGTGATTTTGCTGGAAATGAATATGAGTCAACCCGTTTATTTTGTATCAGTTATATAAACAAATCTAGATCCGAATATATTACAGAAATTAAGCTTGGCAAAACAAAAGAAGTTTGATTACTACATTCTTTTCAAAAACAGGTAGGGTAGGTAGGCTACATAACAACATTATTGTCACCAGAGGGAAATGGTGTTAAAGTAATCTTCCATATAAAGCTTTAAAGGTTTTAAGCTACATTTTAAACACATACTTGCATGTTTTGTTCTTAAGCTTTTCTATAGCTTGCTTTATATTCCAACAGATAGTAAATGTATTTTAAAATAAAGTCACACATTAGCTTTGGAAGCAGCAAATAATTATCTAAAATATCCAAAACTTTCAATTATTAATTATCATAAGGTGCTGGGGTTACTCACTATGACTGTTTTATCACGTGGGTTTATGTGATCTGCCACGTTGACCTTCTGTAGATGGACGGTCCAAGCCTTGTTGGCTTTGCTGGCTGGTCGTCGCTGACCTCCAGTGAACAGGTTAAATGTACCTGCTGGCCTTTCCTCCTCTAAACATTGACAAGAAAACAAGATTAAACATTTTTTTGACAAATCTGCAATGATTCAAACTATAGTATACAACATTACAATCAATGTTTACATTTGTCCCAGATCTTCAATGATTTTTTTTTTTTACATTCAGCCTGTCTGATATTGAAATACTCAAATGGTACTATGAATACTATGAAGGCAGCAATATTTAGAACATATATACAGTCAAGCAAACAAGTGCCTCTCATCCAAGATGGAGTCCCACCAGGAATACTTTCTTTAAGCCTCTCAAAAAGGAAACTAGTTCTGGTTAGGCCTTGTACATTTGGTTCAGGTTACCCAACTGTATGTTCTTAGATAAAGCCTAATAAAAACAAAAAAATAAAACCTACCTACTCTACCTGTTCTTGAAAACGATGTAACCCTAACCAAACCATTTTTTTTGGGCCTTAACAAACAGACTCAACTAGAACTGTAAGCCATAGGCAAACGAATACCCCCCACCCCTCCATGTCTAGGTTGTTTGCCCTGGAGTTAGGCCGGACAAAGCTAATTTTGCCTACAAGGGGAGATAACTCCAGTCAGGGTCATGTGACCTGTACCAAATTCACAGAGGCGAAAGTTTACAACATGGCCATTAATTTCTGACAGTTTGATAAACATTTGTTGAATAATAACAAAGATGAATCCCGGACAGGGCTTATTTTGCCTACTTTAACACATCAAGGGGAGATAACTCCAGTCAGGGTCATGTGACCTGTACCAAATTCACAGAGGCGAAAGTTTACAACATGGCCATTAATTTCTGAAAGTTTGATCAAGATTTGTTGAATAATAACAAAGATGAATCCCGGACAGGGCTTATTTTGCCTACTTTAACACATCAAGGGGAGATAACTCTGGTCAGGGTCATGTGACCCGTACCAATTTCACAGAGGCGCAAGTTTACATCATGGCCATTAATATCTGAAAGTTTGAAAAAGATTTGTTCAATAACGACAAAGATGAATCCCGGACAAAAAAAAAACGGACGGACAGACGGACAGACGGACAACCCGATTCCAGTATACCCCCCCCCCCCAAACTTTGTTTTGGGGGGTATAAAAATGATTTATATACAGCTGTCTTTACAAACTAGCTGAACATAATAACTCAATCAAGCTCCACCTACCTTCCTCCCTGGGTTGTACAGGGTCCCCACAGTGAGCGAGGGTCCAACCTGGTCCCCAGCCTACCCGGAAACTGCGCCCCATAAACAACCCTGCGTCTACCAGTAGGGCCTGCTTGTTGTACATGACGCTCTCCGTCACCGTGGGAATGACCTTGGTCACCCGGGAGCCCAGCGCCCGCTTCTGGTAGTCGTGCTGGCTCATTCCACTCTCCAAGAGCATGTACTCCTTCACAGGCGGCTGGAGGGGCTCCTGCCGATAGCTGCTGGCTCGTATAGGCTCAGGGGTAATCAATCGTGGTGAATATAGGCCTATACAAGATAAAATCTTAAAGATGCACTCTTACTCTCAAATACGATTTACCACCAATACAATTGTTTAAATATACCAAAAAGAATGAATCAATGTCGAAAACAACAATGGTTCTTATGAAAGATACCGAGTTAAATTTGAAAGTAAGGGGCCGAAAACACGGTTTTCTACCTTATGAGATGATAGTAGATTATAATAAATATTTTAGCACTCACCAATCATTTAATAGTTTTGCGTTTTAGCAATTAAATTTACTGTTACAATCTTGTTATCAGAAATTCATATTTTCCATGAATGTATTATTTAGTAAGTAGTTAAAGGTTAATCACTTAAAATTTGTGTTATACATGTGTATGTATTAATTTTTGAATAAGAGTGTCACTTAAACAAAAATAATCTGAGATCATACTCTACATAATTATTCTATTTAACCAACTCTGTGATATTAAGTTAATGTATTCTCGATTAAAAAATCAGCTATGATTCTATCAATTGATCTTAACCAAAATTACAGACTGAATTGCTAAGTTCTACCATGTCTTAAAATTCACCCTTCAGATTTATAGTTTTCATACATAAATATTAAACATGTTCAACAATTGGAAGACATACAATCTCATTAATAAAAGATTTATCGCACCACCCACCTGCTTCTGGCACTGTCTCCTTAGGCAAGTTACCCAGTTTGACAGGGGTCATGTACTTCGCCTTCAGGGTGGAGCTAAACAGACTGGGTCCACTCCCCTCACGCCCTCGTAGAAGTGGGGAGCCTGTAGGTGGGGCAGACTTCTTTCCAAACATTGACCCATCTACAACATAGAGGGGGCAGTAATAAATCAGGCTAAATGATAACGTATTTAGTTTCACAGCTTAAGTTTTGTAGCCAATAGTATGAAAATGGTAAATTCTTTGGTTCGGTCAAAGTTAGCCAAATTAATTATTGATAAATCACTCAAAAGAAAACCTGTGGACAAGTTATCAAGGTTTTATATAACAAGCTGCTGTTCTTTGAAAGCTTACCCAGTAAGTGCGCTTTTAAATGAATTACATCAACTATGTCCTTGTGATAACATGATAAAAGAACTTAACAATAGTAACGCAAACCAAACATTTGTTGGTTGTTTTCTTCAGTTGAAAAGGGGCATAAAGGGGCATAACGATTATTAAGACAGATTTATAACTTATAAGGGAACATTTCAGTATTGTCTCTGGCAACACATGCACAAGTTTCATTCTAATATCTTGAACAGTTTTAGAGTTATAGCAATGGTTAAATGTTTTGCACTACCTCCCTGATGAGACACCACGGCTGTGACAATAGGTCCACTTATTTTTTTCTTTGAAGAGCAGATGAGCTAAATTTTGCATCTTTTTATTTCAAAATCTTAAGCATTGCATTTCATGCTTAAACAACAAACCTAAGCAGTGACCCAACTCACCGAATGCGGGTGCTGGTGCGTCCTCGTCCATGAAGAATGAGGCCTTCATGACCTGCATGCTGCGGGCGTCTACTCCCATACTGGTCGCCAGACGATGGGACGAGGGCTGCTCATCTATCATCTCCATCTCATCTTCACCTTCTGGTGGGGGGTGGGGAGATGAGTGAAATATTTAAGGCATATTTGAAAATGTCATGAAGACCTATCAAGCTGTATTATTGATTTTTTTTAATCCAAAAAGGTATTATTCTTATATCTTTTGTGAAAGACTTCCAATTTCCAGGTGCAAATTTCGTTTTGATAATTATGATACTGATACCAATGATAAGTTCTTGAAAATAACTGACAATTACATAACAAATTATTGTCCTTACTGTTGGTATTTTTAATGGTTTTGTTCAGCTGAAACAGGCATCATTTTTTTTTAACAAAAATTATAAACCCTTCACTAACCTATGCCAGCTGCAGGAGCCCGTCTCTGGGCGGCTAAATCTACTATTTGTTCATCGTCACCCATGGGCACCTCCACCCGGCCACCTGCCCCGCTTCCTTCACTTTCCTCATCATCAGTGCCAATTGTAAACCGGGCAAGACTTCCGTCAGCGCGACTTTTGATTCCAACTACTGGGGGCTTGAGCCCGGCTCCTGCCTGGGCCGTCTGCTGCTCGAGACGAAGCTTCTGCTTCTGTAAACATCAGGGGCCCATTTAACTGAAGGGTCTAACTTTAGATGAATTCATAACATTGCAGTTGAAAGGTTTGACAGTAATCAAAATTTAGTCAAGCCTGCAACCCAGAATCACGCCTAGGCTTTTTAAGAAAAATCTCATTGTCAATGACTGGTATAAAAAGCTTTAAAACGAGGAACAATTTCTTAGACAAACAAAATATAACCAAGACGAAATGCATCTAACAAAAAGCTGTGTGATATCTAGTTGTATCTAGTATGTCTTCAAGAAACATTTCCTGATTCTGGTTTTATACATTAGACATTTAGAATCATTTTAACCCTTATTTTCTCTATACTGGTATATACAGGCCTTCCAGCAGCCACTATTAAACAAAAAAGTAGGAAAAAAGTAGGAGGTTTTCTGACAGAAAATAAGGAAATAGTATGAATATTTTTGGTTAAATATGTAATTATTAATAGCTATTAACTTACCTAGAGGAGATGTTTTTAATGCAAAATCATACCTTTCTATATGCCACATTGAATATTTTAGTGAATGATGCTTGGTCGGTTTCTGTTGCTGAACTGTGTGGGTGAAAAGATGATGCACGTCAAAGTGGAACATGTTGCCACACCTTACAACAACAGAAACCAGCCAGTTTGACATCTTTTGTTTTTTTCTGCAAATAAAATTAGCACAAAGATCAAACTTTAATATTTTTGCGGACTTTATTTTCAAAAGTAGGAATAGTAGGAGTTTTTTAGAAAAAAGTAGGAAAAAGTAGGAACGTTGAAAGGCCTGTATATAACCAAGACAAAACTTATCTAACACAAAGCTGTGTGATAGCTTGTATGTCTTTAAGATATGTCTCCTGTTTCTGGATTCGTACCTTAGGCATTTACAAACATTTTTACCTTGATTTTCTCTAAATCCGTGTAAAAATATTGACCCTTGACCAATATTCCTTAAGTTTACTATACATGTGTACGTGAACACCATTTCAACAAATACTTTCAATTTGACCAAGATCTTGCAAATAAATGGTACTGGTGCAGAAGACTTAAAGTTTGATCATGGAACTTTTGACAATGTTTCGTGAGGCTCCAATGAAATTTCTTTATTGCCTCAAATAAGTCAGTGAATTGAAAATTGCAGCTTATCCATGAGGACGTCCTAGGTTCTTGTAACAACACCGTGGTTTGTCTTTAACAGATGTAGCCTACCCTTGCATGAATTAGTGGTTTGACAGATTCCCAAACTCCAAAATCTGATGTCCTAGTTCCCGACTTAGATCTAAATTAAATTAAGAGTAGAATATGAGTGTTTAATTGGACAGTAAAAATAACTGGCCAATAGATTGAATGGAATCACTGAGGCAAATATAAGGATAAGAATAATATTTAATTCAGGGGTCACAGGTTTGATTCCCCACCGCACCACTTAAAAAAAATACTAATCTTCTTCTGGGAGGGACGTTAAATGGGGGTCCCTTGTGACAGTGTTATTCACTGGTTCACGTTAAAGAACCAGAGTAGCTCTTGCCAGGGTAACAATGACTAACAATCTTCTCAGAGCACTCGCCGAATAGGCCTTTCGCGAGTGCGAGTATAAATAACCTTACGCACACGCACACACACACACAAACATGTCTGGCCCCCAAACTCAAAGTGATTCTTCTCTACCTGCTCAAAGATGTCAAGCAAAAACAATACTCCTGCTGAAGACCACTGGGCCAAAGCCGGGTTAATGTTCATTATACATTCAAACATTTATTTCTCTGTCATTATACTGCCACATCAGCAATGTCTGCTGTGTGACATGTACTGGAATCTGACATATAATTTCAGCGCAGTCAGGGTTCTCATTTATTCACCTTTTGCAGTCCCTGTACTCACACTTTACGCAAAATTCATATTAAGTAAAGTAAAATGGGACTCTTCGATGGAAAGATGGAAATTTTCTTCTGGGTCTGACAGTTTTCTGATTTCAGTAAGATCCCTGACCACATGGTGTAAATTTAAACCAACAGAGCAAGTATTCATAAAACATCTTAAATAATATTCCGTAATTCCATATGGCCTAAAAAAAATAATTGTTTGGTTAGGGTTACATCCTTTTCAAAAATAGGTAGGGTAGGTAGGCTTTTTTTTTTTTTTTTTATTAGGCTTTATATAAGAATTTCATTTTCATCATTGGAGAATGGTGTTAAAGTTATCTTCTATATAAGCAATTAAGGTTTTAAACTACATATTGAAAAGCAAAAAAAAAAAAGAAAAAAAAAAATTTTTTTTTTTTTTTTTTTTTTTAGTTTTTCATTTTTTTTTTTCGAACTGACTATACAAACGTTAAGGTCGGCGCCTATTCCGTAGGTAGGGTCGGGTAACCCGAACTAAATGTATTTTTTTTTTTAGGCCTATTTCAATGGTAAAATCATGATATAATACTTGACAATTTTTACATACTTTATTTCCATTGAAATTATTTTTAATACACACTTCTATGTTGAAATACTTGCACATTTTTTTTTTGGACATTAAAAATGCAAAACATTGATTTAACTAAGATAGGAAATGAATTCAGGTGTTTTATGAATTACAGCCAAGACTTTCAACTGATCAGATGGCCTAAAAAGAATTTAAAGGGAATTGACACCAGATGCTACAATGACAGGAAAACAAAATTGTCAAAAACTTAAATCAAAGTGACATCGTTGTGTACAACCAATCAATCACTGATGTATCATATTGCTTACAAAACATTCATCTTTAAGCAGTTTTTGCACATTTTTCTAATTGGAAATTTACTGGGGTTCTCTACCACATAAATCCCATTAAGTTTAAAAAAAAGGGTCAGTATATTTATCTGTACTCATCAACAGATTTTGATTTTAACTTGGACACCATAATGCGCTATTTTGAAACAGGGAAACACAGATGAGACAGCAACATGATTGTTGCGTTCATTATTTCAACCATGTCAAGTGATGTATTATCAGTCTCCTACTAGCTCACATTGAAAATTCTAGACTTGTTTTGAGGAAATAGTGTAATTGCCGATTTCCTGACCATCTGCTGTCTAGTCCCTTTAACGCAACCTGTGAACATTGTACTTGCTCTTAAGTAAATTTTCCTGTCTCTTAAGTTAGTTTGGGGCAAATAATCACAATTTTTCCATGACCAATTTTATTTAATATATATATATAATTCAAAAGAGAACCTATCAATGATTGACAACAATTTACTGAAACATAATATTATAATAACAAATTTAATAATAAATCATTAAAGGAATAAAATGAATGACCATCATTGCCAGTGTGGTTACAATTCTAATTATATCTACAGTGTTGATAATCAATTTTTTTACAGAAGATAATTTCATTTTTTTTTCACCACATGTGCTAAATACACAATCTACACAGTTAGCAGATTATTCCATACATCTACTGTTATGTTACAAAGTCATTAGTATCTGCCTGACCTTCTTTTTACATTAAGCATAAAAAATTATATATATGTATAATATACATGTATGTTTTACAATAAGTATGAAACTAACTAAAAATATGAAGTATATTTCAATTATTTACAAACTTTAATGACTCAATATGTTGCTTCAGATTTACTGGTATCAATATTAATAAAATCATAACAATAAGCATGCTTAAACAATACAAAAAAGTGGGCTTAGTGTAAGACTGTTGTAATTAAACATACAAATAGTGGGCATTACGAAAGTATTGTGCAAAGCCCTAAAAATATAAGGCATACATTTAGTCATAATCATATATAGCATTTATTGTTCTAATTGCAAGGAGATCATTAGAATTTTGGGACATAAAAAATATATAAATTAAGAAATAATCATATCAAACATCAAAATAAATGTATGCCTCACAAAATATTAAAACTGCATAATCACAAACTAACAACAGATAAAGCTTATAACAAACATTTTAAGAGAGATATCAATATGATCCTTATTTTCCCAAACATATACAACATACAGGACTGTGTCTAACAATGTTCATTTGACACTTATCCTATGGGAAAATCAAAATTAATCCATATAATATTAAATAATAGCATAAACATGAGGTTTACATTTTACAAAAGAAGCATAAATTAACATTAAAATCTTATACAAGAATACACATTGTACGGTTGTGGTCGAAATTAGAATTTTGGGCCCAAGCCTGAATCCTTCTATAACTACCCGGTAATCAAACGAGCCCAGTTATGTTAAATTGAAATTTTAAATAAGCCCTTAGAACATTTTCAACCATGTCTGGCTTGCTAGCTTGTTCTAATTTTGACCACTGAAATTATCATTAACAAATTTCTTAAATACACTACAAAGGTACATAGTTTATAACAAGACACTGTCTCCCTTGTAGAATTGTTGTCAGCATATTCACACATTGACTCCAATCCATTTGGGATATTAATAGCAGATTCCGAACTTGTTCAGAGCCTAATCCACACTTTCAGCACTAATATAAACACATTTTATAACACACTAATGAGTAGAAGTTGAACAACTGTTCCACTATCATTCTTGAATACATGTTGTCTTCATTTTGACAAATATTAATATCTAATTAATATACAATAAACAGTTGATATTGAAGATGTTCATTGTACTAACCCTACAACTCCTTTTTCTCTGTGAAAGCTTTACTTTTGTAAGTACTTTGTTTTTAATTCATTCATTTTTATTTTATTCACCTTCAAAGTTAGAACTTTATTATCCCAATAACATCAACATATAGGGAATTAAACATTCCCAACAATTTCACGCGATAATCTCCCCTAGGCATGAAAAATTCCTTTTCCATTAACTTAGTTACCTCCCCTAGTCCCTTTAACTTGAAACTTAGCCACCATTTTTTTTCCACTAGTCAGCAAGAGAGGTTAGTTACCTCCCCTAACCCCTCAGCCACCATTTTCTCCCAGCTGGTCAGCATGTGTGGCTATTTACTGACCTGAACGTTCACCTGCTGGGACTGGGCCGTACGGAGGCGCTTCTTTTCCTGCTCGGAGATTTCCCCTTCATCATCAGAATCATCTACCAGACCATACTTGGAGAAATGCTTCACCTGAAGGGTTGAAATTTGTTCAATATTCATGTGTTAAACAATCATAGATTTAAATTTTACTTCACTTTGTCCCGTTTCAGAACAAACTGCTTGATGTCCACGGGCAATTTTAAAAACAAGAGCATCATTGATGGATGCAAAAATCCATATGTTTTCCTCAACTGGTCAATGGCCACAACTTGACACTTATTTTAGCTAAAGTAATAGTCCTTACCATGTGGTTTAACGGTTTAAGAGCTGTAGCCAATGTAAAAAAAAATTGCACATCTGACATCAATTTAGACGATACCTTCTGTTTATATTCACATTTTTGTTTAGAAAATAGAAAAGTTAATGTTTCATGAATACTTATAGGTACATGACATGAATTAAAATCTTTAAGAATGGGTTGAGTGAGCGAAGCGAACCAGCCCTTTTTAATAATTTTGATTTCAATTCAGGTCATCTTACTGACTTGGAATACAACCTCATTGGCTGACACATTGTTAATGCAAAATCTGACACAGGGATTGTGTATCGTATGAGTGGCAGTGGGCGGACCTTTAAACACCCACAAAAGTTTAAATTCTTAATGATTAAGCCTAGTACTTAATGATTGTCTCTCAGCATTTTCATTGGCTGTAAATGTAGCTTGTATTCTAAAAATGGTTATTCCATACTTTTCTTTTATCAAGCACTATACATGTACTTGTGAAAAACCAAGCTAAGGGTAACATGACTCACCTCAAACACCCATGAGCCCGTCTCAGGTCGGTAGTCCTTGAAGCGTGCCCCGACCTTCAGGGAGTTGGCCTCTATCTTATCCTGCCACTTCATAGCTTGGAGCTTCTCTGGGCTCTAGAATATTCAGTAAGGAAAATATTTATAGGAAATGTTATGAAAGAAATAACTCAGTATCATATTTCTTAAATCTGAAGGCTAACCCAATTAAAAATACAACCTATCCCAGGAAGGCACTTTCAAGCTGGACTATCCCCATTCAGTTTATTAAACTAATTGGAAACAAAAAATGATTCTCTACCCATAGGTTTTCATTATTTCGCTTTCCTTAGCCCTGATAAAAATTATGCTAAACAGTAAACCTTAAACAGCAAAGGTCTCTAACACAAACAGTAAGTTCAGAACTATCTTTATTTTATAACAGCACAGTTTGGTATTACTCACTTTAATTGGTGTGCCGAGGGATTTGTCACGTGGCCAAACACAGTCAAGGGTGATCTCAGCCTTCTTGTTCAGCCCCTCCCCCTCTGGAGGCTTGTTGTCATCATCTGGGTACACTATCACCTCCTTACGCCGGAAAAACACTGAAATGCAACACACAGTTCTGTTCCCTAAAAATGGTTTGGTTAGGGTTACATCCCTTTTAAAAACAGGTAGTGAATGTAGGCATTTTTTAAATTAAAAATGTAAGAGTTATGGTCATCATTGTTGGAGAATGGTGTTAAAGTAATCTTCAGTATAAAGCTTTAAATGTTTTAAACTACATATTAAAAAACGCTCTTATTTTTTTAATTTATTTTTAACAACTGACTATAAAAATGGTAGGGTCAGAGCCTATTTCATAGGTAGGGTCGAGTAACATGAACCAAATGTAGATTTTTTAGGCCTAGGGCCAATCTTTATAGACTCTTGTTAAAGTTCACAACATGATTGACTATGTTTCTTAACTTGTAAAGGTGAAATATAACATGATATAATCATACAAAGTTAAATAAATTGATCTTTAATATAATAAGACATACCTATTTCATCAAAGTTCATGTCGGTGATGTTGGTGATTCCTGGGAAGAATATAGATCCATACCCCTCACGGCCGATTGTCAAGTCCTCCACATAACAGTTGCCATCCTCATCAACAAGCTCCGCCAGGGCTTCAAAGCTGGGGATGGTGTAGTAGCCAGGGCGCATCAGAACTATGCCTGCTGGGTGGTGTGGAGGGGGAGTCATCTGAAACAGAAGTTGAGTTAGAACAATGTACTAATAATGTTGAAGGAGCTGAATTTAATAGTTGACTATAACCATGAATCGATTAGTCAGTCAGAACTGGTGCAGCAACAGGTAAATCTAATAAAGCAGTCCAATTTCTATCTGTTCAAGTTGAATAGATGTTCTTCTGAGTGTTCAGCCGTTTTTATCTGATGTCATCCTCTGACAAGAACGATAAGCCTACAGCAGAGGTCAAAAGGTATAATATTATAATTATGCTTCTCAGCATTGTATAAAGATCTCAAAATTAAATGAATGCAATTGTGTTATTTGTTTTCGTGTTTGTATATAATCTTTATGCTCCATAACTTCAGCTCAACCTTGTTCCTATTACGCAAAACAATTCCATGCATGCCAAAGAGCCAACAGTAGTTGAAATTAATGCAAGCTTGCAAGCCCTGCACAGGTAAAATGTCTTCCGGAATTGCTCAAATTCTGAATTTTTATTGAGCAGGGCTTGTTCAAAAATTATTGCTAGGCATCCAAGTACTTAATAACTTCCCTGCCCAATTCTGAAGCTCAAGAATGTGTATGTAAGATGCATGATCGCAAGTTTGTGTAATACTCACAGGTCTTTCATTGACGATGTCATCTTCATTGTTGGACTCGTCTCTGGAGATGATGCTAATGTTGACCGACTCATTGGGCGATTGCTGCTGGATGACTGGAGGCTCAATAGTAGGCCCAGACTTGTTACGGGCGTTCAAGAGGGCAATGGTGTCATCCATGTCTGACCTACAGCAAATGCTTAATGTCTTAATCACTAATTAGAAACATAAATGCTTACAAATAATAGAAATGTATGTATATGTATTTAAAGTAAAATCTTATAGAAAATGATAATTATCAATAGTTTTCTCACATAAAAAAGCATTATTAACCTATTTAAACAATATGCAATTTAAGCATCTTCTCTTAATCCAGAGAAAGTCCAGAAAATCTTGATCTGGCTGTGCCCGTACCTGTTGGGTGTGTCTGGAAGCTGGTCGGAGATGCCCTTACTACGAATAATGTTCTCAGTCTCCGGGAGGGCTCCCATGTTTCTACTGTCTGGTCTCTCCTCTTGGTATGCTATTGGTGACGACCTGATTTAAAACAATATAGTATTCACCATCACATGTACAAAACACATGATTTTTCACTAGCGCTCACCTGAGTTAACTGATTATATTCACAAGAACATGTACAATTTATATTTTTCATTTGCGACGACCCAAGTTAACACATTAATATTCAGTTTTGCAAAGCCCCGTGTAGAATTTGCTTACTAACTTAAATGTTTTTTACACAGATGATAATCAAAGTAATCCTGTAAATTTAGTTTAATTATGATGGTTTCAGGCCCAAAGCAGGACTTAGGTGACTAAATGTGGAAATTGTTTTCAAAGCCATTTTTGTCCATTTCAGGGCGCTTTTTGAAATGCAAATGCCCGGTATTAAACAAACTTAACAAATGAAAGATGGGTCTATGATTAAAAGATCTTAATCATGATTTCCAGATAAATCCTGAAATTTATCATGGAAGTCCCATCAAAATTCTTATTTTACACTATTTACCTTCCTCGGAACTGTTCCTCATCTCTGAGTGCTGATATATTGGCGGGTTCTCCACTAACAGACGAGGCTCGACTCGGAGTGGTCGAGTCCTGACCACCTTTCTTCAGTGTCAGTTTTTTAACACTCTTCCTTGGCTGGAACGTGTCGTTACCAAAACTGAAGTCATCCTCATCCAGTCCCTCGAATATGTGTGACTAGAAAAAATATTGTTTTTAATAAAACAAATCATTATATCATTGTTGTATTGTTTAATTGAATATAAAGAATAAAATCATATTCATTTTTGAATTAACCACTTATAGGAGAGTTAAAATTAAAAATGTTAGATAAAATACAGACTTTATTCCCCTCTACAAAATGGTCATTCATTGTGTTTGACCAAGCTAAATGACCAATTGTTATCAGTAAAAAAATCTCCTACCGTAGTTTTTTAAAAATATAAAAATGTTTAGTTTTTCCATAAAACCAACATGAAACCTGGACAGTCATGTCTCAAAATTAATGTACAACACCACTATATTCAAAACACCAACCTTGCTACTGTTCATGTTTCCTGACAGGGCCTTCGGCTTTATCTTTGCCATGGGCCTGGGTGTGACCTTGTGCCTGTTGGCAAGGATGGCTTTCTGGGCCGCAGGGTTCGTGGGCTTCAGGATGTCCTCTCGTTTTATTGACGTCTCTGGCATGTTGGAGAACAGTTTGGAATCTCCGTACGGGGAGTTGGCCAGGGCCATAAGGGTCTGTTGAATCTGGATCGATGGGTTCACCGCTGCCTGGCTAGCTTGTCTGCAAAAAAATTAAGTAATTCAATGTGAGGAATATTTAGTTTTCGGATAAAAAATATTTTAAACATGTATCAAAATGTAGGAAGTAGTTTCAAAGAATATAAAGCTGATAAATCACTTTTTAATTATCATCTACAATGATGTGATTGACCTGGCAGCTGAAGGGCTAAAAGCATTTTGGGTATGGATTTTGGTGGCGCTCAGTGTCACAAATGGGGTCAAATGGGATGATGCACCCTGACGTAAAAGCAAGACTGGCTTTTTAGAAGCTCTTTAGAGGGCTCTCCTGACTTACATCAAATGTGAAGCAAACTAACAACAAAGTAATGTTAACAAAAATTAAGTTAACAAATTTAAGTGATTTTTCTTTATCCCTGGAGCCATAAAAAGATTTGATGATTTTTAAAGATTGGTTTTATGTAGCTATAGTGTTTATTTTTATCATGTGTATCTGCCTACGGTTTCTTTCTATATATTATTTGTATATAACATTATATGTATATTTGTTTGTTAAGCACTTTTGAACGAATGTGTTTTATGATAAAAGTGCTATATAAATGGGGTATAATAATAAGATCCGCAGACTCTCCAGACAAATTACAGCCCCGGTATCTCTGTGGTCAAAATAAGCACAAGTCCACAGTTATAGCACTTAAAAGGTCTTCTGGGCTTGCTCAAATTCTGATTTTATATAGCAGGGCTTGTTAAAAAATGTTCATGTCAAGCTTTCGTGTAAAACAATATCAAGCTTGTTTCATCAAGACCTGATTTTTATGACTGATATCAAGGGAAGAACCAAAGACCTAATCCTAAAATTTAACTGCAAGTATGAGGCATTCAGACCCCAAACTGTGAAACAATTGAGACACCTGTTGATTCCTTTTTTAAAGCCATGTATAACCATTTCAACATACTTCTTACAAGTTTGAATGCAAGGCCTAAAAAAAAAGTTTGGTTAGGGTTACATCCTTTTCAAAAATAGGAAGGGTAGGTAGGCTTTTTAATAAAAAAAAAATATTAGGCTTTACAAAATAAGAATGTTATTTTCATCATTGGAGAATGGTGTGAAAGTAATCTTCTGTATAAAGAATTCAAGGTTTTAAACTATATATTGAAAAGCACTTAAAAAAAAAAAAAAAAAATATTTTTTCATTTTTTCAAACTGACTATAAAAAACAGTAGGGTTGGCGCCTATTTCGTAGGTATGGTCAGGTAACCCGAACCAAATGTTTTTTTAGGCCCAATTGACCGGAATTTCAATCTGTAAGTTCTCAATCCAGATTAATCCTGGGGTCTTAATTAGGAACAGTCTTAGTTCAGACTCAAGTGACAAAACTGCAGACCTTCATTTCATTGTAACTTTCATTCTAGTTGAGTAATGATACTGATGATGGAATTTTGAATTATATTATTTTTTGAAACAGATATTCATTTCTGGTATAAGAAAAATGGACTGGACAGAAGATGATTCTTTGAAATATGATATAAATGCTTTTCATAGTGATTAGTCTGAATCTAGACTCCAACTTGAAACTGTTCGTAATCAAAGCCCAAAATTTCAGGTTTAATCCTGAATGAAATCATCCAAATCATAAACAATGTAGATTTATAGTGAATCAAGCATTTAGACTCACCCTCCCAGAGTCTGCTGCTGGCCAAGACCAGTAGTTGCACCAAATCCTGCGAACCCTAAAACAGAAATTTCATACAAATATATAAGCTATCTCTTTAACAAATTTGAATCTTTATTTAAACTAAAGCTAATTCATTTTATTATCCAAAATTCATGATCACAGTCTTCGAAATTATGCAATTTTCCAATTCATTTAAAAAGAAAATGGGATTGATCCTTGTCAAGTTTTAGATATCACATTTATGGCGCACAATACGGATTGATTTATTTTTAAATGCATTTTCATGTTTAATTCATATGACATTATTGATCAAAACAAAAAGCCTATGACTTGTGTACGGATAAAAAAATACTAGCCTTTATAAATGTTGTTTCCCCTCAATTAATAGCTACGTGGCCACATATCAGTAATATATTTTTTCTGTACACAAATCAAACCCTTTTTTTGTTCTGATCATCAAAGTCAAATGAGTTAACCATGATAATGCATTAAAATAACAAATATATATTCTTGCCTATATATAACCTTATAAATAACTATTTATTTTTATTGAACAAATTGTGATTTCTGATAATACCTGTGGTTCCTCCGATTCCAAAGCCTGAAGGCTTATTCAGGGTGCTGCCCCCGAAAAGACTTGTTCCTGTGTTTAGGTTACCTCCCAGACTGAAGGCTGGGGCCGCGGTCGACGTAGTTAGGCCTCCAAATGCCGGCTTTGATGCACCAAATGGCTGAGCTGTAATAGAAAAGCAGTTATGAGACATGCTATTCATATGCCCATCGTATGGTGTACCATATATTTGAGATATGGCTCAAGGTTAAAAATTGTTCAAGTAGCGGACAATAAAACCAAGGCTCTGACAATACCTCAATATTTTTTTTCTTAAAAACAAACAAGCTAATGATCACATCCTTTATACAAAGTCAAGAGTTTGACTTGAAATTATCTTTTATTTAAAAAAAAATTGATATAAAATTTTCTTTAAGTGCCAGTTTGACCTTGAGACTTTCAAATAATCAATACAGTCAAACCTGTATTAAGTGGCCGCCATTTGGAAAAGGTCAAGTGGCTGCTTACAACAGGTGGCCACTTAATCAAGGTAGAAAATTTCCGCCACTCAAGCTTTGTCAGAGAACGATTATATATATTAACAACCACCTCACACCATCATCAGTAACATTAGTATCATCATCATTAAAGATATAATGAACCTTGTAGTCCCACATAATGAACTAGCGAACAATGCTCCCAAACATACTTTCCCAAGATCTCATACATACTTGCACCAAATGCAGAGGCTTGTGTAGGGGCTGTGTTAAATCCAAAGCCTGCTGATTGGGCAGAGAAGGGCTTCGCAAACAGGTTTGCTCCGGTGTTGGATCCACCAAAACCAAACCCTGATGACACAGTAGTGGCCGCCGTACCAAATGCTGGCTTGTTTCCTCCAAAAAGACCTCCCTGAAAAACATTATAAAATAAATGTATTTGAGGACTACATTCAAACATTACCATTACTGCCCTTGTTTGTAAACCATGAATCAAATAATGTTTAGTATAAACTTTCCTTGTATATTAATGAAGGTAGAAAAATATTTATAGGGCAATTTTTTTAAATCCTGATATCATTATACTGTACAAAATGTAAGGTAAACTGTAAAGAACAACTGGGTCATACCGTGGCAGGAGCTGCTGTTCCGAACCCCCCAAATCCTGTACTTGCAGCTGGCTGGCCAAATGTGCTGGTGCTTGTTCCAAACAGACCGGTAGACTGGGTGGTAGCAGTTCCAAACAGAGGCTGAAGAACAAGTCAAATGACTGGTTTAAAGAGGCACAATAAAGGTTGATGCAAAAAAAATTGTTAATGTTTATGCATTGTTATGTTTAACTCACTTAACTGGTTTCATACAATAGGCTCAAGTCTATTTGGAAATGCCAGCAGTCAATCCATATCAGTATTAGGTACTACGGTCGAACCCCATTGGCTTGCTCGCAGGGACCGGCAAAAATACCTCAAGCCTCAGAAAATGCTCACATTCAGTAGAAAAAAATCTGGCCTTTACATCTTGTCTGAACTAACAATGAAATCTAGCCAAACAAGTTCGAGACAACGGGGTTCAACTGTACACTTTTTTTAAATTAAATTTGGTAACTAACAGCAACAAGTGTATTTGACATTCACTTTAGACGAGGTTTTATTAGTATATATTATTTCTATTTTGTAACATATGTATATAATTGCACTTGTGTAAGGTACAGTGTCCTTTACACAAGAGACTTATGAAAGTCGACTTTAAATCAGAACTTTCCTGTTTCAAATGCCTTTTTCTAATATTCTCAAAAAAAAGACACCTTACCTTATTCTGTTGTGTGTTGCCAAACAGGCCTCCAGTACCCGTGCTGGTGTTAGTACCAAAACCAAAGCCACTTGGCTGGGTCGTGGTGGCGGCGGTAGGTGTACCGAACAGACCGCCCGGCTTACTCTGTCCAAACAGGCCTCCAGTGCTGGGTTGGGTTGCAGTCTGGCCAAACAAACCTCCGGTGCTACCCGCAGTGCTTGTGCCGAAACCAGCTAAAAAAAAATATATTTATAAAAAAAATACATGAAGAAAAGGATATTATGCCACAGTTTAATATTAGTTCTTGAATCTCGTAAGACGTCCTTAAAACTGTGTCCCCTAGCCCTGTGCGAGCTGATGTGAAAGTGAAAGCGGGCCAATATTATTTTACAGTTTGAAATAGTGAAAAATCTTTTTTATTTCACTAATAAATATCTATAAACCACCTAAAAACATATAATCAAATGTTCTATCGCTTTCAATGCCGCACAACAAGAAAATTTATCCCTTTCATTGCAGCTATGTATCATACAAAAATGCCACCACAGCTCATAATTTATTTTAAAAACATCCAACTCACAAGTAAATGCCGCAGGTTTGGCGGTCTGTGTAAAGAAGCCCGCGGTCTGCCCAGTGGTCGTGGCGGGGGCAGCAAACCCGAATCCTGAGGTCCCTGCCTGCTTCCCCTTCCTCCCGCTGATGTAGTCTTCCACACGCAACTCCTGGAAGCAATCACAGAAACAATTTATACCGGTACATGTACATTGGGTAATAATTAGGGATGCAAACGAATATTCAAATATTCGATCAAACGTTTGCTATTCGAATGTCAAAATCGGTATTCGAATATTCGATGTTTTGTTGTTGAATAAATATAAGAATAAATATTTTGCCTACAACTCTGATGTTGTGTTTAAAATTTGTTTGTCTTGTTTTTACAACGATTGTCCCATAATTCAAGAGGTGTTAATGTGATGACAATTCACTATACATGCGTCATATGTCAGTTAGGGACATATCGTAGGGTATTATAAAACGTCCCTGTAATTTTACAATAACTGGCTGTAAGACAAGTGACAAAAAAATCCATTTATTTTCTGTAAATTTAAATGCCTCTATCAATTAAGGAATAAACTAGTTCCCGAGTTGGTTTGGTTTTTCCATAGTTTTTTTAGTAGAGGACAATCCCAGAACGAAGCTACTCGTCCTACGGAAAGACCCTCTATTGGCGTATAACGCCATTTGACAAGAAATCCATCACGTTGTTTACATATGAAGGCAGAGGAATATCAATTAAAAGTTTTTGTTTTTTCTTTGTTCATAGTGTATTACTTTTAGTCTTACTGAAATGAGGAATATCAGAGGCTCATTTGTTAAAAATTCAGGGTTCGCCGCGCGTAGTGGTTACGACAAAGCAGAACTAAAATGCCCCGGCTATTACTTTAATTATAATAGTTTACTACAACTTTAAAAAGATGTAGTTTGGTAATCGAATATTCGTTTGAAAGAATTACCGAATATTCGAATATCAATTTTGCCATTCGTTTGCATCCCTAGTAATAATTGTAATAACTAGGCCCAATTTCTTGATATATCTTAAAATAAACATCAATCCTACTGAGTAATTTTGAAATCATTCTGAATTATAAAACAAACTGTGTACATGGAAACTTGATGGCATAACTGAAAATATGCAAATTTGATGTGTCGCCAGTCTGTACACCCATCAGCTTTTTAATGAAGATCACCATGACCTTGAACTACAATGTGGGTCATTTACTGACAATGAACAAAGTGCATTCCAATATTGAAGACTCTACAATAAATTTTTCAAATGTAATGGATATGATACAAAGTGTGACTCGGTCACCACCACCAGATTTACATGTAGTATAACTTATATGTCTTCTATGGTTCACAAGCAACACAAAAATGCAGCAACCATAAGCTTGCAAAGTGCTTCACTAACTTTGGTATAATAAAAGACCTGCCCCAATTATCCAAGACCTACCTCAAGACTTTTAGTCTCGTACTCTTTCATGGCGGTTATACACTGGTGTTTCGTGTTGATGGTCTGTGTTTGTCCATTCTTGACCATGGTATCCTGGCCAGTAAGGGGGTTGAACTTGATTGACGTCCCATTTTGCTGCTGTTGCTGCTGGCCAAATCCTCCTGAAACAATGGAAAATATTGTTTGTAATCAGCGCAATGGCATTGTATTTTACTTTTTTGTGAAGGGGCCAGGGCTCTATTTCAATCAGATTATTGAGATAATTAAGTCAAAATCCTTTAGCTTCACTCTGCCCTGTTTTGATATCACCCTTTTACCTGTATTGAGACCAACATGGGCACTCTTGTCTTCATAAATCAAAATGCTTAGGACTGTGAAGTATTATTTTGTTTCAATTATTTTTGTTTCAATTATAACTGAAAATGTTGTAATAAATTCATACTTTACAGATTTAGCAGTTAAAACCTAATAGTACTTCAATTAAACACTTTCCCTAACATTCCCTCTCAAATTCATAATATCTAAGCTCTTTATAGCCTTACACAAAAAAAACCATTGTCTCCCTTAGCAACACCAGCTCACTTCACTCTTCTGCAGCACCCTGTCCTTTTAAAAACCTGGCTAAAACTCTAAACCGTTTTCCAGGCCTGCTTGAATGTTATTTGAAACAAACATACCTGGGTTTGAAGCCAAAGAGTAATTGTAAAAGAAATTTGGGCTTGCTGGGCCTGCAAGAGTTTAATACAATGACCATACCTGCACTGGCTCCGAAAAGCCCTCCGCTAGTGTTGGCAGCTGCACCAAACAGCCCTGCCGTATTTGCCGTTGATGTGGTAGTGCCAAACCCACCTATAACAGTATAAGCCGTAGATATAGAGGAGTATAAATAAACCATCAACAGGATGGTTGCAGTATGTACATTTAGTTTTTTGTTTTGATAAAACAATGAAGTTTCTTTTTCACGTATAGTCCAATAAGACCATTTCACCCAAACTTGTCTAAATTTGAAATTAAACTGAAACTCTTTCAAAAGCTCTTGACAGGTAAAATTTTCAAGAATATCTGTGAAGGAAACTATAAATTTCACATATACAACAAGGATTTTCCTATTTTAACTTCAAAAATTTCTTTGAAGTTTGACATTCAGAACTTTATTATCTATTCCTAACAATAACTACATGTATAGAAGATCAAACCAGCGCCACAAGATTGTACCTGAGCTGCCGAAGCCAAACGTGCTTGATGTATTAGCTGCTGGTGTTGGTGTACCAAACAGACTCGCTGTAGCCGCTGGTTTCTGGGCAAATAAGCCGCCAGCAGGAGCACTGGCTGGGGTTGAACCAAAACCTGCCAATTTTTATTTAAAAGTTAACTTCATATTCCAATTAAAGTAATTACTCATCTGTGTGTATCTTTATATCATAAAACATATAAATTTATTATTTTACTGCAAACATTATACAGCGATTTTATTAGGAATTATTTTCAGTGTCTGTGCCTTGCAAAATTGGGGGGAAAAATCAGGCAAAAACAGCTAATATAATGGCAAATATACATGTTTTCACCTTTTTATGCAATTAATATGCTGTAAAAGAGTTAGTCTTATCAAGATTTTTAAGAAATTCATTGCTTTTTTATTCATCTATGTAATCTGTATTTATCAAATTGAGAAAAAAGTTTTATTTTGGGGGAAATGGATATTTTTTGGCAAGGAGAAACATTTTTGGCAAGGAGAAACAGTCTTAAGAAGGCAGTAAAATGCACCAAGAAGAATCACGCACATATATATATATATATATCCTATTTAATTATCCTGCAAATCTGCATTTCCCCACTAAATCTTAACAATTGAAAAGTACAGGACTTTCTTTCTGCATTGATGCTTTTATCCCGACACAAGAATGAATATTATAGAAATTACACACTGTTGAGCAATAGCTATTCACAAACGAAAATATAGTGAAATTTACACACTGAATTTTCTGAGATTGGCCCTAATGTAAGTACATGTACATCATTTACAAGAATTATCTTCACAGTCTGTATATTTGTGTGTGTTGATTCTAACCATGCAAAAGCAGCTACATACTAAATCCTGAAGAGGGCTGGGAGCCAAAAGCCGGTGTGTTTCCACCAAATAGTCCAGTGCTTGGTTGTTGTGTGTTTGTCTGGCCAAACAGCCCACCTGATGCCGTTTGCGTGGTAGTGCCAAAACCAGTTCCAAATCCTGGTGTTGATGCTGTAATAAATCGATTGTTTTCATTTTGTTATAGATTGATTGTGAACATAGCTGAGAGTTTATATGTAACACTCAAGATCCTGGACCGAAACAACAACAACAACAACAACAACGTGTCCTTTTTAACAGGCCAAGAGAATGTTCAGCTGTTTGGAATCAAAGCCACAAGCTTATTTGAGAGAGGTGGAAAACAATAGTGATACCACACTCATCCTTAAAAATTTGTTTTATTTTCTTGAGATTTAACTTCCTTTCAATATATATTATAAAAAATTCTTACAAGTTACAACACCAAACAAAGTGATATTAAGAATTGATATTGAAGCAGATTTTAAAAGACTTTACCAAAATTAATGTTTATTAAAAAATCTTTTACTTAATTAATAAATCAAATATAAAACTAATTTTAATGACTATAAAATTGCTCTTCCACCCAAGAAATTATATTTGCAAAATGTCATTATGATCTACCTGTACTTCCCCCAGCAGCGAAGGGAGAAGCAAATCCAGTTGGTTTGTTAAACATCTCTTTACCAGGGATGTGTTTCCTCTTAGTCACAAGTTATCATAAAAAGACAAGTGACATAACGATATCTGAAAAACAAAATAAGCAAAATAAAATTAATGCTCTTGCTCTTTGACTCTTGCTTGCCAAGAACTTGCTTTAAGGGGGGATGGCAATGACAGTAATCATGTGCAGTTACTTTTTTGTTTACTTTTCTTGATAGACCTTTTTGCTCCTTTAACAATAGCCTCATATACATGCTTTTTTACAAAGTTAAATTATGGGGATATTAACTCGGGGTGGCTGATTTGGCCATTTCTCTTTGATGGAAATGGTTAAGCTTTGGCGAAGAAGATAAAAAAATACAGGAATGGCTAAAGAGAAAAAATGAGAAATATATATGCCCTGATTCACAAAATGAAATAAAACAGATTATGGCAGTGTCTGATCTCAGGGACATTTCACAAAACATAAAAAACTCAATTATGGCAGTAGAAACCACAGACATGTCTTATTTATAGTTTCAGTAAATGCTTAAATGGTTTGAATTCTTAATTTTTTCACTTTAATATAAATAAACCACTGGGATCCCCTAGGATGACGTGTCAGGCAATTTTCTATAGTACCCACAGGTCCGACGATCGGACCCATTCCCAAAACAAAACATATGATATTTTACCAATCTTCAGATAAAAATCCCCATCAAGTGTAAAAAAAATGTTTTTATTAAAGTCTTTTTACCAGTACTGGTTCATTTAACATCCTTATAAATTATGTGATGTTAAGTTTTGGGGATAATTGAATTCAGAAATTGTTGATTTTCACACATTCACTAAACTTTAAAGAGATCAGTATGAAATATTATCAGTCATGATTTAATAGATATTTAAACCCCAAGGATTGATATTTCAGTCGTTTATGGTCTTTTGAAAGGGAAAAGAAACTAATATTTAATTACTTCCTCATTCCCAAGAGACTGAAAAGCTTGTTCTTATAACTGGAAAATTTCCCAATTTGGGCATATTTCGCGACACAAATAATCCCAAAAAGTCTAGGGACTTTTTCTAAAAATGGGCAGAAATAGCCCTGGATTTTGGCAGTTGAAACCACAGACACGTCTTCAGTGAATGCTAAAAAACCCCAATACATTCTTAATGTTTTCACTTTTAAATCAATTAACCACAGGGGGTATGTCCCCCCAGGATGAGAGATGTTAACATAGACTTTGGACAGACCACTGTTAAAATGTTGACAAGGGCCTGCAATATGCCAGTACACTTTAACAAGGGCCATTTCACTTTATTGAATGAAACCAAGATGTAGGATACACTTGACAAAGTTACATAAAGGCGGACAATACACTATTGTAAAAAGTAATCTGTACTTGTTAGGTCAAAAAAACTAAATGTAGGCTTGTTATTTTTTTTATTAGGCTTTATGTAAGAACATTATTGCCATCATAGGAGAATGGTGTTAAAGTTATCTTCTGAATAAAGCTTTAAAGGATTTAAACTACATGTTAAAACGAACACTTTATTTAACAGCTAAAAAAGTGTTACCTTTTTTATTTCTTGACAGTACTACTATCAGTGCTTTTTCACCAAAATTTGTGAAGAGGCCTAGCCTTTTCATTTTGGGAAATTTAAACGTGTGAAATTCTGCAAATTGGGAAATTTAAATGTGTAAATGTCTCAAAAATGGGAAATTCCACATATGAGGATTGAAGACACCTTTTAAACACTGGTCAAGGAATCCATATGAAACTTGGAACTCATGTTACAAAAAAACAGGCTTATATCTTACATGTGAATCTAATTCTAGCTGAAAAAGAATGATTTGCTCAAACAGGATAAATTTTTATTGTAAATTCTTGAAGTAAGATCTTCCTTTTTGGGAAAAATATCTGGGAATTGTGCAAAAAATATCTGAAAATCGGGAAAATATATATGTATACCATTTTTCCCCAATTGTGAAGCAGCCTAATTTCGGCCCCTAGCAAAGAAGGTGAAAAAGCCCCGACTATATACCGTGAACAAGCTCTGAGAAATGTTTCAATAAGGGAATTAAGTCAATAAGACGTAACATCATTCATCTTAGATCTGTATAAATGACACAAATTGAAACACATTGATTTTTTTTGCCTCAACTTAGTCTGCAGGGCTTTTTCTGCCCATTTTCGGAAAAAGACCCTAAACATTTTGGGAAATTATGTGTCGTGAAAATGCAGAAATTGGGAATTTTTACAGTTAAAATAAAAAGCTGTCTAGTCTCCTGCTAATAACGAAATGATTAAATATTAGTTATTTTCCCTTTCAAAGACCTAAAAAATATCAAACCTTGGGGTGTAAATACAGGGCTTTTTCTGCCCATTTTGGGTAAAAGACTCTAGACATTTTGGGAAATTTTGCATCGTGAAAATGCCAAAATTGGGAATTTTTACAGTTAAAAGAAAAAGCTGTCTTGTCTCCTGCGAATTAGGAAATGATTTAATATTAGTTTATTTTCTCTTTAAAAGACACAAAAATATCAATTCTTGGGGTGTAAATATCGATTGCGATAAATCATGACAGATAATATTTCATACTGATCTCTGAATGTGATGAAAATCAATGATTTCTGAGTTCAATTATCAAAGAAACTTTACATCACATTATTTATTAGGGTGTTGAAAATGAACCAGTACAGGTAAAAAGAATTTCTAAAAAAAATATATTTTTTTTTATTTTTTTTTAAATTTTAAATTTGGATTTTTTTCTAAAAATATATAGGGAAAAATATCTTATATTTTGCTTTGGGAATGGGTCTGATAGTCGGACCCGTGGGTACTATAGAAAAAGCCCTGAGTCTTAACGTTTAAAACTGGTTAAAAACATGTAGCAAAATAATGAAAATATAACACTTAATATAATTTCAATTTACGACTAAAATCAACTTAAATCTTTACTGAAACAGCCCCAAGAACTAATCCAAAAGGAACAAGTGTTATAGAACACAGCTCTAGGAAATGGACCATGGTGAAAACAACACATAAAGTTGACAGCACATAAAGGTCACAGATTAGTTCTTCTAAAATAATGTCCAGTTTTTATATTTAAATGTTAAGTCTAGGCTGCACATCATTAAAAAAAGCCTAAACTGCCGTTTTCGTCAAAGAAAATATTCGATGAAGTACATCGAGACCATAGGCGACGACGACGCCAAAATTAGACAAACAACAACAACAAGAATGGCAAAGTCGTTCCAAAATGCAGTGTGGACTACGAGTATACAAAGTTCTTTGAAATGACACCTTCATGTATTAGATAATAAAAGCTCTGTGAGCTAATGGTTGTTGTGTCATGCCTTGCCAACTAAAACACTGTTAAAATAAATCTTATCTTCATTCAAATATTGTTCGGACAATGTATAATTCGGACACCAGAAATTGTCTGTGATTTTGATATTTTATTTTTAAATCCTAATATAAAACAACTACAAAACAAACCTTTAAGTAAATCAATTGCTTTTTCAACAAACTTTAGCTTTCAGAAGCATTTGACAAGAGATATCCACGTGAATTTGTGACAATCAATTTCATAAATTTGAATTTCAACTATTATTATGATGGTCACATTCAATAACCTATTTATTTTCGCTCATTTAAAATATACTTAATGCAACGTCTGCATACCTGACAATTCGTTTCACTTTGATTAGTGTTTGTTTTGAACTACAAAATTTCTTGGTATTTTATACAAAATGGCTACCGTATGTACGCGGGTTTCCTCCATGCGGTATCCCGTGATTCTATATTTAGCTTTGAGAGCTTTGTTGCTAAAAATAGTATCATAAGTCGGATTTCCCATCATTTATATTTGTCGTGCAAATTGCGTCGATAAAAGATTTTTACAAATATTTCGATATGTAGTTAAAGAGTCTTATTGTACAGAATGATGAAAAAACGTGAATGAGTTGTATTATTAACTGGGACCAATAACAAATCCTACTGCCAATTATTAATTATTGCATGATAGTCCGGTTAGCGAACTCGCTTCAAACAAAGGCGTCCCCAAATACAATTTCTTGCCTGGGCGCATGTGAATTTGGTTTGTGGGCGATTAAGCCGGGCAAATGGGTTTCCTCAAGGTACTCCTGATTGCCCCAAAACACAAACAAGAGTGATGAATATAATGTTACTCTGTTGTTATCACTTGTTTCGCAATCGTTATAAAAATAAGTTTGATCTAACTTCAAGTTTGATGAATCATATCTGTTTATGAGAACAGATAACTATATTGACGCTATATTTAAACTTACTGGGATTTACGTGGTGGACAACCTTAGCACATTTCGAATTGGAAAACTGCGCAAAAACTACGAAAGATTCATGTGTCGTAATTAAGTAAGTAATTAAGTAAGCTTCAATGCGTTCACAACGATGTCAATTTTATGTATTTTTTTTCTTTCTCTTGCAATTGTATCATCTTGTGTAATAACTTGCAAGTATTAAAGTGACCATGAAATATGTGACAACGTAACATGTTAACATTGTGTTAAAGGCTATGCGAGATTGTTTTTCTCGGTATCCGCCGACTATAAAAAACCGTTGCCCCAACGTTGTGACATCTTTTTGATAGACGTAGATTCGAAATAAGAAAAGTATAAATCAGTCAGAGTATATTCTTTCGATTTCAAATCTGAATCGAATATTATACGGACGCGAAATTTTATTTTAAATCCCTGTTTCAGTTTAGAGGGAAGAAAAGTATTTTTTTAATCTAGCGTTTTAGATATCATGCAATTTATTATTTGTCGAGGGCCGCGGTTTTGCCCGAGCTGGTGTAGAATAAGTCACCCCCCCCCCCCCCCCTCCACACACACACCTCCCAGTGACCAGCTTTAAACCAGACAAATTACTAATAACTTGCGCAACGTTAATTGATCAAAGGTAATACTTTATCCACTAGCTGTGTGTGTGCTTATAATGGTACTATTGCATTTGGCAGTCGAGTTTTGTTCGTTTTACCGGCCACTCATCCACTTGTATACCTATTGTAACAACGTTGTATGAAGGTTGCGTATTGGTTGCCACAACGTTAAAAATATTCACAACCACAACGCTCTGACAACATTGGCGGTAACGTTGCCACAGCATTGAGACAACCATGTATTGTAATGATGTAACAACGTTGTACAAAGGTTGTGTATTGGTTGCCCAAGTAACGCCACAGCGTTAAGAAACTTACACATTCATAACGTTGTGAATTTTACAGTTCTGTCACAACTGTTACTTTTACTTTAAAAAAATATTTGTATTACACATGTGTAATATAACAATATCCATCGGCATATTTGTAAACAAATTAACTGGAACCATTTATTGCATATTGTTAATATTCCAGAAAGTCATACTCTTAAATGTGTAAGGTTTTGGTAAGAGTCGAACTTAATTACGACGAAATGCCGTTCCTCAGAGGCTTTCGAGTATTACATAATCTGATTTAAAAGTTTGGTTTAGTGTATTTCTGACGCCAGTGGCCTGGAAACGTGTCGCAAAAAATAATTCGAATACAACTCGATTATCTTGAATTTAAAGTTTTAAACTTTTAGTTCGATGAATTGGCGGAGTGGACGAAGCGAACGAGCCCTTCTTTATCATTAAGATTTTAATTCAGGTCATCCAACTGGCTTAGAATACAACTAATTGGCTGACACATTGTCAACGCAAAATCTGACAACAGGATTGTGTATCGGATGAGTGGCAGTGGGCGGACCTTTAAACACCCGCTTAAGTTAAATAAAATAATGATTAAGCTTATAAACTTAATGATTGCCTATCTGCAACTTCATTGACTGTAAATGTAGGTTGTATTCTAAATAAAACAGCAGACTTTGCCCCCACTCCAAGCTTGTCCTATTTCTGTAGAACGTTAAATTATACACTATAATGACGTTTTAGCCAGGTTTTCAAAAGGAGTGTTGTAGAAGAGGGACAGCGTGCTAAAGGAGAAAAGGAACCATCGTATCGGGTATCGAATAATTTGAGCATTATGAACCTGACAGGAAGTGTTAGAAATTATGTTACATTGAATTCATAGGTTTCAACCGTCAAATTTGTCGAGATAATATCTATTATACATATATTATAAGTTCGGATCAAAACACTGGACATATTTGACAGTTATACGCATTTCATTATATGAAGGCAGAAGTGTTTCCGTACTGATCTTCATGAGGGCAGAACGGTGCTACCGGAAAACGGACAGGCTGCAACAGCCTTCCATAACTCTTTAGGAAAACCCCTACTAATAATGATACAATCGCGTTTAATTTTCAATTGTTTATTACTTTAATAAAGGCAAAATGCCAGGCTTAAACTGAAATGCACGATAACAGAAAATGATAAAAGAAGTTGTTTATGAAACGATATCAGCCGTCCTTGTAAGTATGAGGCAACTGTGATAACAGTCTGAGTTATTCCGGCATTCACAGAAAACAATCCAAACAGATGAACATTATTTCATATATTTTCAAGTTCACAGAAGTAATATTTTAGGCTTTATATGACAATCATGTTTCAGTTTTTAGATCCGGGGGTATACAGGGGATAGCCGGGGAAATGGGCCGTATTTTTACCTTCCGGGTGGCCCGCAGTGCCGGGTGAATGCGGTGGCTTTGTCTACGCGCCAAATATAGCGGGAAATAGGCCTTACTTAGGGTCCATGGGGTGCGGGGGAATTTGGCGGGGGGTTTACCAGCAGTTCGTCCCCGCAGGGCGAGGATCTTGCCCGGGCTTGGCTGGACCGAAAGTCAAGTCCCCGCTATTCCCCGGACCTGGGGGGGGCGTGGTTACAATTGACTGGTGCATAACTTATCCACTTCCATGGTCATGCAACATATTCATAGCATTCGGCATATTTCCGGCATAGTTATACTTGGCACCAATACTTGAACTTGTCGACTACATCAGCCGTTTATAATACAAACATGAGAGTCTCTAGCTTGCTTCTTTTTCCAAACGCGCAAACTCTAGGCCAATATAAATTAATTGCCTGTTTTCAACCAAAAGTCTTTTGAAATTGGGGCGGAATTGGGATGGGGGTGGAGGGTAATATTTTATTTTTAATATTCTAAGATGACTGTTTTACCGTTGAATATGTGTTCATATCCTTTTTTATTTCATAAGAAACCATACACATGTGTTTCTAGACGGACCACAGACACGACCGTAACATTTCTCCTTTTTTACATGTGCATGTTATACATCGACACCGTAGGTATGAATAAACGCGTGACCTTTTTTCCTTAATACGTCACCATTCAAAAGATTGTTATTATTAACATAAACTCGTGTTTTATAAAAAAAAAGATCCACGAAAAATGCGAGTAATCATTAAACATATCACCGTCAATTGTTGGTCAGTATAAATGTACACATTATAATGGCATTTATTTATTTCAGCATTGCAAGAAGAAATCATAAAGAAGGGAACAGAGATAGATAGCCTTCGAACTCAGTTAAACAAAGTCACAAGTTTGTATCACGGAGACTTATTAAAATGTATGATGCAGATCTCAACAGCTGCCCCTGGCTTACTTTTAATAGTTGCCTGTGGCCCAGCTGGGTAAAATCAGTCTTGATCCTAAAAATGAAAAAAACAACAACATTGTATGGGCTGCTTATCACGTCGTGGGACACAATACAACTATTAATCATGATTTGTCGATAATATTTCAACATTCGATAAAATCTAACAATCCACTAGAGTTATATTATTGAAAATTCAAGTCTCTGTGGTTTGCATTTGTTTTCAAACATGTTTTAAGAAGATTTTCTTAATATACCAACAAAAAAAAGTTTATTATAATTATTATTATTATTACAAGTTGTTTTTATTATTATTATTATCTTTATTATTATTATTAGTAGAAGTAGTACAAGGTATTATTATTATTATTATTATTATTATTATTATTATTATTATTATTATTATTATTTGCATATACTCGTATTTTTAAAAAACAAAAGTGAACTAATAATAATTATTTTTGACTTTTAAAAATCTCGATGCAAAACTACAAATCACAATTCCATTGTAACTTTCTTTCTATAGTTGAGTCTGGTTGATGAAGCTTGCATATTTGTATTACTATTCAAAATTGTACTATTATTTACATTTATGTCTGTCAAACGAATGGAATCAATATGTGTGATTTAAAGTGCTTCTACGTAAGTACATTGCATTGTTCGTAAGCATAAGCCCAAATATATATATGTATTACGACTTCTCAGAAATATCGATTCGAAAAAGCGATCGTGTGTTACGTGCCCAAATAAACGTAATAAATAATTTTCCTAGACACTTTAAAATATATAGTTGTTTTGTACGGAATGCCGTTAGGGCCATCGCCTATGAATGTGTTGATCTGAAACGCGATACTGGATAGTACGTTGATGAAAACGCGAAATCACGAAACTACGATGGTGAAAACGCGACAGTACGATAACGAAAACGCGATAATATGACAGTACGATGATGATAATGCGATAAACTATCGTGTTTTCACCATTGTACTTTCGCGTGTTCACCATTGTGATATCGTAATTTCGCGTTTTCATCATCGTACTATCGTACTGTCGCGTTTTCATCATCTTACTATCGCGTTTTCATCATCGTACTGTCGTGTTTTCATCGTGTTTTCGTCATCGTACTATCGAGTTTTCATCATCGTACTATCGCGTTTTCACCATCGTACTATCGCGTTTTCATCACCGTACTGTCGTGTTTTCACCATCGTACTATCGCGTTTTTATCATCGTACTGTCGTGTTTTCATCATCGTACTATCGCGTTTTCACCTTCGTACTATCGCGTTTTCATCATCGTACTGTAGTGTTTTCATCAACGTACTATCGCGTTTTCATCATCGTACTGTCGTGTTTTCATCAGCGAACTGTCGCTTTCCGGTGCGCATGCGCATAGAAAAAAATGTCGGTTTTATGGGTGCTTGTATTAAGTCATTGTATCATGTCTTCAACTGAAGCTTTTATCACGCGTTTTGAATTGATCTGAAATACTGTTCATTAAAAGTTTAAACAACGATTGACAAAATAAAGATTAAATTTCGAATTGTCTTTATACAATAAAACCAACCAGTCAAAACAGTATCTTCAAACATTTTTCCAAATGCAATGCCTTTGAGATCATCATCATCATCATCATCATCATCATCATCATCATCATCATCATCATGTTAATGCACGATCATAATAACTTAATGATAATTACAAAGGCGTTTAAGAAACGTTTCGTTAACTCTCCAGTCGTTTAGAAAAAAACAACAAAAAAACACGATAGCGCAGCGTTCAACCGAATAACACATCCTGAAGTCAAATGACGCCACGTCATATAAACCTGATAAGAGCACCTGTCTTTTTTATGAATGATAATTTTACTGCCACTGCCACTGCCACTGCCACTAGCACTACCACTACTATCACGACTGCCACTACCACTGCCACTACCACTACCACTACTATCACGACTACCATTCACCACCACCACCACCACCACCACCACCACCACCACTACTACTACTACTACTACTACTACTACTAGTCGCGGTCTCTTTTCTGATTGACTATGTGTTTTCTTATGCTGCTATTGTATCTGTAATATATTAGTCGTATACGTTGTATTCTTTAAAAAAGTGTCTAAACTAATTATCATACACGGGTGGATTATTGTAGACGCTTTGGTTCAAAGAACACGGCATAATAATGAGTGCTTGCTAGTGACTAATTTAACAAAAATTGAATGCTGAATTAGAAGTTTCTGTGGTGGTAGTGGTGGTGGTGCTGCTGCTGCTGCTGCCGCTGCTGCTGACGATGATGATGTGACCCCAGAGGTATTGTATTTGGAAAACTGTTTTGACTGGTTAGTTTTATTGTATAAAGACAATTCATAATATAATCCTTATTGCGTCAATCGTTGTTAAAACTTTTAATGAAAAGTATTTCTAATCAATTCAAAATGAGTGATAAAAGCTTCAGTTAAAGACAGGATTAAATGCCTTAATACAAGCACCCCTAAAACGATGAAAACACGATGATGAAAACGCGATAGTACGATGATGAAAACACGATAGTACGATGATGAAAACACGATAGTACGATGATGAAAACACGACAGTACGATGATGAAAACGCAAAAGGACGATGATAAAAACACGACAGTACGATGATGAAAACGCGATAGTACGATGATGAAAACGCGATAGTACGATGATGAAAACACGATAGTACGATGATGAAAACACGACAGTACGATGATGAAAACGCAAAAGGACGATGGTAAAAACACGACAGTACGATGATGAAAACGCGATAGTACGATGGTGAAAACGCGATAGTACGATGATGAAAACACGACAGTACGATGATGAAAACACAAAAGGACGATGATGAAAACACGAAAGTACGATGATGAAAACGCGATAGTACGATGGTGAAACCGCGATAGTACGATGATGAAAACGCGACAGTACGATGATGAAAACGCGTTAGTGCGATGGTGAAAACGCGACAGTACGCTGATTAAAACGCGAAACCACGATATTACAATGGTGAAAACGCGAAAGTACAATGGTGAAAACACGATAGTTTATCGCATTATCATCATCGTACTGTCGTATTATCGCGTTTTTGTTATCGTACTGTCGCGTTTTCATCATCGTACTGTCGCGTTTTCACCATCGTAGTTTCGTGATTTCGCGTTTTCATCATCGCACTATCGGGTATCGCGTTTCAGATCAACACTTTCATAGGCGATGGCCCTAACGGCATTCCGAAGTATTCTTTGAACTGTACTGTACATGTTTATCTTTAATGACCTCAAATAGACCCAGTTTTTTTTATTACTTACAAATTAGAACTACAATATTGTAGCATTCCGATATCATATACACCTTTCCACTTGCAATCTAGTAATACCACCGAGTGGATATTATCCTCATATGTTTACAATGGAGTACCAACTACTGAGTACTTTTTATACATGTATTTGACCTTTAGGAAGAATCCCGTCTATGCCTTACACTGGCTGATAACCTGCCTCAGTGGGCATTATTTCGGATTATGTAAGCTCGCTGTATAGATTCTTTTGCCTATTTACAGCTGAATGATGACCATTTTGAGAAGTTCTCTTCAATAAACTACCAAGTACTGGTTATAAATATATGTGGGTTCTCTCGCCCTTGCTCATGAATAGCTTTGATGTTGAAAAGCTTCGATTTAGCTTTTAACAGCTACACTCAGTCATTTAATAACTTCACAGTGTGTTGTGAAAGTTCTTACTTCACTATTAAAAACCTCCCCCCTAAAATTGTAAACAATTAAATAAAATGGACTCTGGAAAAATATCAAATGAAGCTAAAATGCGCTTAATCTCATAAATTTCCTAAGTAAGTAATAACAAAACCAAAGATTACATGTTAATATTTATTTGTAAATTTCCTTACAACTCTTCTAGTAGTGTATTTATTAAACTTTGTGCAAATATCAAGAAAAAGAATATTCAACTATAATCTACTTTCAATATATAAGAGCACAAATGTTGTATCCCCAGAATTTAAATAGAAAGTTCTCTCTCTCTTTCTCACTTAATCTTTAAGTCAAAATATTCTTAAATAATACTTTAACTCTATTGATATTGATTATTAAGAATTTTAACCAATGACTTTTATCATTAATTCCTACTTATAATGTATTTCTATTGTGAATTTAGATTAATATAACAAAACTTTACTTCAAAATGAAAATTCAGCTTGTCGCTGCGAACATGGCTGCCAGAGTCCTTGATCGTCTGCAAGCTCGACGAGCTTATATACTAGAGCCGAAGGAACATAAAAAATTGTTCCTTCTGTGAAAAGGTGTTCCTTCGTGAGTTTTCGTAAAAATAGAACGTTTACCATTGTTTCAATTCAAACACTGCAAACATTATTATTATGAATGGTATGTTTTCTTAAATTTTGTGTATGATTAGGGGAAGGTCTGAATAACATGACTGCCACAAAGGCACAACAATCGAAATGCTAAAAAGTGAGAGATTACAATGGGAACCTCAAAAATCGGCAATATTATGTCAGCATCTTGACAGTTGCTAGGGAGATTTCCCAGAATGCAAAGCGGAAGTAGCTCATTCAAGATGACTGCCCCGATACAGAGCAACTTGCTCTTTAATAAGTATTCGAAAAAAGGGGTACATATCCATCATAGCTGAATAAAGTGAGTTATATTTATGTTATAAACTGTTGTACTAACTATAAAGGAAAATATGGATGCTGTCATAACATATTACAAAAGAAACGGCTTTGTTTACCTGCTACACATCAAAGATACAAACATGTACATCATTTATGAATGACGAAGATTTGTTAAAAATTTGGGGATATTACAACATATAGCAAATGTGTACGTATAAATGTTACTTTGCTTGATCTGTATATACTTTGTACTGTTTGAATAAATAAAATGTCCACGAAAAGCACAATGGGACGTTCACCGACCGGAATTTAAATTTAAAAAATGTCCGGTTAAAGATAGATTATATGTCTGTTTCAATGGGAGGGTATTTAAAGACGAGACAACACAAAGGTGTTCTTCCTCATCGTTGTGGCCACCCATTCATTATTTATTACCTGAAAGTACGCTAGCAATAAAAATGGTGGAAAATAAAGAAGGATTGACACACCAAGATTAACGGGCGGAACTTTCGTATAAGTCTTAATTACCTGTCTTTTCTGTTATGTTCCGTTTAAAAAGACCGCTGTCACAAATGCCCACTTATATTTAAATAAATACGGCAAAAAAGAGACTTATCCTCAATATTTGCCAGTTCATATTTGATCTCTTGAAATTTGAGAAGGCAGCTCTTTTAAAGCTAGTGCGGTCTTCTTACAGCAACTAGTTGCTGAACTAGGCTGGCAAATCCTTACTTCAAAACGTAAATGACGAAAAATAAGATGGTCGGTGTCTCATCAGCGGTGGTTTTCATTTCGTTCCTGTGTGGATCTGTGGTAAGAGGGATGGAGGACGGCACGTTTGACAGTCGGTTTGAGTACGAGTACAAGGTGCTGAAGCAGCTGGTCGTGCTAGAGATGGAGACAAGCGATCTGCGAGGCATGGTGACCTCACTCACAGCTAGACTTGAAGGTAAGGCACACGGAACATATTAATGGTTTTCAATACTTATCATTTCTCGGTGTAACAAAACAATAAATACAAATGTTAAAACCGCTATATATTATAACCGCTTCTCATTTTTACATAAGTAAAGCCTGTCGGCTAGTACAAAAACACGAAATCCTTTGAGCAGATTCGATCCAGCATTAATTTGGAAATATATGGTAGGTTGAGATGAATCTTAGCTGTAGGTACGACACGAAACTTTTCTGTTTGTCTCTCTGAGGTGAAGAGGTATCCAGATTGTAGAAATAATGTTCATATCATATTTGCATTCTATTCATTTGTACGATCTAGGCTTTGCATTATAGTGCGCATTTGACGAATTGTTTATTTTATGTTTTACCTCTTATGCTCCCATCAATGAAATACACAATGAAACTTCGATTTCATGAAAAAAAGCGGATAAATGTGTATATGTGACATATAATGGAATTATTTTTAGTTTTAATACTCTGAGAAAACATTGAAACTATGTAAAAACACCGTTAAAGGGACTCGCTCATGAGTTGGCGACAATTTCAGTATCTTTGTTTTAACAGTCCTAATTGCCACTCTTTATTTCGTCATACAAACAAGTAAATATTAAAATAAAACATGAGCGAGTCCCTTTAAACCAGTGTTCTACATTACAGCATTTACATACAGGAAATACACACATTTAAACAACCCAATTTCTAAATTCCGACAATGTTGATTGGGTAATAACACCGTAAAAATACAATGTGTGATCAATAAACTTGACAACTAAACAATGAAAAATCTGCGAAGGAAAGCTTCTTATAAGATGAATGCACATGCATAAATGATAGTATATCAGTATTACGTTATGATTACCATAATAATTATGCCCCCCCCCCCCCCAGAATAACTGACAAGAAAGAACAATTGATAACAGTCCGAACCATTCGAAATACCTCGACCATTTCCTTTGAAAACAACCTCGTATGTTTATGGACGGTTTACAATGTCAGAAAACGTTACATTTAACTACGCTGCAAGTAGATTGCGTAGTAATTTCAATTAAGCGTTAAACTTAATGACTTTACTCTTTGGAATCTGAATTATTATGCAAGAAGTTTAATTTTCAGACGCCAACACAGTTATTAGAAATTTGAACGCGACAATGCGAAATGTTGCAACCGGAAGTACGTATATTAGATGGGGGAGGAAGTCATGCCCGGACGGAACTGGCGCCAGGTCGCTGTATGACGGGTACGCCGGGGGTTCCTGGTACTCACATGCCGGGGGAGGCAACAACTACCTGTGCTTGCCGCCTGACCCGGTGCTGGTCGACATACAGGGAGCAAGTAGAAGCTATATCTACGGGGCCGAATATGTAGTTGGCGGGACAATTTTGAAAGAACTGGATAACGATGACGTACCCTGCGTAGTATGCATCACGGCAAATACCAATGTCGTAATGGTTCCTGCCAAGAACGTTTGTCATCCGGGATGGACATTAGAATACGCGGGATATCTTATGAGCTCTAGCAAAGATCATACTGCCAGAGACTATGTATGTATGGACGGACAGCCACAGGCCGTAACCGGCAGTAAAGATGATAGGAAGGGGGCACTGTTCTACTTCGTAGAGGTCTCTTGCGGGTCTCTTCCTTGCGATCCATACAAACAAGGATACGAGCTGACTTGCGCCGTCTGCAGCTTGCCGCCGGTTAACTAATAAGTGTTTACATCGGAGAAGTTGCATCCCGCCCGGAATATGTGAATATGCGGAACTTAGAAGGACGTATACAGGCGCTGGCCACTTTTAGCCAGGGATTTTTGGTGTTGGTCCTTTTAGCCTTGCATTCCATTGTTTGTTTACACGTATATCGACTAATCTAGTGTTGCGCATTTAATAAACATTAAATATCTCTGTTGGTACCAACCTGAAATAATTAAATGCATGACTTATTTCAATGGTACTTATTTGATATCCTTTCTTAAAATATACAACTTTTTAAAGTGCTCGTATTAACATGCGCAGTTTTAGCATCCTCCAATGATTGATTAGTGAAGCAAATTATCTTCAACTCAGTTGTTTCCTAGTAGCTTGCATGTCAGCGATATATTTCTTCAATTTTGTGGAAACCAATGTTATGTATTATATATGTCACCCGTTTTGGATTTTGAACGCTCCGATTATTCTTTTGTAACACGGTCTGATAACAAAATATGCGTTTTTTATTCAATGGCAGTTGGAGATATATCTTTTTAATCGTAATTTCTTTTCACCCTCATATTCCTTGATTTGTTTTCGTAGTAAAGTTTGTTCAGTCAACCACGGGGCATAACTCGACAAATATTAAAGCCATCTACGTAATGTCTCTAGTGGCAACATATGTACTATGTTCATTTGATGAATCCAAGCAGTATTTGAGATATTTCGTACACCGACGGCGAAATCTATGGCGTTACCGTGATATTTTCAGTTTAGTTAACAATCTACCTCCAGGTAAACGTAGCGTTCAGACAGATGTGATTCTTTCTCGAAATGGAATACGACAACCTGTTCACTATGCTTATCCATTCAATGCAGCGGATTGTTCGGTCAAGGATATGCACACATTCAAATACCTTGTGATAAGCGACATTCTCATCCATCAAAGGTTTGATATGTATGTGGTACGCATAGATCTAAACTCTGGTGTACGAGAATGGATGAGCAGTGACATCTCGGAAAACGAATCTTATGATGCATTAGTCGGAAAGTTAAAACTTGATACAACTATTTTAAATAGCAGAAAAAACGAGATCAATGGAGTCAGACTTTGTATAGTTATGCTTCTATACATATTAATACAGCAAGAGCTTGAAAATCTGAGTTTCTTCGACAAAAGAGCTAAATTAACACTAACATACTGTAGAAAAGACCTCGGAAAATACTTTCAATGAAACTGAATTACTAAACATGTATAACTTAACCCAACTCATTCGAAAAAAATCGATATAACCAGAATATCAAGATAAGTGTTCGACATTGCGAGATTCTATTGGATATAACTTGTCTGTCTCAAATATGGCGAAATGAATTTTATGCTATCTGAGTTTGAGGAAACAGGCTTAAAAAGGGATATAATAAAATACTAGCCGTTGTAAGGTTTTAATGTTTGAATTAGAAAATAACTAGGGGATATGTTATAAACCACAGTAAGCAAACGGATAACGGATGTCCGTTAATTGTGCAGTGAATGTCACGAATTGAATCCATTGCTTTGAAATACGATTTCTTGGAAATATCGATTCGAAAAATAAATCGTAGGACTTAGTATGTATACCCACTTCGAGGTATTGCTTTGCACATGTCGGATCGTCCGACCGTCTGTCGATAGGTGGACCAAACCTTGTCCGATTAATAACTAGAGTACTCTTGGTCATAGGGTTCTCAAACTTGGTAGTTCTAACGTGCTATTAGGGTCAAGGTCACGTTGACCTTAACGCCAAGTTGACCTTTAACGCAAAAACCTTGCCCGATCAAACTTGGTAGGAATGTTGGTCCCGAGATTGTAGAACCCTATCAACATATCAAAGGTCAAGGTCACCAGATTCACCACAGTCATGACTATCTTAGAAAATAATTAATGATCATCAACTTAGATATTTTGCTTAAAAGTTGCAAGCAATTGACCATTATCAATTATTTGTTGGTTTGATTGGTTTGTTTGTTTGTTTGTTTTGGCTTATATATGTTTGAACGACGCTCATTTTTTCTTAAAAAGTGTTAAACATGTTACCTTTTACACGACATACACTTTAAAAATGACGTCATGCAATAGCTAAATAAATCATATAGAACATGTCTTTGTAAAAATCAATATGACAATCGAGTCAGACTTTGTATGTTTATGCTTCTTTACGTTGAAGTATACAAATTTTGGCAAGATCCTGAAAATCTGAATTTCTAAGACGGTGAAACCACCGGTTCAGATAAATATATCAGCAATAGTTTCTGATATCAATATGTATTACAGGAGAACAATACAGTTTAACACTTGATGGATTCACAAAACAAACTCTTTACTTTTAATGCATCGTTATGTTTAACTCATAAGACTTTATTGATCAAAAATACAAAACACATGCTGTATGTACAGATAAAAAAAATACTAGCCTTTTTAATTATAAATATGTTTTTTATTGCTCAGTTTGTGGCCACAAATTCAGTTAATAAGGTTCCGAAAAAAGCGCTTATATCTTTTATTTGTACAAAAATCATGGTTTCTTTAAATATTGCTTCGATCATTTAAATCAAATGGGTTAAATAGAATATGTCTATTTTGTGCATCCATCAAATGTTGAACATATATTGTCCCCCTCAACGACTTTTTTTGAAAACATGAATGGTCAAGCGTAGGTGTATAATTAGGTGATAGATTTTAATCAAGATAGGTTTAAAGTTAAATTTGATTTAGTATTATGGTTGACAAGCGAAATCACAATCAATACACACCTAAAGCCTCTGCAGTTGGGGTGCTTCACATGCTCCACACGGTGATTCACACGTTTCTGAAAAAAAATGCCTCTTAAACAAAATAATAACTTCACAAACAATAAATGTTAAAACCATTAGCCTTGCATAAGGTAAATGACCTTACATACGTGGATATTAAAAGATTCAACTGTGTCATGGACAGGGTTTAAATAAAAAGATTTTGATCGTGCAGATCTTTAATATGCTTTTTTGTAAGTTATCAATAAGATATTTATGATAATGGCTAAAACCATAAAATAAAGACACGATTTGCTTATTACCAGTCAGTAAGTTATCTTAACCTGCTCAATATATCTAATGAACAGAATGTAGCAATATCGTTAGATTAACACTGCTTATTATAATGCTTTCTAAATCTGTGATAACAGTGGGTTAAAAGTGATAATCATACCAGCCAATCTTTCGTATCACTGTTATAAATTCAAATATAAAATAACTTTGCCGAGTTTACGTCCAAAATAACGCGATTATCACTTTTACCAAGGAGTTGAAGGTACTCTGCATCGTAAAGTAAACTAAACACTTTCATCACAGTATAAATATTTCTGTTATCAATCAATGATCAAACCAATATTTGCCTAACCTGTTTGTTGACAATGACATCCAATGCGTGCTGGGTGAATTTGAACATACGCCCAGTCTCTCCATGGAAGACCTTGAAGTGCAATCATTTTGCACAGCGTCATTGCCCTGCGATTATCATATATGACAAATCTGAGATCCATCCGTAGGTACAGTGTGTGTATACCACGTGATAAATTACGTAATAAATGCTACGTCGGAAGGCAACATTTTGCTTAAAATGAAGACTTCAATCAAAAATAACTTTAACACCATTTTAAGTAAAACAAAGGGCAGTCTATGCCGCTCAACGAGCACCGCCTTCGTTTTATTGCCGAGGTTTGATTAGTTTCATCAAACACTATGACAAACCTGTTTTCAAAATAATGTTTTGACAGTGCTCCGTCAGACGGCCATATTGTGAAATGGTTTGTCGAAGTGTTTTAAGAAACTAAACTCTCAATCAAACTCTGGCAAAAGACCGAAGGCGGGAAGCGGCGTAGACTGCACTATGTTTCATTAAAAATGGTGTAGAAATAGTGAAGTTATCTTCTTGTGAAGCAAAATATTGCTTTCCGACGTAGCATTTATGACGCAATTTATCACGTGGTATACACACACTGAGGTATATATGTGAATAAAAAACTGCAAAATCGCCTACAGCTGCAAATCAACTACATTATGTATAAATAAGTATTTAATTGTGTGAATACTGTACCACCTACGCAGTCAATACAAATTATAGGCCAGGGAGATGTAGAAACACAACGAACACCGAGTCAAACGATTAACGGATTATTTATGCTTGTATCGTCGATTAATGAACATCAAACGCATGTTTAGTTATCAGATAACAGTTTAAGTTGCATGGGCCCTCACGTCTTCTATATTTGGTTAACAATTAACAACATTATAATTATATCGTTAAAACAACTTGTAAGGCCAAACTACTAGACCTATCAAATTTACGTAAGATCAAACTACTAGACCTTTCAGATTTACAGGAAATTTCGAAACCATCCGAACTATACGACATCAAAAGTCATGCTGCTGTTCCGAAGTGGGTAGTGTAAGCTTAATACACGGGCCTTGCTCATTCAGCGAGTGCTCCTATAATATTGTTCGTCATTTTAGGTTTTGAGAGCATTGAGAATTAACAGAAAATAACCCTGGTTAGAGCTAGCCTGATTCTTAAACTTGCACCAGTGTATAGGACTGTCACACGGGACCCCCATTTAACGTCCCTCCATTGAAACGATTATTATTATGAGTGGTACGTCGGGGAATCGAACCTGTCACCCCTGGATTGACAGTCAAATGTGAAACCCTAAACCAAGGATCCCCCACGAACCGTGGTCTAGTGGTAACAGTTATCCCATTAGGAACGCTGTTTAAATCGATAAAAACAACAACAGGAGATGTCCATTTTATCCAACTGACAAATGGCGGCCAGACCGTTGAAACGTCCGAAAAATCACCGAAGGACCGGTGAAAGGCTAACCAATCACGAAAGGACCGGAGGTCCGCCCTGGCAGAACAGAATGACCGGCAAGGTCCGTCAGCAGTGACAGTTTGTTTACAATATCAAAAAGATGATAAAAACAGTTGCTGTACTGCTATTTAACGATTCAAATACATTCAACACGTATATGTAAGATGAGTGGAGAACCCCCTTGTATGTACCTAGTAACAGAAATAAAAGGATTGGATGTAATTGAAACAAAAATGACCTGGGATAAGTGTAACCTTAAATTATCAATTTATAGTTATTTTTTTTATTTATATATATTTATATCTTAGTACTGTATTTTAGTTCTACAGAAGGATGTCAAGTAAATGTCAAGGTGATTAAACTATATAATGACTGGGCCATTACAATACACATTTTAGTTTGAAATTCACGAGACTGAAATATATGTTGTCTTATTAAAGATGGAAATAGTTTTGTTGTTTTATATATTTGGCATCTTTGTACAAAACAAATTTTATTTCTTAATTTAACATTATTCATTTCATTCAACATGAGCTAGGAAGAAGCTAACCGATTGTTTACGCCATAAATGGTGAAACATATATATTTAGTCAAGCCGTAATGTATTCGATGTCACCAGATTTTCAGACTTTCATGTAAGAGTGTCGAGACTAGACCTATGTCACCTGTATAGGCGCCAAATAAACTCTACCGTATCGTTGAGAGGACCTCGGTCACTATCTACAAATTGTATAAAATTTGTCTGTTTGAACATGACGGAATGAATGTTATGGGAGTTTGGGTCACATGTAATAGCCTAAACCAAAGGGATAGAATAAAATACTAGCCGATGAATCGGTTAAATGTAAGAATATACATTAACAATGGGATGATTTTATCAACCATAGTACGCAAAAGGATCAGGAATTTCCGTAAGTTATTGAATATTTACAGCCTGAACATCCATTCCTTAAATAAACTTCCTTTCGTCAATTGCGAACATTTTCCGATTAACGCAAATCCGTCGGATATGTTCGGATCGCGAATCATTGCATAACAATGTACATTGAAAATTGTTTATCTCGTTATTGTTTGTATTGTGTCAGCAGGCCCCGAAAAACTTAAATCAGTATGTTAGAAAGTGTTAATTTATATTATGTTCAATGCATTTATTGTCATCGGTGTTTCAATTTTACGCTAAAAAGTAATTTGAAGTGATTGCTTTTTTACCGCGTTATTGTGACGTGATTTGATAAACTGTTTCCGGTTACGGTCGGGTCTGGTTCTATTTGCAGAATGGGCGAGAAAGGATTACTGTTAGGTTTTCTTAAATGAAATGATGTATTTTTTTAAACATCTTGAATGAAATAATGAACTATTGGTGTAAATATAAGTAATGAATTGCCTGATTGATGTCATTGTCGGGGTTATGAACGCAGTTGGGCTCGTAAAAATACGCTGGATTCCTTTGGACTCCGCACACTTTAACCAGCCCAACTGCGTTCATCCCCCGCAAATGACATCAATCCCGCAATTTAAGTGAGCGTCACAAATTGAATGACATCGTTTACATGCAAAATCAAAACTAAAGTTTGCATTAAAATTGATTTGCGGAATATTATATTTTAAAGCCATGTTTTTATTATTCTTATCTTCTGTATCTCACTATTCATAAAAAAGACACTTTGAACAGCTACGTCCACAGTAACGGAATGTTTACCGCTCACACTGACGGATGAGCATTCTTTTCTATTACAATACAGTCTGACATAAGTGCTTACGTTTGCGCAGAAAAAGTTGTTAATTGCACCGTAGAGGGTGAAGCGTTCGCGGACTCGGGGGAAATTCATGACACGCAGTCCTCCATGCCATTGTCTGGATGAGGGCCGAGGAGAAGACGTACGTCTGACGCGGTTCAGACTCTCGGTGTTAGGAAGTCACGCAACGTGACGTGTATTTTCCTTCGTTACTGGTTTGACAAAACAATTGTATGTTTTAAATGTGCATGCGAAATGTCTTTTGAAATATGTTTTTGTTCTGTTTGAATCAAGACGTTTTGTATAAAAGTTGCAAGAAATTGACTATTGTCGTTATTTATTTATTTGTTTGTGTTTTTGCTTATGTATGTTTAAACGACACATATTTCCTTTGAAAATAAAGTGTTTAACATGTTACCCTTTGGTAGCTACTACGGGTGTCAGTCGAAGTTATGGAGTCACGCAACCCGCGATGACGTTCAACGTTTATCGTTTGGCTCCTGATTTGAGGGAGCCGGAAATTTGGGGCAAGGGATGTGACAAAATGAACAGCATGTATGGAGGGAGCTAACTTTACCTTTGGCTACACCTTTGACAAATCAATTGATTGTTATTAAAAAAAGTGTTTAATACGTTAACCTTTGTACGAGGACAATTGTATACGAAGTTATGCAATAGCTTTGTCTGTGATTGTGAAAGAAAACTTCAATCTCTAGAAATAAGATAGAGACATCCATGAATGATCTGGGGTTTTAATTGATTACTCTACCTGAATGCTTTATATAATTTGTCCGTACAATTTACGTCATTGTATAATGACATGAATATCCTAATATACGTCCACTTATCGTTTCCATAACACTTTATAGTAAGGCAAACACCCAGCCACTACCACTACTACTCTTTGTGTCTGTCTCTCTTAGCAATCCAGAAGTCCCGATTTCGAGGATCCTGCTGCAGTTTCTTTCTTAACTTCTTATATGTAACTGTAGCACAATGGGCCTTAAGACACCCACCGACCGGAATTAAATTTTAAAAAATGACTGATAAAGATAGCGTATATGTCTGTTTCAAATTAAAGATGCGAAACCACAAAGGTGTTCTTCCTCATCATTGTGGCCGCCCATTCATTATTTATTTCCTGAAAGTCCGCTAACAATGAAAAAGGTGGAAAATAAAGAAGGATAGACAAACCAAGATTAAAGGGTGGAACTTTTGTATAAGTTTTAATTACCTGTCTTTTTCTGTTATGTTCCGTTTGAAAAGGCAAAAGTCATGAAAGCCCACTTAAATTATAATTCAATAAATACGAAAAAAGTAAATAATCTTCCTCAATATTGTGCCAGTTCATATTTGGTGCTCTTGAAAATTGAGAAAGTGGCTCTATAAATGATACTGAACTAGCCTGGTGAATCATAACTTCAAAACATGAATGCCGAATAATAAGATGGAAAGTGTCTCATCAGCGACGGTGTTCATCTTGTTCCTGTGGGGATCTATGGTAGGAGGATTGGAGGACGGCACGTTTGACAGTCGAATTGAGGACGAGTACATGGTGCTGAAGCAGCTGGTCGTGCTGGAGATGGACAAAAACGAGTTCCGTGACCTCACTCACGTCTAGACTTGAAGGTAAGGGAAACGGAACATATTCATTGTCTCATATACTTTTCATTTCTTGGTAATAAAAAACAATAAATTCAAATGTGAACATCGCTTTGTTATAAGACCGCTTTGCATTTTTATATAATTAAGCCTGTAGGGCCAGTGCAAAGACACGATACTTTTTAACCCCTTCAATCCAACATTTACAATAAATTCATATGTGGCGCATTTGTGAAAACCGCTCTATAAAATAACCGCTTCGTATCTTTACATATGTAAAGCCTGTCGGGCTATTCTTTGGACAAGAACTCATCTTAGCCGCTTCAATCCAACATCTTGGACTAGATAATGAGCAAAAATTTCTATATTGTTTAGAAAACAGGTCACAAACATATGTGCACTCCACTCATCTGAACACTCTAGACTTTGCATAATAACGCGCTACTGATTCAGAAGTAATGTTTATATCATGTATTTCCTCTTATGTTCCCATCAATGAAACACAAAACGAAATGTTAATAGCATATAAGCGACATCAAATGGATTTATTTTGATCCTTTAAGACTTGGAGAAAACATTGAAATTATATACAAAAAGACGTCACCAACAACTATTAAACCATGTGCCTACATCAAACATTGACATAAGCCAAAATTAAAACAGGAAAACAGCACACGTAAAAACGAGCATATTTCTTAATCGTAACAATGCTCATTTAGTAATAACTCCTTAAAATAACTCAATCAATGATCAACAAATTTAATGGAAAACGTTGAAAGAAAGCTTACTTTTTACGCGATAAAAATAATAATGTCCAAGATTTTATAGCAAATGTCACTTTTAAAATAACTTCTTATCAGAAGAACGCACGTTCATCATGTCAGTTCCTCAGTAGTGAGTATGTCTATGTTAATAATATGGCAAAAACAGTTAAATAAATAACCGGAAGTAAAAATAATTATATACCTATATTCGTGAGAAAGCTACACCTAAACACTTGAAAATTACAGGACCTGCATATATGAATTTTTCTTGAAACATTAAAGAAACGTTAGAATTTCTGCAGCATTTGATCAGAAAAATAAAATAGGTTAAAAGTTATATCTTTTCCAGACGGCAATGCAGTTTTACAAAATTTGAACGCGTCAATGCGAAATGTTGCATTCGGAAGTATGTATATATTGGATGGAGAAGGAAAGTTTGCCCAAACGGTAGCCGGAAGTCAAGGTGATAGTTAACCTAAAAGTATTTATTTTTTCTTTAGATTTATCAATTGAGTCACTCCTACCAACGATCTAGCATAGAAATAACTATGAATTACTGCAGTTTAATAATGTTAGAACATCTCGAAAGGACTAAATAGCATAAAGATAAAAAAAAACTCCGATATATGCGAACACTTATGCGTACGAAAAACATGCCAATAAAACTACTCAAACGAAAAGATGCAACAAATTCCTGCGGCCTACATGTGGCTGACACTCCAATCGTCACAATAACGAATAGAAGTAGTTTAACTGTAGGTTATTTGGGCATTTCGATACAAGATACTAGATAAGGCGTATGCAATTTGCCATATTTGTAAATTATTTCAAAAGAGTAAAAATGCCTGTCATGGATTGAAATAAAAAGCATGGTAACAGATAATGATTAAACAATTCGTACATGAAACGACGTATGTCGTCCTTGCATGAGGAAACACTGATAACTTTCTGAGATCTTTCCGGCTTTCAAAGAAAACAATTTAAAAGAGGAACATTATTTCCTTCTTCGTTCAAGTTGACTGATAAATATTTCAGACCTCTAAAGTTAGTGATCTAAGATGGATCTGGTAAAGCGTTGCTTTGCTCTTGTTGTGGAAGTAATATTCTTTGCACCGAATTTCTGCTTGGCATCCAAGACATGCAGCGCGAACGACGTTAGGACTGCAGTGTTGTTGATCCGTGAAACGCAGACTGTTCTCAGAGAACACAAAATGGACATGAAACAGCAACTTAACAGTAAGATCAGTTAATAATTCTAGTAGATTTCTCTTTATTTTAGTAAAAAACATTCTTCGTGCCGTTTTTAAAAGTGTCCCGTATCACCTAATTAAATAAACGGAAGATCGAAGGGTCAATCGATCTGCAATGCTACTTTCAAACAATCTCAACTGTAATACTGTGATGAAAAAATAAGTGATAACGGTTATGCTCAAAGATATGCGACATACGCTACGTCTCTATAAACGGCAGCTCAGCCTTACCTCATTTCTATTATCGATTATCGTATGGTTTCGTATGGTTCCAGTCGTGGGTACCATTTCTATATATGTATTTGGCGTCACGGTTACAGCGCAATTGTGTGCATTTATTCGAAACTTTCCGAATAATTTGATAAGATGCATTTCACAAGTTAAAGTGTTCGGGCTACGGGTATCTAATATAAAATTATGAATAAAATTATAATTAAAACAAATAAAAGTTTTTCGTTACATATATGTGAAAACATTTAGTAAGTTTTTTAAGAAACAGCTGAATTTTAAGGGTAGAGTTTCTTAAATTTATTGCAGCTTTGTTATTGCAACTTTGATATATTTTTTCACAACACTTGGCATATTCGATCCATGTGTAGTTAAAGTTAACCCAAAGATAATTGAATTTATCGACTATATCGACTAATTCGTTGTTAATACATCACCTAGTCTCTAGCTCTCTAGTTTGCTGCCATTTTTCAAACGCCCAAATTTGACATTTGTTTAAATTGATTTTCAAGCCTCATTTAACAGAGTCCTGGTAAATGCAACGCATCTTGGCTTGTAGATTAATTGGATCCATAGTAAACAACAAATTTTGTTAATATTCAGTAGGTGATAATGGTTCCCCTTGTTTGTGAACGACTGTTGTATCCAAAAAATGGGATGATTCTTATTCCCTAGAAGATAGTTGTTTATAAAAGACTTGTTCGCTCTTTTGATTCCACAACAACACCAAAAGCGTAGAACTTGTGTTCGGAATTTGCCACACCAAACTGATCCCATGTTTAACGACAGAGTTCAATTTCAAAACCTATCTACCCTACAGGAAAAACAAACAAACAGGACAATTTCAGTTGTATTTGACAATGGGAAAAACCGTCTTGGATACTTTCTTGTAATGTGTTATATAAGTATTGACTAGTGAGCCAATGGATATCATATCATAGTCAATGGTTCACTAGTCAACAAGTGTTCTGCTTCGTCGATGGTTGTGTGGACCAATGAGAGACTGTCTCTTGATATGTCATATAATAAAAAATAATATTTTTTTCACCATTTTCCGACCGATACTGCCACCAGTGTAATTCATAACGAAGACTTCAAATTAATTTTCAAATGCATACATCTAGAAAATTGATCTTCTCCCTGAATACGGAATGTTTCTTGATTTGGACTTTTGTCATTCTAATTAACTTAATTAGTGATGATTGTTGTTTATTAGTCGGCGCCCAGAAGGCACTCAATAGTTTAGTGATAAAATATGAAGTTTTTGTATATTTTATAAAACTTTACTCTTTAATTTATAATGAAACCTTAAATTATAATAGCCCTGCTTATCATTTTGAAAATGTTGATCATAACAACTCGGCCATCTCCGAGATAGATACAGGTGTTCCGATTGATATCAATAGATGAAGGTTACACGGTACTATTACAATATCCGTTATGTTTGTAAACCTCCTACGCAGTAATCTCCCTTGGTGACGACAAAAATGCCGAGTTTTGAAAATTTAACCTTGAGCTTAATTGTTTGTTTTGAAAATGTCATTCGAAAGAATGAACTCCAGATAATTCCCTCTTGATGTATATTATTTTTATCCCCGTTCTATATACTCATATGAGTGAAATGACTGTGTTACAAATATTTATACAAAATATAAAGCAAGGAATTCACATAACATGCCGGTACAAATAAAAGGTGAATTTCATGTTATTGAAATCTATGTTCTAGACCATATTTCTTCCGAAGAAACGTATGTATAGCTTGGAAAACCCCCCAGAATATCTATAATTCTGGGTTTAAACTATTGTAACAATATTATAATATTAACCATAATGTCCTTCAAGCATATGTACACCAACATAAAAACAAATATTTTCATTGAAATAATAACCATTTTTGGTTATCTGCATGCACGTTTTTCTTCGAATTTCATTGCGCCGACTTGATGCTATGCATCAACTTTTTTCTTGTTTTTGCGTAATTTATCCATTAGTACGCGAACTGCTAAAAACCGCTAACTTATGAACAACAACACATTAATGACATCATCGAATTTTCGCCAGATGCTTTCTAACTGATTCAACTGATCAGAATCCGTCCATTGGTGGAGACATGAGTGTAAACACTAAGCTCTAGAAAATCATATTTTTTGCTTCATTAAGACTTTAAAAGAAAAAAAAAACCTCTTGTTTCAATTCCATTCTGAAGACTGATAACCTACCTGTTCGATGACACTAAATATAAAAAAACAATTTGACAAGTAAAATATAAATTCACTTGTATATCTCACCAGTATATCTTAATATTGCATGAGCCTGGAACCGTCATGGAATTTACTCACGTGCCCTCATGCGTTCATACCGCATGAATACACGAAACATGCGATTAATCCTTAAACATTACGTCGGCAGGTGGTGTACATATATAACGGCATTTATTTATTTCAGCATTGAAAGAAGAAATTCGAATGAAAGGAACAGAAATAGATACCCTTGGAACTCAGTTAAACGGCAATTTCACAAGTTTGTATTTATTTTCAAACATGTTTTAAAACGTTTTTATCATTACTTGCATTGTATTTTTTTCTTGATGGTGACTTTTTTTTAATTATGCCATAAATCGAAAGTTTACTAATATTTACATTAACTCGTATTTTATAGAAAAAGACTCATGAAAAATGCAATTAATCCTTAAACATAACGCCGACATTTGTTGGTCATTACAAATATACACAATCAATGGCATTTATTTATTTCAGCATTGCAAGAAGAAATCAGAAAGAAGGGAAAAGAGATAGATAGCCTTCGAACTCAGTTAAACAAAATCACAAGTTTGTATTTGTTTTCACACATGTTTTAAAAGTTTTTCGGCGATAGCTGTTTAACTTCAGTTTTGACCTAGATGTGAAGAAAAATGACTTAGACTGTAGGCCAATCAAATAGTGTGATGAATAGTGTAGACGATAGATGAAATGAATCGTTTTTATTGGTTAATCGTTACGTCGGCGATCCTACGAGAGGCACTTATAAACTGAAGTTTTGAATAGGAATTTTCAAGGTACTGACTTCTAATTCGGCTTTCCTTCAGCAATAACTTTCTGTGAAAACACATGAAATTATATTTTTAAGTACAAACTATCAAATTGATTGTTATATTCCTTGGGATGGGTGTAAAATGTACAAAAACACAAGGTTTTGGGTTACATGTTTGTTGTGTTATGAAAGTGTACACATGTTATAAACAATACATACAGTAGAGTTTATTATTAAAGGGAAGTAATGCAATCTATCTCATTGTCTCTTGTAGTGTTTGAGTAGTGTATATAATGCAACATTGTTTTTAAAACATGATATGTTTTCAGTCATTTATCGTCAATAGAGACTCGTTTCTCCCTTGTGTGCCTCTCGTAATATCCAGTTATATGACGTATGCTTCTTATCGAAAGACTGAAGAACAAATCTTCTTAGATAATACGTACATGTTTTGTAAAAAATAAAACTCTGCTATCTGAAATGTGGGTGGAAATTGAACAATTTTCGACCTCAACAATACACTTTTGATATTCAAATAAAGCAATATGCTAAGTTCATTATGCTTTCTCATACACTCTTTATGACCTTGTTTACAAATGAATCGCAATTTTCTTGTTTCTAAGCCAACAATCATTCGAAAGTGGATTATTATTTACACAAGTGTTTGAAAAACGGACTCCATTTGCTATCGATAATCGTATCGAATCGGACTAAGGAAAACATAATGTCATTATGTATACATCATCATGATCATTTAAATGGTTACACCTGGAATCAGTACGTGTAGTGCTTTTGTCGTGCTTTTAGCAACAGTAAGTAAAATTCCATTACCCTTTTCTGACTTTAATAATTTAACGATTTTAATACATAACACAACACATAGTTAATCATTGCACATCAATTGCAAAATGATGCACACCGCATCAAGTCAGTTATCTTAACATTGTATCCATGTAAAAGCATATTAAATATTTGTGAACCAGCTTAACATTCAATAACATGTTATATTGAAGATTAACTGGAATATCTTAATTTCATAAATTTTTGACAAAAAAAGATTATTTGCAGGTAAGACAGACCAATACACCATAGAGACAGTTTATTGAAGAAGGTTTTATAAAATATATAAACAATTAAAATCAATTTGTAATTTTGGGAGAGTTTGTAAGTTTTAAAGCAAAAGTGATTACATCCACTGCATTTGTGTAAGATAGTAACCTCCCTTGTTAAAATGAACTTAACGAGAATTTATAGGTAAGAACAATTGACATTTAATTGACTTTTACCAAAAAAAATACGTAGTTACCGGAAGTACCATTAGCGACATAAATTTTGGACACCCACTATCGATTGTCGCCGACATAGCATTGTCAGCGACAATTTATCGATTGCACTTGATAATCGTTTAATCACTTATTTACACGTACTCGTATTTTGAAAAAAAATAAATGTTTTTGGCTTTAAAAAATCGCGTTTATAGTTTGGTTCTCAACCGAGACTTGAGACCGTAATCTTTGACCGAGGATTAAGCTGTGCAACAAACTCCATGCAGTGTTACTCCCTTACAGTATAGTTATCATTGTCACCATGCAAATTACTTATACGTATATGAAAAAAATTGTAAATTAACTCCTTTTTTGTGTTTTAACCTCAATGCATCTTGAACGATTGAAATTTGATAAAAAAATATATTCCAAAACAAGAGAAAAGAAAAAGCATTTAAAATTATTGTTTATATAGTTCGTATAGCTGAAATCCAGCTATACTCGCTCATGGTGGCAGAGATACATTCTGCTTGTCAGGGAAAGTCACTGAGTGGGAGATTGGATGTTAAATTGTACGTACATGTACAAATGTACCTTGGGCTATGGTTAATAGCAGACTCAAGTCTCACTTCAAAGTTAAGATGCAACATTGCAAATCTTCACTTTATTGTTACTTTACTTCTGGTTGAGTTTTGATGATAAATTTGCTGAGTATTATAACCATTCGAAATTGTAAATTTATTTACTAATATGTAAAACGAATGGAATAAAAATAAATCTTGATAATTAAAGAAAGTGCTTTAGAGTTCGAAGTGGTAATTATTACTTTTGACGTCAACATACAAAACGTATTTCTTTTTATTAATTAACGTACAGCAGCGGCAGCTTCGCATGTTCCCAAGACATTCCACGCGTACTTGAGCACAGACGTCACCCTCAGCGACCATGAAATCATAAAGTTCGATATCGAGGTACATATAAAAGAACAGAAAACCACAGAACAGAACAGAATGTTTATTTATCTCAAGCATAAAAATCTCATCGTAACAGACACAAAAAGAAAAGAAAAACATGCACGGATATTATAGGTTATGTATATGGGTAGTTTTATAGAATAATCAATGTGTGTTTTAGTTATATTATATAAAAATAAAAAAGGCTAATTTTATTAAGAAACATATATTCAATGCATTTTTTAAATGCTTGAAAAAGAAAATAAATACAGGTCATCTTATCAACGTGTGTGCCAAATTGAATGAATGTCACAAATTAGATGATAACTTTTAAATGACGTATCAAACAATTCGCTTTTAAATAGATGGACGTGTCTATATTACGATTACTCAAACATATCGATTAGAAAAAGCAATCGTACGACACATGCTCATACATTTGTTATAAATAATTTTGCAGTCACAAATGCTTAATTGAAAGTTTGCATTATAACTAATTGATTTTAAACCCATGTTTTTATTAGTTTGATATTCTGTATCTCACTTTTTAGGAAACAGACACCGTGAACAGCTACGACACTACTAACGGAATGTTCACCGCTCACGTTGACAGATTCTACTTCTTGGCTATAACAATACATTCTGCTGTCAATAGTTACGTTGGCGCCGAGATAGTCGTTAATGGCGTCGTCAAGGGCGAAGCGTTCGCTGACTCGGAGGAAATTGCCGACACGCACTCCTCCAGCGCGATGACAATCGTCCGAATGAGTGCCAGGGAGGAGGCGTACGTCCGACGTGGGTCAGACAGTAAGTCGGCGTTATGGAGTCAAGCAACCCGCGGACGTTCAACATTTTCTGGTTGGCTCCTAAATTAATGGTTGTGTTTTGGGGGATGTAACGAAGTGAACAGCATGTACGGAGGTGCTTAAGTGTTCTCTTCTTTGACAAACAATTGCATTGTTTAAATGTGCATGCAGTGTGTTTTAAAGAAAATGTTTTTGTTTTGTTTTAATCACTATGACTTCAATATTTATGGACCGGGGATATATTTGCACAAGTCAGTCAGTCGGTAAGTCCGTCGGTCGCTCGGATGGCCAAACCTTAACCGATTAACAACTTAAGTTACCAGATTGACAATAATCATGATAATCTTACTAAACATGTATTTTTTTTTGATGATGAATAGCTAAAATGCCTTGATTAATAGTTGCACAAATTGGCTATTGTTATTTTTTTTAATATTGTATTTTTTTGGCTTATATATGTTGGAACGACGCATATTTTCAAGAATTTTTTTAAAACATGTTTTAATCGAACGTAATGGTGTAGTGTTAAGACAGAACTATGTTTGTTCACTTAACGTTTCCATATCTATAACCTCCACCTAATAAGTGTTCCCCCCACTCTCTCTCTCTAACTCCCTCCCTCCCCCCTCTCTCTCTCCTCCCCCCCCCCCTCTCTCTTTCTCTACATCCCCCCGACTCTCTCTCTCTCTCTCTCTTTCTCTCTCTCTCTCTCTATTAAATAGCTAGCTTGATAGGAACTTTTTCCTCTTATCTTTCTTTGATTGTTTTATATTTATACAATCAATTTTATTTCTAAACATCGTATGTGAAACTGTAGACAAATAGACCTTCAGATGTGCATGGAGCGGAATTAAAATTGGAAAAAGTCCGGTACAAGATAGTAAATATGCCTGTTTCAAAATGTTGACCTAAAATACTACAACAAAAATATTTTTCTTCCTCATCATTGTGGCTATACACACATTATTAATTATCTGAAAGTCCAATAAGAATGAAAGATGGAACATAAAGAAGGGTTGACAATCCAAAATTAAGGCGATGTTCCATTGCAAGTCTTAATTACCTGTCTTTTCTGTTATGTTCTGTTTAAAAAGGCAACATACATCAATGCCCACTAATATTTTAATTCATAAATACGGCAAAAAGAATATAAAAAAAATAGACTTATCTTCTTCAATATTGTGCCAGTTCATATTTGGTGCTCTTAAAAAATTAACAAAGCAGCTCTATAAAAGCTAGCGCGATCTTACGACAGCAAGAGATTGCTGAACTATATTGGCAAACCATTACTTCAAAATGCCGAAGAATAAGATGTACAGTGTCTCGTCAGCGGCGGTTTTCATCTTGTTCCTGTGAGGATCTATGGTAGGAGGGATGGAGATCGGCACGTTTGGCAGTCGGTTTGAATACGAGTACAAGGTGCTGAAGCAGCTAGTCGTGTTAGAGATGGAGACAAACGAGGTACGTGGCATGGTGGCCTCACTCACATCTAGACTTGAAGGTAAGTCACACGGAACATGTTCATTGGTTCACATACTTTTCATTTCTTGGAAATTAAAAACAATAAATTCAAATGTGAACACCGCTTTGTTATATGACCGCTTTGCATTTTTACATTATTAAGCCTGTATTGCCAGTGTAAAGATACCAAATCTTTTAAGAACCTTCAATCCAACATCAACAATAAATTCAAATGTGAGCGCATTTGCGAAAACCGCTCTATAAAATAACCGTTTCGTATCTTTCCATATGTAAAGCCTGTCGGGCTAGTCTTAGTACACAAACTCTTTCTAGCCGCTTTAATCCAACATGTTGTATGGACTAAATGATGTGCAAAAACTTCCAGATTGTTAAGAAAACAGTTTACATACATATTTGCATTCCACTCATCTGTTCACTCTAGACTTTGCACAATAGCGCGCTTCTGATTCAGAAGTAATGTTTATATAATGTATCTCCTCTCAAGAGTCAAACTTCAGAACGACATAGGTACTATATTCGAAAGTCATCTAGGGTTGCGACAAGGTGAATGTCTTTCGCCAATATTGTTTTTTTCTTTATATTAATGACTTGGAAGAAACACTTTATCTTAAGGGGGCAAAAGGGGTGGATACTAATTTATTGAAATTTTTCTTACTTATGTATGCAGACGATATTGTAATTTTTGCAAATTCTGCGGAAGAACTCCAATTTAATCTTCATATACTAGGTGAGTACTGCAAACAATGGAAATTAAAAGTTAATATAAATACAACAAAAGTGTTAATTTTTAGAAAATGTGGAAGAGTGCCTAGAGATCTGGAGTTTTTATATGACGATTCCACCATTGAAATTGTAAATAATTTTACGTACTTTGGAATAGTTTTTACAACAGGAGGATCGTTTATGCAGGCCATAAAAACCTTAGCTGGTCAAGCGCAAAAGGCGACATACAAATTAAGAAAATACTTAAATAAATTCGTTAATATTACTCCAGAACATAAAATTGAGCTCTTCGATAAACTTATTAAGCCAATTTTGTTGTATGGGGAACTATTAAAAGAATTCATATAGAAAGGATACATACTCAATTTATCAAATATATACTATCTGTGAAAACTAGTACACAAAATGATTTTATTCTAGCAGAGACCGGTAGACTAGATATTCAGACACACAGCACTATACGCATGATTAAGTACGTACTTGTTTAAGGTCATTTGTTCTCCGGAACACAAATACATTAATCTTATTTATAAACTCATGTTAGATGATATTGAAATTCGTCCTTTAAAACATAATTGGGCAACACAGGTTAAAAATGTTCTAAGCTCATTGGGTTTCTATCATGTCTGGTTAGTACAAGGTGTAAGAGATTACACGAGTTTTCTATCACTTTTTAAACAAAGACTAACGGATAATTGTGTTCAAAACCTTCATAGTAGGCTGACTGAATCTTCTAGGGCATTGTTTTATAGAAATATTTTTGACTTTGATTTTCAGTTTTATTTAAAATGCGTTAATATTGAAAAATATAGGATTGCTCTCAGCAAATTGAGGTTATCATCTCATATATTAAGTATTGAAACCGGTTGATGGAACCGTACAGATATTGATAATAGGATATGTCCATCTTGTAACATTTTAGAAGATGAATTCCACTTTCTTTTTTAATGTAACATGTATACCGATATTAGACAAAGATACTTACCTCGATACTATCGTCGTCATCCAAGCATGTATAAAACAATTGCGCTTTTTATGTCGAAGAATGTTAATGTAGTTAAAATATTGCAGTTTTTGTATTTAGAGCTTTTGAAATAAGGAAAGAGTTAACTAGGTAGCGTAATAATTTATAAAGAGTTTAAGGCTTGAATTTAAACGCATATTACTTTCATTTCTTTGTGTGTATAGTTTATCTATGTGCTATACATGCTCGAATACTAAATGTTTTTACATTTGAACTATTGACTATGATCGCCATATAAATATATATATATATATGAATATGTATCAGCTTTTGCAATGATCAAGGGTCATTTCGACTCATTTCATTGAAACCATGTATTTTGAATGTTTGAAATGGAATAAAATCATCTTCTTCTTATTATGTTCCCATCAATGAAACACAAAACGAAATGCCAATAGCATATATAACCGACATTAAATGGATTTATTTTGATCCTTTAAGACTTGGAGAAAACATTGAAATTATAGACAGAAAGACGTCACCAACAACCATTAAACCATGTGCCTGAACCATGAAACATTTACATCAGTCAAAATTAAAACAGGAAAACAGCACACGTAAAAACAAATATATTTCTTAATCCTAACATTACTCATGAGGTTATAAAACCTTATAAAAATCAATCAATGATCAACAAATTTAATGAAAAGCATTGAAAGAAAACTTTTTACACGATAAAAATAATAGTCTCCAAGATTTGATAGCATATGTCAATTTTAAAATAGCTTTTTATCAGAAAAACGCACGTTCATCATTGTCAGTACCTCAGTTGTGAGTATGTCTATTTAAATAATATGGCAAAAACAGTTAAATAAATAACCGAAAGTAAGAAAAATTGAGTTCAGTCCAAACAAGGCTCATCTAAACCGTGATTTATATATATATATACCTTTATTCGTGAGAAATGTACACCTAAACACTTGTCCAAGTGACTAGTAGGATATTCCCCGGTAATTATTTAAGCACCTGCATATATGAATTTATCTGTAAAAAGTAAAGAAATGTTAGAATTTCTGCAGAATTTGATTAGAAAATTAACATGGGTTAATAGTTGTTATCTTTTCCAGGCGGCACTACAGTTATACAAAATTTGAACGCGTCAATGCGAAATGTTGCAATCGGAAGTATGTATATATTGGATGGAGAAGGAACATTTTGCCCAAACGGAGAAGGAACATTTTGCCCAAAAGGTATTGGTATTTTTTTAATCTTTAGATTTATAAAAGGAGTCACTCCTACCAACGACCTAGCATAGAAATAACTTTGAATTACTGCAGTTTAACAATGTAAGAACATCTCGAAAGGACTAAATAGCATAAAGATAAAAAAAACTCCGATATATTTGAACACTTATGCGTACGAAAAACATGCCAATAAAACTACCCAAACGAAAAGATGCAACAAATTCCTGGGGCCTACATGGAGGAGATACGTGAAATGGTGTGATAAGACGTGTTTTTGATCACGGACACTTTTTGGCATTTTCCAAAGTGAATATCTGGATTTACATCATAAAATTTATATGGATTTATTGATCTTGATTCACGGAATAGCACTGTGATATTTTTATATATAATTTAGTTGGAACTTATCTGTAAATAGCAGAAAACTCATTTTTTTCTTTGTTGGATATTAATCAGACAAGTGTTCACCGCAGAAAGAGTGCGGATTACAATCAGCAGTTTTCAATCAGTGTGGTGTTCAATTATTGCGGACAACAGCGAGTATAGCGAACCGTTAATCCCAGCAAAGCAACTTTTGTTTGACGATGATATGACCATACCACCAGCCGCAAGGGATCTCGACTTGACACAGGCGCCGAATATTGGGACCCAACCGGGTCAAACGGAGTCATGTATACCGGGAGCAAACTATTCTGGAACCAGTTTACCGGTTACCAAGGCATCTATATCCGAAACGGACGCTTCCGATTTGGTATCCATGGAAACCCACAACACGCGATCGACAGAGGCAGAACCCCAATCCCAATCCATTATCTCTGGGCCAGCCGTATCTAATACCCAGAGAAAAGGTAGAACACCACGTGCATCAAGGAGCAAACAAAAATAAGCATGCCAGTAGCGCACATCAAGCGCAACCAACCAAACCAAAATCTTCAAAGAAGCGGCGGCGGTCCGAACCAGAACCACCGTCCCCGGAACCCGCTGGCATTAATATTCACAACGCTGATGAGAACGTATCGGTGGTGGCAGCAATAAACAATCTTGCCGAGCAGATGAGAGTAAGTCTTGACAGTTTATCATCTAGAATAGTGAAGCTTGAAACAAATATCGAGTTATCGATTAAGACACACGTTTAGAATGCCATGTCTCCTGTTGTAAACAAACTTAGAAAGGAATTCAAAGAGGAACTGAACCAAGTAAAAAGTGACATGAAATCTCTAGCAGTTAATAACGCTGTCCCCAAAGAAAGTGAGCAAAAGAAAACTAATAAAAGATGCCGAGAGAAAACGTGCAAATCAATTTTCCGAATGCGGAATCGTTGTGGCTTCGTGCAACACAAAAGAGGACAAACATGAAATTATGAAGTGTAAGGCAACTCTCAAACAAAACGCTACATACAAAAACATTTATATAGAACATGACTTAACTCTGGAAGAAAGAAACTCTATTGCAAACCTGAAGAATATTGCCAAAGTTATTGGTAACGATAAACTCTATGTTAAAGGCAACCGACTAGTGCAGAAAACACACAATGAGGAGTCGCGTGACGCATACGAGTGGCAAGAAGTGCGGCACCGCCGAAAGACGTCCCCTCCCCAGGTACGCACGAGATCTGGCAGGTCAGATCACAGACGCCGAGATGAAACCTTCACAAGACGTCATTGCCAACTTTGGAGAAATCCGCTGAAGCGAAAGTGTCTATAGAGTTATATAGGGAAAATATGGTTAAACAGTTCTCACGACTTCCTACATATATATTAGGATAATTCTTGGCCGTGAAGATGATCGTTTTGTATTAATTGTATTGTTTTTACATTTTGGTCCTTTTTAAGGGTTTTGTTGGTCATTAAAAGTTACATTGAAATAAGAAGGAGCTAAAAATTGTTTTGCTATTTAAAGTTATTATCGACATCCGATCGCTTAGCTTCCAGTGGATTATGATCCAGATTTTTTTCTCTTTCAAATGCACTTTTCGAAATAATAAATTTTTAAATATCTTTTGGTCCTTTTTGAACATTTATGTAAAATTTGTAGAAAATCGATGCCCAAAAATAGTGTATTCAACTGTACGATAATGGCTTTATGGCCCACCCCGCGGCGTATTCTCAGCAGGAAAGCAATAATCCATCTGCAAGGTTATGACACTGGGTATGACATGTGCAACGAAGTTTGTTATTTATAGCAATAAAAATATTCCGTAACTATTTCGGATTTTTTTCTTTTATCATTATTGTAATAAAAATTATATATGATACTCGATTATTCATTTACATAAGTAGTTAAGAAATGTCATATATTGTTTTTGTGTAAAAAAAGAAAGTAATATATTTGGCAAAAATATTCACATTTTAACAACAATCACTATTACAGACAGTTAAAACGTAACACTTTTCTTATAAAATATTAATATTTCAAGTTTCATTGGCAATTTTGGAAATACATATGGGCTATGAAACATTATAAATAAGGGTATTCAAAGATAATAGTTTACATATCTACATCGAGTCAACATGTTCATTAGTATTAAGTTCTAATTCTTAATGGTAAATATTTTAGTCTACCATATTGCACTCAACCAAACATGTTTATAAATTTAGCGTAAATATAATTATTCTGATTAGGCACGAAATGTCTTACATGGAATTTTGTCAGCATATTTTAGTAACGAGTGCCATAGGTTTTCATAACGTGTCAAAATGCCATTAAATCAACGTGTTGTTATGAAATAAAAGGGTATACCTGTATTATTGTCAATACAACATTAATGACATTTTAACTTGTATCGTTAAAGACCGGTACTAAATGATAGCAACTGCAGTAATATTTCATTTGAGCTGTTCCTATCCGAAATTTTACACCCAACTTTGTGTTACACTGCTATTAGAAAAATTACCAACCTGTTAAAATAAAGGTGTGGAAATGGCCTCAATTAAATGTCTTGATAAACGATCAATTATTGACTTCAACAAAAAGACACGGAATATAATATGTAAAAGAAGTAAGTTCATTTGAGATGATTTGATATTTCAGTACTTTATCAACTAACGTTCCCCCTATAGAACAGCTCTACCTTATTATGGCTAAATCTAAAATCGTCCAAAACTGAAATTTTCTATCGAAACTTATAATAAAAGGACGGGTCAACTTTATGACCCTCATAAATTCTGTATTTCTTATCTGCATTAATCTTACACTGCGTCCAGTAGATAAATAAGTGCTAAACTAGCGTATCTTAACGCTACTATTGCACTGAGAGGAGAAATCGATAGAGACCGTCGTTACCCTGATAAGCTCCAAAGTTGGAATGATACCGACCGTACTTCTTATCGCCATGAGCATCAGTCGTCACGTGACCGACACGAGACGCGCCATCGCGACCATGCACGTGATACCAGCCGCCGCCACCAGGGCGTATCTAAATCATGACGGTGAGGACCGAAGAAATTACACCCACGGTAACCAAGGTTACCAAGGTCGTCACAGAAACAATTACCGTCAATACTAGGTTTTGGAACACAAACGGTTTCAGTCGGAACGAAATGTCGGAAAAATTATTAAATACGCAAAAATTGTATTGATCAATTAAATCTTGACATTGTAAGTATAGCAGAAACACATTTAAAGAACGATGAAATTTTAAACGTTGGAGGATATACATGGATTGGACATAATCGAACTAACTTACACAGAAGAGCACCAAAAGGAAGTGGAGGCATCGGTGTTCTTATTCGGAATACATTTTTAAATAAGTTTACTTGAACAAGTTAAATGATGAACATGAATGAATTTTATGGATATCAGTAACGAATAAAATAACTAAAGAACGACTTCGGATCGGTGTGTGTTACTTACCCACGGCAAACTCAACACGCAACATTCAAATTTACGAATTCTTAGAAACACTTCTTTCACAAGTATACGAGTATCAAAAGGACTCATTAGTTTCGATCGTCGGAGACTTTAACATTCGTGTCGGAAACAATGACGATTACATCGCTGGAGTTGACTGTATACCGGAAAGAGATATAATTGACTATCACATATCGCCATATTGCGATGCTTTCCTGGACTTTCTTCTTAGTGCTAATTTATGTATTTAAATGGAAGAAATTGTATTAAAAATGATTATATAAACATCTCAACAAAGGGTTACGCAGTTGTCGACTATTGCCTAGTCCCAAACGAACAGTTAAACCGTTATGAACATTTTAACGTAATAAGAGCAACATATCTTTTACAAAAAAGCACTGGACCGAATTACAATTCCCGACCATTCAGTGTTAAAGTGGACTTTGTCTATGACAAATTTTAAGCATGTTGATAGAATTAACACAAGTGTTGTTAATGGCAAGTTAAACAAAGGCAAGATAATAGACGGCCGACAGAATATACCAGAAGTTTTTATGAACAATCATGATATGTATGAACTTCTTAAGGAAAAGATAAACCTGCTAGAGGCCGACAGAGATAGACAAAAACATATTGACAATTCTTATACTGAATTTCCGGATATACTTAACTCGCAGATGAAGACGCACTTAAATCCAAGGGAGATAAATCTCAATGTAAACAACACGAATCATAAGCGAGTTAACAAACCTTGGTGGAACGAGGATTTGAGCGTTGAGTGAAAGGGTGTTTGCGTAAGCGAAAAATTATGGCTCAACTTTAAGATCAGATCTCAGAAAAATTATTAAAAGCAATATATATTAACAAAAGAAAACTATTTGACAAAAATGTTAAACGGAGAAAAAGGGCACACTGGCTTGATGAACAAAGTAAATTATTAAAAGCTTGTGAAAACACAAATAAGAGCGATTTTTGGAAAGACATAGGGAAGATTGGTATCGGGTCCGAGCGAAATAAATCTATTCATATTGAAGTCTTGCTAGCGGACGGTTCGGTATCACCATTACCTCAAGACGTCTTAAACAAATGGAAGAACTCCTTTGATAAGCTATACAATGTACCAAATATTAATAACGAGCCTGTAGTTATACAAAATAACTAACATGAAAACACTTTGAACACTCACTCACTGAACGATGGAATTCATATTTTGGAGATTGACAAAGCTGTAAAATCGTTAAACAAGAATAAAGCCCCCGGGCACGACGGTATACCAGCCGAGATGTTAAACAATAAATTGTCTGTGTACTACTTACATGCCTTATTTAACGTCTGTTTTGACACAGGGGCTGTTCCTAAAGCATGGGAGTGGCGCCATTAAAACTCGAAACAGGCTGAATCACTCAATGTTGAACAAAGAACCTGTTTTAACTGTCATAACATAGTAGAAGATGAATGTCATGTTTTATTACATTGTCCTTTATATAATAATCTACGACATTTACTGTTGTTAAAAGTTATTGATATTAATGATAATTTCAATTCATTATCGGATAACGAAAAACTTTCATTCCTTCTTTCAAATGAAACTATTGTTAAACACAGTGCCAAAACCTGTCATGATATCCTAAAACTCCGACGTCAGTATCTGTATGACAAGTTATTAGTGTTTATATGTTTTATTGCATGTTTTGTACAATAATGATTATTCTCACCTTATCTTTATTACTGAATATTTTAAGTTATATTGCATGTTTTAAAGTTGATATATTTTATTGTTTTTTATTGAGCAAATAGTCTCTCATAACTCCATGAGGAGTGGTTTCATACATTACTAGTGCATGTTTTATCTGTATTTATCCCATGAATGTATAACAGTGAGACTTGAATAAATATTCTGTCTGTCTGTCTGTCTGTCTGTAGCTGACACTCCAATCGTCACACAGTAGTAGTTTAACTGTAGGTTATTTAGGCATTTCGATACAAGATACTAGAAAGGCGTATGCAATTTGCCATTGTAAATTATTTCAATAGGGTAAAATGCCTGTCATGGATTAAAAAAACAAGCATGGTAAAAAAAAATGATTAAACAATCCGTTCAAGAAACGACGTATGTCGTCCTTGTTAGCATGAGGAAACACTGATAACTTTGAGTTTTTTTTTCCCGGCTTTCAAAGGAAACAATTAAAAAGAGGAACATTATTTCCTTCTTCGTTCAAGTTTACTGATAACTATTTCAGACCTCTAACGTTAGTGATCTAAGATGGATCTGGTAAAGCGTTGCTTTGCTCTTGTTGTGGAAGTAATATTATGTGCACCGAATTTCTGCTTGGCATCCAAGACATGCAGCGCGAACGACGTTCGGACCGCAGTGTTGTTGATCCGTGAAACGCAGACTGTTATCAGAGAACAAAAAATGGACATGAAACAGCAACTTAACAGTAAGATGACTTTATAATTCTAGTAGATTTCTCTTTTTCTCAGTAAAAAACATTCTTTGTGCCGTTTTTAAAAGTGTTTCATATCACCTAATTAAATAAACGGAAGATCGAAGGTTCAATCGATCTGAAATACTACTTTCAGGCAATCAACTGTAATACTGTGATGGAAAAATAAATGATAATGGACGCTTGTGCTCAAAGATAGGCGACATACGCTACGTCTCTCTAAACGGCAGCTCAGTCTTACCTCATTTCCATTATCGATTTTCGTATGGTTTTAAATACAAGCCGACTCCAGTCGTTGGTACCGCTTTGATATTTTTTCACAGTACTTGGCATATTCCATGTGTAGTTGAAGTTTACACAAAGATAATTGAATTTATCGACTATATCGACTAATCCGTTGTTAATACATCACCTAGTCTCTAGCTCTCTAGTTTGCTGCCATTTTTCAGGGCAAATTTGATATTTATTTAAATTGATTTTCAAGCCTCATTCAACAGAGTCCTGGTAAATGCAACGCATCTTGGTTTGTAGATTAATTGGATCCATAGTAAACAACACATTTTGATAATATTAAGTAGGTGATAATGGTTCCCCTTGTTTGTGAACGAATGTTGCATCGAAAAATTGGGATGATTTTTATACCCAAGTAGATAATAGTTTATAAAAAGACTTGTTCTCTCTTTTGATTAAAAAAACCCAGCAAAAGCATAGAACTCGTGATCGGAATTGGCCACACCAAACTGATTCTATGTTTAACGACATGGTTCAATTTCAAAACGTATCTACCCTACAGGAAAAACAAGTAATCAAGGCAATTTCAGATGTATTGGACAAGGGAAAAATTGGATACTTTCTTGTAATGTATTATATACGTATTGACTAGTGAGCCATTGAGTATCATATCATAGTCAATGGCTCACTAGTTAACAAGTGTTTTGCTTCGTCGATGGTTGTCTGGACTAATGAGAGACTGTCTCTTGATAGGTCATATATATATAATAACAAATAATATTTTTCACCGTTCTCCGATTAATACTGCCACCAGAGTAACTCCAACTAATTTTCAAATACATACATGTAGAAAATTGATCTTCTCCCTGAATACGGTATGTTTCTTGATTTGGACTATTGTAATTTTAATTAATTTATTTAGTGATGACTGTTGTATAATTTTGCTTAACTTATCCATAAGTACGCGAAGGGCTGAAAACCGCTGTGTTATAACCAACAACACATTAATGACATCATCTAATTTTCGCCAGATGATTTCAAAATGATTTAATCAGACTTCATTAAGACTTTAAAAGAAAAACTATCTCTTGTTTCAATTCCATTCTGGAGACTGAAAACTTACCTGTTCGATGACACTTAGTATAAAACAATTTGACAAGTAAAATAAAAGTTCACTTGTATATCTCACCAGTATATCTTTATATTGTTTGAGCCTGGAACCTTCATGGAATTTGCTTGCGTGCCCGCAGGCGTTCATACCGCATGAATACATGAACCATGCGATTAATCCTTTAACATTACGTCGACAGGTGGTGTACAAATATAACGGCATTTATTTATTTCAGCATTGCAAGAAGAAATTCGAATGAAAGGAACAGAAATAGATACCCTTCGAACTCAGTTAAACGGAAATATAATAAGTTTGTATTTATTTTCAAACATGTTTTAAAGCGTTTTTTTTATCATAACTTGCATTGTATTTTTTTCTTGATGGTATTTTTTTCTAGTTATGCCATCAATCGGAAGTTTACTTATATTTACATTAACCCGTATTTTATAAAAAGACTCATGAAAAATGCAAATAATCCTTAAACATAACATCGTCATTTGTTGGTTTGTATAAATGTACACAAATAATGACATTTATTTATTTCAGCATTGCAAGAAGAAATCAGAAAGAAGGGAAAAGAGATAGACAGTCTTCGAACACAATTAAACAAAATCACAAGTTTGTATTTTTTTCACACATGTTTTAAGAAGTTTTTCGACAATAGCTGTTTAACCTCAGTTTTGACCTAGATGTTAAGACAAATGACTTAGATTGTAGACTAAATATTGTGTTTGATGAATAATGTAGAAAAAAATACGGGAATCGTTTTGCTTGGTTAATGGTTACGTCGGCGATCCTACGAGAGACACTTATAACCTGAAGTTTTGAATAGAAATGTTCAAGATACTTACTTCTTATGCGGATTTCCTTCAGCAATAACGTTCTGTGAAAACACATGAAATGACATTTTAAAGTACAAACTATCAAATTATTTGTTGAATTCCTTGGGATGAGTGTGACATGTACACAGACACAAGGTTTTTGGTTACATTTTTACTGTGTGAAGCTGTGCAACAAACTCTATGCAGTGTTACCCCCTTACAGTACAGTAATCACTATAACCATGCAAATCACTTTTACATGTAAGATTGTAAATTAACTCTTTTTTGTATTTAAACCTCAATGCAATTTGAATGATTGAAAATTGATAAAAAATATATTTCAAAACAAGAGAAAAGAATACACATTTGAATCATTGTTAATATATTTTCGTATAGCTGAAATCCAGCTATACTCGCTCATGGTGGCAGAGATACATTTTGCTTGTCAAATCCAGCTATACTTGTTCATGGTGGCAGAGATACATACTGCTTGTCAGGGGAGATCACTGCGTAGGAGATTGGATGTTCAATTATACGTACATGTACAAATGTACCTTGGGCCATGATTAATAGCAGACTCAAAGCTCACTTCAAAGTCAAGATGCAAATCTTCATTTCATTGTTACTTCATTTCTGGTTGGGTATTGATGATACATTTGCTGAATATCATAACTATTCGAAATTGTGTCATTAGTCATATGTAAAACGAACGGAATAGAAATAAATCGTTGTTGTTCAAGAAAGTGCGTTAGATATCTGAGTGTGAGACTGTTCGAAGTCGTAATTATTACGGTTTTTTTATTAATTAACGTACAGCAGCGGCAGCTTCGCATGTTCCGAAGACATTCCATGCGTACTTGAGCTCAGACGTCACCCTCAGCGACAATGAAATCATAAAGTTCGATATCGAGGTACTTATAAAAGAACAGAAAAGAACAGAACAGAACTGAACAGAATGTTTATTTATCTCAAGCAAAAAATCTCATCGTAACAGACACAAAAAGAAAAAAATGCATGGATATTATATGTTATGTATATGGGTAGTTTTATAGAATAATCAATGTGTGTTTTAGTGATATGATATAAAAAAAGAAAAAAAAAAGGCTAGTTTTATAAAGAAACAAACATATATTCAATGCATTTTTTAAATGTTTGAAAAAGAAAAAGAATACAGGTTAGCTAATCAACGTGTGTACCTAATTGAATGAATGTCACAAATTAGATGATCACTTTTAAAAGTCTAATCAAACAATTCGCTTTTAAATACATGTATATTTCTACATAACGACAAAAAATCGACCCGAAAAAGCAATCGTACGAAACATGCGCATACATTTGTTATAAATAAGTTTGCAGTCACAAATGCTAAATTGAAAGTTTGCATTAAGTCTTGTTGATTTTAAGCGTTTTTATTAGTTTGAGATTCTGTATCTCACTTTTCAGGAAACAGACACCGTGAACAGCTACGACACTACTAACGGAATGTTCACCGCTCACGTTGACGGATTCTACTTCTTGGCTATTACAATACATTCTCCTGGCAATATCTACGTCGGCGCCGAGATAGTCGTTAATGGCGTCGTCAAGGGTGAAGCGTTCGCTGACTCGGAGGAAATTGCCGACACGCACTCCTCCAGCGCGATGACAATCGTCCAGATGAGTGCCGGAGAGAAGGCGTACGTCAGACGTGGGTCAGACAGTCAGTCTGGGTTATGGAGTCACGCATCCCGCGGACTTTCAACGTTTTCTGGTTGGCTCCTCAATAAAGGCGTGTGTTTGGGAGGATGTAATGAAGTGAACAGCAAGTGCAACAGCTTATGTTTCACTTAGTTTATGCTTTGACAATCAATTGCATTGTTTAAATGTGTATACAGTGTGTTTTTAAGAAGATGTTGTGGTTTTGTTTTAATCACAATGACTTCAATATTGATGGACCGGGAATATATTTGCACAAGTCAGTCATCGGTAAGTCCGTCGGTCGCTCGGTTGGCAAAGCCTTATTCGATTAATAACTTAAGTTACCAGATTTACAATAATCATGATAATCTTACAAACCATTTTTTATTTTTTTAAAACATGTTTTATTCGTACAGAACTATGTTTGGTCACTTAACGTTTCCACATCTATAACCTCCACCTAATAAGTGTTCCCCCCTCTCTTTCTTTTCCTCATATCTTTCTTTGATAGTTTTATATTCATACAAACAGTTTTATTTCTAAACATCGAATATAACTAATGGGCCTTCAAATGTGCAAGGACCGGAATTAAAATTGGAATATGTCCGGTACAAGATAGTTAATAGGCCTGTTTCAAATTGTTAACCTAAAATACGACAACAATAATATTTTTCTTCCTCATCAGTGTGGCTATAAACATATTATTAATTATCTGAAAGTCCAATAGAATGAAAGATGGAACATAAAAAAGGGTTGACAATCCAAGATTAAGGTGATGCACCATTGTAAGTCTTCATTACCTGTCTTTTCTGTTATGTTCTGTTAAAAAAGGCAACATACATCAATGCCCACTCATATTTTAATTCATAAATACGGCAAAAAAGAATATCAAAAAAGAGACTAAACTTCCTCAATATTGTTCCAGTTATATTTGGTGCTCTTAAAAATTAACAAAGCAGGTCTATAAATGATAGCGCGATCTTCCGACAGCAAGAAATTGCTGAACTATGCTGGCAAACCATTACCTTAAAACGTAAATGCCGAGTTGGACATTGTCTATTCAGCGGCGGTTTTTATAGTGTTCCTGTGGGGATCTGTGGTAGGAGGGATGGAGGACGGCACGTTTGAAAGTCGGTTTGAGTACGAGTACAAGGTTCTGAAGCAGCTGGTTGTGCTGGAGATGGAGACAAACGAGCTTCGAGGCATGGTGACCACCCTCACATATAGACTTGAAGGTAAGGCACACGGAATGGCATTGTGACCTCACTCACAGCTAGGCTTGAAGGTAAGGCACACAGAACATGTTCATTAGTTCACATACTTTTCATTTCTTGGTATTTCAAAACAATGAATTCAAATGTGAACACCGCTTTGTTATACGTAAGTACCTTAAAGTATGACCGCTTTGCATTTTTACATTATCAAGCCTGTATTGCCAGTGTAAAGACACCAAACATTTTAAGAAGCTTCAATTCTACATAAACAATAAATTCAAATGTGAGCGCATTTGTGAAAACCGCTCTATGAAATAACCGCTTCGTATATTTAGTCTTTACATAGACTGTCGGGCTAGTCTTTGGACAAAAACTCTTTCTAGCCGCTTCAATCCAACATGTTGGACTAAATGATGTGCAAAAATTTCCAGATTGTTCACAAACAAGGTTCCCATCAAAGATACACGAAACGAATGTCAATAGCAATATAAGCGACATCAAATGGATTTATTATGATGTTTTAGGACTTGGAGAAAACATTGAAACTATAGACAAAAATACGTCATCAACAACCATTAAACATGTGCCTACATGAAATATTTACATAAGTCAAAATTAAAACAGGAAAACAGCACACGTAAAAACAAGCTTATTTCTTAATCCTAACATTGCTCATTTGGTAATAACCCCTTAAAATCAATCAATGATCAACAAAGTTAATGGAAAAAAGTTGAAAGAAAACTTATATTTTACACGATAAAAATAATAATCTCCAAGATTTTATAGTATATGTCACTTACAAAACAGTTACAAAAATGACCGACAAGTACGAAGAATTGATTAAGCCGGAAGTCAAGGTGATAGTTGACCAAAAAGTATTTTTTTTTCTTTAGATTTATCAAAGGAGTCACTCCTACCAACGACCTAGCATAGAAATAACTATGAATTACTGCAGTAACTAACAATGTTAGAACATCTCGAAAGGACTAAATAGCATAAAGATAACATACTCCGATATATGCGAACACTGATGCGGACAAAAAACATGCCAATAAAACTACCCAAACGAAAAGATGCAACAAATTCCTGCGGCCTACATGTAGCTGACACTCCAATCTTTACAATAACGAGTAGTAGTAGTTTAACTGTAGGTTAGGCATTTCGATACAAGATACTAGAAAGGCGTATGCAATTTGCTATAATTGTAAACTATTTTAATAGAGTAAAACTGCCTATCAGTGATTAATATAAAAAGCATGGTAACAGAAAATGATTAAACAATTCGTCCATGAAACGACGTATGTCGTCCTTGTTAGCATGAGGAAACACTGATAACGGAGTTCTTTCCGGCTTTCAAAGAAAACAATTAAAAAGAGGAACATTATTTCCTTCTTCGTTCAAGTTTACTGATAAATATTTCAGACTTCTAAAGTAAGTGATTTAAGATGGATCTGGTAAAGCGTTGCTTTGAACTTGTTGTGGAAGTAATATTATGTGCACCGAATTTCTGCTTGGCATCCAAGTCATGCAGCGCGAACGACGTTCGGACCGCAGTGTTGTTGATCCGTGAAACGCAGACTGTTCTCAGAGAACACAAAATGGACATGAAACAGCAACTTAACAGTAAGATCAGCTAATAATTCTAGTAGATTTCTCTTTATTTCAGCAAAAAAAACCCACACATTATTTGTGCCGTTTTTAGAAGTGTTCCGTATCACATAATTAAATAAACGGAAGATTGAAGGGTCAATCGATCTGAAATGCTACTTTCAAGCAATCTCAACTATAATACTGCGATGGAAAAATAAGTGATAACGTTCGTTTGTGCTCAAAGATAGGCGACATACGCTACGTCTCTATAAACGGCCGCTCAGTCTTACCTCATTTTCATTATCGATTTTCGTATGGTTTTAAATACAAGCCCGTCTCCAGTCGTGGATACCACTTCTATATATGTATTTGGCGTCACGGTTACGGCGCATTTGATCTGCAAAATTATGTGCATTTATTCGAACCTTTCCGAATAAGTTGGTGTTTGATAAGATGCATTTTACAATTTAAAAGTGTTCGAGCTCGGTGTCCTTATTTAAAAATATGAATAAAATAATAATTAAAACAAACAAAAGTGTTTCGTAACATATATGTGAAAACATTAAATACGTTTTTAAGAAACAGCTGAATTTTAAATGTAAAGTTTCTTAATTTTTATTGCAGCTTTGATATTGCAACTTTGACATATTTTTTTCATAGCACTTGGCATATTCCATTTGTAGTTGAAGTCAACCCAAAGATAATTGAATTTATCGACTATATCGACTAATTCGTTGTTAATACATCACCTAGTCTCTAGCTCTCAAGTTGCTTCCATTTTTCAAACGAGCAAATTTGATATTTATTTAAATTTCATGACCTGTCATACCTGTTGTATTGATTTATATATATATATATATATATATATATATATATATATATATATATATATATATATATATATATATATTTAGACCAATCCAACCTTTGGGTAACTTTGATGCAACCTTTGGGAGACTCGTGTCGCCCATAGGATATATGTTGTGTCGCCCAAAAGTAATTGTGTTTTTTTCTATCAATTTATTTTTTAAAATAATAAAACAATTTTGCAAACGATTTTGAACGCTTTAAAAAAGGTTCAGTCATTAAGCACTAATCAGCAGGAATACCATTTAAGGAAAAATCATGAATTTCAAAAAAGTGTGTATATTTTGAAAACAACCTTTGGGACACATTTAATTTTTTATCAATAATTTTCTTGTCATAGTTATATGTTTTAGATAAGAATTCATAAATGTAAAGAACATAATATTTTTTAACAGAAAAGTTAAGTGTGTTCAACTTTAAAGATTCCGAAATTCCCTCAAAAAAATATTTTCGCAATAAGCGTACGTTCCGTGTTTTCGTGTCGCCCAAAGGTTGATGTATATTCAATGCTTTGCAGACTATAAGAACGACATGTACTTTTCGTTGTTTTAGTTAAACATGGTCGCATGTGCTTCGTCTTTTTATTACAGAAAACCGTGTTCTATATTTATATACTGATATAAATGGGAACAGTTCATTTCAAAACCATTTAAGGTACATATACTTACAAATACGTTCGGATATGTTACTTCAGATAAAACGAATATGCTCGGAGTTACAAGTCTATTCTAAAAAAGATAATTAATCTTATTTACATGACTCATTTAAGCTAAGAAACTATGATACATCTAAAAGGATTATCTCTTAACTACTTGTACAAAGCATTGAATCGGAATTCAAGTATATTAAAACAGGTTTTGGTGGTTAATTTAACAATATCTGTATTGGAGAGTAAAAATATACACTTATGTACCTGCACGTATTATTTTATCATGCAAACTGATGTGTTTGTCTTGAAGCCTACGAAATCTATGATTTTATATATACAAAAGCTGTCATCTTTTAATGCTACTTAACTGGTCTGGGTCTACACAAACATTAATCAAAGGTAAAAGATTTTCTTGATGGAATGCGTAAGGAGTGCATGCTGCTGATAATCATTCCATAAATTGTGTTCAAATCGTACAGGCCATTAATAGCCTTTTCTATTTCCGTTGTCAACAAATGTTGCCGAAATCATTAGAAATAAAACAAGTGTAATAGGTTATTTATTTTCAATTTATACTTCTTGTTTATTGGTTTACAGGTTCAGTTCATATATGCATATTACTTTAGAAAAAGAACAATTTAAAAAAAGGAAAACACAAGTTTAATTCTGTTACTTTACTGTTTAACGCGTAATGATGCGTTAAAGTGAATGATTAGATGACTGGCTGTTTCCGTGTAATTATATGTGTTAACTATTATCGGCGAAACGAACTGCGAAATTATGCATTTATGAAAAATATTTCTTGCTTATAACAAGATTATAAACGTGTATTCAGTAGCTAAAACCGTACAAAACATAAATGACTCGTGGGTCCTAAGATAATAACAGTAATCAAGTATTGTCTCATAAAAGAAATACCGTTTTATGCTCCTTTGTTTCATATTAAAGACGGTGTCCTTCATTATATTTTTTAATTATATTTTTTTAATTTTGATAAATTGAAAGACTTCTTTCAATTGAGGTTATTATTATTGGGCGGGAGAGTGAATCTTTAAATGAGATCTTTTATCAGTAACTATTCAACTAAATTTGAAACACATGAAATGTCACAGAAGTCCTCTCTTGCTCAATGTCCAAAGAAAGTCCAATTCTAAGAATACTAAAATATGATTTTTGCATTACCACTTTACAAGTAATGCATGAAATATGTCTACCATATGCAAATAAATAGTCTTTAAATGTAGTAATAGTCTTACTCATATCATGTATGTTTTAGTCGCTGTAAATAACTCATGGATACTTAATTGCCTTTATATAAGTGTAAGTAAGAGTTAACATTTTCAAGAATAGCATAATACTTGTACCTTAGAGATACTTGTCTTTAAATGTTGACAATTAAACGTGTTGTAGCATGACTTTTAAACCGAGTATATAAGGATATATGTTCATGCAAGTCTTGTTTTATTACTTTGGAACACACAGTAGTTAACTTTCAAATTGAAATGTGAAAAACACCATAAATATCTTGAAATGTCGATAGAATCTCTGAAAATGAAGCAGTGGCGTGATTGTAGGCCAAGGGGGGGGGGGGTGCATTGTACATGTATGTGCTTCTAGCTTCTATACCGACATAATGATATTTTTTCATAACTTTGATATATGCATTTTCTCAACATTTAGGTTCTCAACTATGTGTAATCTTTATAAAAAAAATATTTTAGGTTTTCTTAATTATTACAGTATAGAATATCTGTCACTAAGTGTGAGGGCCTAGACGCGAACCCAAGCAATGACCTTTTTAAGCTTTATTTAACAGCTGAAAGTGTTAAGATTAACTTAGTTGCAACCTTCAGACAATAAAAGTCAGAAACCGAAAACTGTTAACTCAAAATAGCCCCTAAACGGTGCCAATAGTAAGTATCCAGTATACTATGTTTCCTAGATAAGCAATAGTTCCACTCGGGATTAGGATTCGAAGCAGGGTCTCTTGCGAAACAACTATGCCGCACAACCGCATGGTGAGAATGACTCATTTTTATATTTTTATGGTAATTGCCCCATTTGCATTATTGTCACTTTCAAGTGTCGTGGCACCAACCTCGCACTCACATCTAAGAGTCAATGTCAAAGTTTGTGAACAGATACATTTTCAATACTTATCCTGCCGGCCAGCTCTTCAGTGTAAAGCTTGTTTTAAAGCTTTGTGGTACTTCTGTGGGCCTGATCAAACCATTTCTTAAGAGCAGAAGGTGATGCGCCGAAATCTCCTTTGTTATGATTACATGTTATTTTGAGCAGACTGCAGACGCCGCACAATTCATCTCAGGATTTCTCATTTCGACGCATATAGGTCTAAAACCCATGAGGCAGTGGACATAAATTATGGTTGATCTCCCTTTTTTATCGGTAATGTTTTCTATGAAAAAATATTGAATGAACTTTTTTATTTTATTTTTTACAATTTCAATGCAATAGTTATGATGTTCAAATTGAAATGAATATTTCAAACCACGTTTTTATTAAAAGCCAAATAATTTCCTTAGGAAAGATGAATCCCCCGAAAAAGAATTTCAAAAGTATACACTGTCGAAGGATTCACTTTTCAAACGTTATTTGTGATATGATTTTCGAATTTTAAACAATACGACGAATAAACAGTTATTGTTGCTAAGACTAAAATGCACATGGGCGATATATAAGTTTCAAAAATAATCAGATCGCGTTGTCAGCCGATTAAATCTTCGATAATAAAGTCAGGGTCCCAGATTACTGTGACGTCAGCTTTATCATGTACCATTTTCAGACCTCCGGCCCCAATTGCTCGATACATCTTAAGTCCCTTAAAACAGTATTAAGTTCAGCCGATTTTTTTGTTTGGTTTAATTTGTGCCATTTTACCCTTTTAAGCGTTTTGGGAATTCGAAAGGGAATTATCTGTATGCTTATCACAATGAGCTATTTTTCGTTTAGATGATTGTATAAAAGTTTGCTAAAACAATATCTTCAAAGATCAAAATAATGGTAAAAAATCCAAATGTTGCGCTTCTTCAAAAGTTGTATTGAAATCCATATATTTCAGTTCCAATGTGACACGCCTTCACTGTTTACTTATTGTACAATTAGCGCGAAATATCTTAATTAACTAATCAGTAAATTTCACTTTCTTCACTATGGTCATTTTAACACTTGTTCAGCCACACGTCAGAGACTTTCTGAATACATGCAATTGCGTTAATATATCAATGCACAACATTCGCCAATTTGAATTGAACTTATCAGATGTATTTAACAGGGTATTTATTTTTATTAAATCCATGGCGCGATCATGACTCTAAAAAGCGGCCGTATAAATAACTTTCATGTTTTTTAGTTTAGGGTTAAGGTCATCATTGTTCTTGTCAAATAGGCACTCAAAAAACACCGGCCCGTTTTAGTAGGATATGCACATTAGATATAACATTTAAAGTATGAAAACATTATGATTTTTAATGCAACAGTACACACATCATCATAAAATTCTGATGAATAAGTGTTCAAAGTGCAATAACGGGGTTATAGCAGGTACAACCAAACATAGTTGTGACCTGCAGAATGTCTTTGTCTCACGAGCTAATTCAAATTTCGCGCATTTTCAACTTTATTTAGTAGCGGCGGGTTTGAATCAATGATGAAACAGACCCAGACTAATACGTTCAGGAATGGGTTGTGAAAATGTGGTGACAAAATTCGCCGTCTGTGATATTGTGCAAACAATGCATTTTGCACTTCTTGTTTTAACAATCAACCCAATAACAACCATTCTTTGCAAAAGTGTATATCGTAACATTAAAGATGACACTTATTATCTGCTTGAATTGGATTCTTACAACCCCGGACCAAGCAATTGGTGTGCATCATAATATTACCTTGTACATACGTTCAAATCCCTATTACACTGCAATGTTCACAGTAGTACTGTAGGTCTATTTTGGACGTTATACACATATATTTGTCTTCCAGCACCTTGTTCTCGGATACAAGTGTCGGTCGATATCCGTCACAGGTTAGTAAAATTCAGAGTTAAATGGACTATCAGGCGCGTAAATATAGATAAACGAGTACTCGGCTGAATCCATATGATATTGACACAAAACAGACAACGTTGCAATACGCATACTTGACTACCTGATGTTTATTTCAAAATACTTAATAAAGCACCTCAGAACGATCAGAATGAACTAGATTGCACCGTGGTTTGCAAATGTTCCGAGGGGTGTGCAAGCACATTAATCAATAGAGAGCTAGCGACGCGCCTGACTATGGCTGTAAACCAAACAATAAGATATTCGTATTGGCATGCTTTTGAACGTGTGTTTGGTTTTACCTAAGATCAAGGCCTTCCCCTAGAAGACACGTGCAAGTATTGGTGGATGAGTGCGGGAGGCGGTGTTCACTCTTCCGTGCGTCATTTTTTTTCAATTGAACAACAACATAAAATGATTGCTTTGTTGCCAAAAATTGGCCTGCCCAAGATGTCTCTCAATCACAAGGGCAAGAATTTTGATAAGTTGTATGTAGCCTCATATTTTTGCTGTTAACTAACAAAAATCAAATAATATTCCTTTGGCCAAAGCATGCCTTGGCCTTAGTAAATAGCGTCTGAAGTAATAAAACTTAAGAAAATTTCCTGAAACCGCAAGTCGCAGACCCTTGAAATAAAGTTGTTGAGCATGGTGTAATGGTGCTTTACACAGTTTGTTCAAATTAAGGTTTTGCTCTCTAGACTGGCCCTGTGTGGTACAAGGATTTCCATGTTCTTTTTTAGTCTTATTTTAAAAATCTTCTTTAAAATTTGGGCCGAATGAACATGCACTCTCACTCACACTCCAACCACAATCCCGTTAGGGACACTCAAGTGATCACTTGAGTTGAATGAATGGAGTGACACTCAAAAGATCTTTCTGTTTTCTAACGCCTCGCTTACACTCCATCTCATCACATGACCAATTCAGTACAAATACATGTATGTTTTCATGATCATATCGGATTATCTGTTTCACTATGGTGGTGTTTACAGTATTTAATGTTATCATATGTTTTGGGTTGTGAATATTTAAAATAACAGTTCCAAAATTCGTTAAAATTCGTTTTCTGTCGTTTTTTTTTTTTTTAACTATAACCGTTTTCAATAGTATCATGTGATATGGATATGTATTCGAATAGTGTAATATAGTATGCGTATGCAAGTGGTCTTAGAGTTTGAAAATAAATTAAGACTTTATAAAAAAGCACATTCTATGGAAATAATAAAGGAATGCATCTACTTTTTAAAGAAAATTACATCTCGGACTGAAAGCAAATCAAGAAATATAGGCAGCCTATGATCGGATGATGATGACGGTAACAACAACAACAACAACAACAACAACAACAACAACAATAATAATAATAATAATAATAATAATAATAATAATAATAATAATATCATTATATGATAATATTAATGATAAAATAAATCCAGCTGAATGTAGGTTGGAAAATACATATTATTTCTCTGACCAAGGTCTGAAATGAACATGTTGCGTAAAACCATGTAGGTGAAGTTAGCGGCCTAGAAGCATGAAGTTTGAGGCCTGGCGGCCCCGCTTCCTAGCGGCCTAACAATGTTTCGTATTTCAATATTTCAAACTTTTAATATGCGTTCTTTTCAACAATGATAAATTCGATGTTTCTATTCAAAGGTCAACGTTCTTACGAACATTTTAGCATATTTCCTTATGTTTAGGCTGCTGGATTGAGTGGTATCGGAATTTTAGACCGCTAGGCCACCAGGCCATCAGGCCCCAAGATTTACGCTGCTATGGCGCTGGATTGCTCGATCAAGTTTTTGAAACAAATGTTAATAATCGCTCCAGTGTATTGCATTTTGCATAAAAAAAACCCAATGGTTTAGCATTGTTTTAGAAAAAACTAATATAAAAATGTTTTGAATAAGAAATGATATAAGGCCGCTATTATAATATAATTGTGAATAAATCATTGATTTATCATTAGTTTCCAATTAAACACATGCACAATTTCTTTGAGATAGATAACAAATTTAGGACGTTAGGATGCCAACTTAACGCCGCTAGGAAGCAAGGCTGCAAGGCCGCTAATTTACGTCGCTTGGCCGCTTACCTCACGCCTCTATGCCACTTAATTCACGTACATGAAGCTGCCTTTTATTGCAGCCATCGATGAATTACATCCATCAAGTTTGCTGAGCGTTTGTGATCAGCACAAAAAAAACCCCAACAAATATGTGATTTTTGCATCCTTTTTAAAAAATGATATTTTTTGAAGTCCACGTTATTGAATCAAAATGTACTTCAAGGGATTATCCCGGTCTCTTGAATATTATCTGGGAACGAGCGGCCTTGCGGAGTGAAGTTGGTGGCCTAACGTCCTACTTCTCTACTTCAATGCAATTGAACATTCGTTTCATTTTATGAAAACAATGATTAATCAAAGCATATGTATTCAGAGATTGACACAAATCATTTTCATATGTGTTTGCTTCTTAAACAATACTTGTTTACGAAACAATCAACACTCTAAAGCGAGTATAAAACAAATTTGATCACCAATCAATTTAGGGAAATGCCGCCGTTCGCTTAAGGATATTGATTTGTGAATAGGAACATAAGATTAATTATTGTTTTAGAAGAAAGCGCATATATAATGTTTTGAATTAGGAAGCAGTTTTAGGTGGCCGCTTTCTTCACGCCGCTTGGCCGACATGCCAATAGGCCGCTAACATCACGTACATTACAGCTTTGATGTTTTACGCAACATTTTTATTACAGAGCGGTCAGGGCATTGATATGTCTTTCCCAAAAAACAGTCAGTTGGATTATTATTAGTAGTATTAGTATTAGTATTAGTATTAGTATTGTTATTATTATCGCTTTGTTCTTCTTCTTCTTCTTCTTCTTCTTCTTCTTCTTCTTCTTCTTCTTCTAATTATTATTATTATTATTATTATTATTATTATTATTATTATTATAAAAAATTCCTACATCACTTGAGTTGTTATACACTCCGACGTGTTATTTTCACACCCAAAGCCGATTCATTCGCTAATTCTGTTCATGTGTTTTCGACTTAACATTTAGTATTTTTAAACGCTAAAAAACAGTTTTTGCAAACAAACAAAAAATAAATTTATACACGAAACACATTAATTAACGTGATACATTGCATAACGGCTACATATTAAAACACACACACACACGTGCATTTCAATGCGTTTTTCATCTTTTTGTGTATTTCCAAAACTTTTATTCAAGCGATTGATTGTTTTAAAATATTAATTTCAAATTATAATAGTAATTGTTGTTTTTTTGACACCATTTCTAACAACAAGGTACCCAAATCTTATATAAACATATTTTAATGTTTACTGAAAACACCGCCATAATCCGAAATGATCATGAACAAGTACATGTATTTGTTATTGTATTAGTGACTTGATGAAGTGGAGTGTTAGTGAGGCGTGTGATTACGAACAAATCTCTTGAGTGTCATCCCCCTTGTACCACTAAAGTCACTTCAGTGTCCCTTGCGGGAATGTGATTGGAGTGTTAGTGTAAGCGGCTGTTCTGAATGTGTCCCTTAGTTCCCGAATAATGAACATAGCAATACATATAAGATAGTTTGACAAAATATATTTTAGTTTTCCATTGCAAAAAGACAGCAAACAAGCTGTTTAAGTTTATTTTCTGCAAACATTCAATTTCTGGCTTGTAATACCATCCGCATACAGGACAATCATATTTTGTAATTCAAAGGTACATGTAATGCTATATTTACATTCATGCATAAGAAACATGATGAGTCCTAGAATGGAGAACTACATAGTTTATTAATCTTCGTGAATATTCATTTCAAGCTTAATAATTTGATGTCTTTCGTTCAAATACAAAATTAAATGTTTTAAGGACTTATAGCTAAAAATTATATATTGTAATTGATGCTTAAGAACTTCGTGACTAACCTATTCAAATGCTATGATATTTTTATCCGGATGGGGAAATCAATTGTCTGCATTCGAAAGGATTATTGGAGTTGTTTTGGTCATGTAATCAGACATTGGATTAGTATTCATTCTTATTCATCAGAGGTTTGATAACGGTATTTTTAACGCATAGCATCATCACTTGGGTAAAGAGATTAGGTTGTTTAAGCAGATAAACAAACACTGTTTTTGATATCTACTGTATAAACATACACTTCGCCATTTTCCCCAAATCCTTAAGATGCTGGTACAGATAAGTTGATAAATTTAGCAGTTAGTTTCCTGCTTCGAGTTTCCAGCCTAGCTGTTTTACACATAAGCATTCCAAATTCAAGTGAAGTCAGCCATCATTAGGGTGTTATTGCATATTAGATATAACAATCGAGAATATTATGTTGTATTTATATTGATTAACTATTATATTAGAAAAAAGTGGTCTAATTGAATGCATTAGAATATTGCTAAAACTAATCGGGTATGGTTTTAATTAAGTGCACAGATCTTTGTTCACAAATCGAATCGTAAAATCAATGTGTTTAAAATCAAGTTTTGCATGCATATTATATTTCATGTTTTACATACATATATAGTTCATTTGTAATGATATTTCTTGATTTAAGATGTAGAAATGCCCCCTAACAAGTCGTACAGTTGAACAACAAGATTTTCAAAACTACATGCATAGCTTAATTTAAAAGCTGACTTTTGTACCAGAAATAAAATAATCATGCATTTGATTCGATTACATTTTATAACTTAATAAGTTTCTTTTTTTTTTTTTTAATTAAATTAAATATGCAGTTTAATTGGGCAGCAGCCCCTGCACCTTTTATTTCCCAAGCATAATTTATTGTCTAAAAGGAAGCCAACCGTCTTAATTTATCATTTTGTATTGATTTAACTTAATTATTTCAGGAAAAAATCTTTAAACCTCAAACTGAGCTGAAGGTTTAGGGGGTACAAGCGCCACATGAAACAATAGGCCCCATTTTGATCAAGTGATGATAACTGATACAAATGAAAAAGATGATAACTACAACCAGAAGCCAATCACTAGATTGGATAAGCCGAAATAAAAAGTATAACCAAGTTATTAGCATATAATATCATCGTAGGAGCCAGTTAGACAAAGATGACTTAGACTGTTTAATGGTGAATTGCTAAATAACATGTGAATATTAGATATATATATATACTAAAGTTGTCTACGCCTATACCCTTTTTCAGAAATAGCGATATGGGCAACGGTGTAAATTTATCCTTTACATAATTAAACGAAATAGGTATATATGCAAATTTTAAGATTGAAACTACTAGATGGAGGTGACGTGACGCACAAAGACCGGGTACTGGTACGTAGGGAACATATAGGGCTAACATCTGATACCAGCCAATAAGGGCCAGCTTTGAGTCAAGTTGACTAGTAATGAGTCTTAATGTCAGGAACCGCGGAATTTGCTATTATACGCGAGTATGTGGACTCTGGGGTGGGAGGATAATAAGTGCGCAATGTGACTTCCGGAAACTGGATACAGGCAGGTAGGTGACATTTAGTTCACCATCCGGACCCGAGCCAATAAGAGCAGGATCGGGTAGGTCTACTCAAAATGACTTTAAGTGTCAAGGACCACAGAGTTTTCCTTTATAAGCCAGGGTGTGGATTTTTGTTGGGGGTAAATACTACTAGATGGGGTGGTGTGACGCCTAAAGACTGGGTACCTGTACGTATGGGACATCTTGGGCTAATACTTGGTATAAGCGAATAATGGCACTCAAAGGCACCGTGTCCTGGCTTATTCGCTCAAAGTATTGGTTAAACATTTACCAGTTAAAACAATCGCATTTGTGCAAATGTGAAGAACTAGAAATGCCTCTTAAACTAGTTAGAAGATGGTTGTTATTAGTATGATAAAATATGGAGGAAACGCCATAATAGTAGTATATTATAACCTCCAGTACGCCTGGAATGATTTTGACGTCAGTATAGAAAGTAATTATTAAACAGCGACCCCTTATGAGTACGCTCTGCTATATTTGGTTACCCACTTCGTTTTAGAAAATGTAAACATTGTTATGCGGACGATATAATTTTATTTTATTTAAACAGCATTTTATAGCGCCTATAGTTGGTTCAATCTAAATAAGCTTGAAACATTTAAATGCAAATAAATAAACATATATTTGAAGCGTTCATACATTGAAATTCTTATTATTAGGTCAATGATAAAGTCAAGAATAGGGAAACCATATCTTTTATTCACAAGAAAAAGCAAAAAAAAAAAAAAAAAAAATTCAAGTTATATTTCAAAATACATATACATTTATCAAGATACCTATAACAGCAAATTCACTTTTATTAGCAAAAAAAAAATGATTTCGAATGCCATAAATCATAAAAAGTGAACTTGCATCATATAACTTTCATACTTATATTCAGTGCATTTTTATGGGGTTGTATATTGATTTATCGGTTAAGACTTTATATATCTCAGGGTGTTTACATAGATTTCTTTATAAGAAGATGCATACCGCAGTAGCGGATACGGTTGTTGATTAGTCAGTCCTGTTATCTCGACTCCACCTACCGTCTGGTGATCGGCATTTTCACAATCAGCTGGGTTTAATCGTTTATAACTCAAATATTTCACATTGTTTATAATTTGAAGCCTTGATGAAAGCATAACAGTTAGATGGCAGTATTTTGTATTGCTTAATTCATTATTGATTGTGATCGATTCTGACCGAAAAGGTTTGGGAAGTCAAATTTATATGATTTAAAGAAAAAATGCACTGCCTCTTCCTAACAAGATGTCACAGAGAACACTATTATTAAAAAGAACAGAAAACATAAATGTACCAACAACCAGCCATAAAGTATACGTCTAAGACGGAAAATTTCACAAACCTTCAAAGAATTGGCTGGCTCCAGTTGTTATGCGCAGTCACATAAAATGTTCCTTAAAAAATGTCGGGCAGCAAAAACAAAACAATGGTGGGGAACGTGTGTGTTTTCATGAATATCTCATATTGAAATAAGAAATTGTCAGTAATATAATGAAATATAATGAGATAAATAAGACTTATGTGTGATACAGGGCAGTATTATTACGTTACTAAAAATGCAAATTTTGCCTTGATGTATTTTTAGGCAACATGCAGAAACCCTCCCAAAGCAGGGAATGTAGTTAGTGAGAAGTATGCCACAAAACATGTTTTGCATATTTCTTTATAAGACTTATTGCTATGTTTCTTAAATGTTGTATGAAAAATGATTTTAGCAAGGGATAAATCTTTCTTCACAATGGACCATTCAACACTGGTTCAGCAAAACGTCGAGGACTATAAGTTTTGGTATTTCAAGCTCCTTAAATATATCCTAAATATTGCATCAATTAAAGATAGTTTGACAAAATATACTTTAGTTTTCCATTGCAAAAAGACTGCAAACAGTTGCACACTTGGTGTTTTATTATTCGTTTTTCTTTATCTCAATCAATATACATTTTTAAAGATTGATTTTTTTGAAGTTTTACTATGATTTTAGGCTATTATTTCTGCTCAATAGATATAACGTCACACTGATAATTGATTTTGTTGCATATGCAGTCCAGTGTGACCGCAAAATCAGAATTAAAGGTTATCTGTTAATATGTATCTAACAGAATTTACACAAAAAAATCATTTTTTTTTATTTGCATCTGATGTTGTAAAGCAATTCTTACATGTTTTTAGATTTATGTTTATCTATTCGTAAAAGTTCTAAACGTTTATTCTACAAGCATGTGTTTCTTCTATTGTTTTGTATGCCTAAAATGAGCGATATCTTCTTCGTTTAGAGACGTTGTCCTATGCTGCAGTATAAAATATAGTAATGATTTCTCAAAAATAGCTAGTGTGACGATTTAGTAAGGATTTATATTCAAATGCAGCTGTTTGATACTACCAATGGTTTATATATTGAATCCGTTTTATTTTTTCAAACAATTCTTATTCGCGTTTTAAAGCTGTTATTTCACAGATTGAACGTTGTGACAACTGTTTTAGAACGAGCCAAATTATGTGAAAATGAATGTAAACAAGGCATATAAGAATTCAGACAGAAATTGGTTCCATAATTTTTTTTATTTTAGTTCGAAATATGATGTTTTATGCATTTGTTGTAAACAGTTAGTAACACTTTTAGCTTTAAATATAAATTTAAGAACGGAACTATGAAAATATGCGGTCTTTTATCAGCTGTCTTTTATCGCTGGTTTGCAGATATTTAGTACTACGAAATATTCTGCTCATTTCTGTACAAAAAATAAAAAAAAACGTTGTAAAAAACGTTAAATCTGTGCTGCTAAGCAATACACTTGTTTGGACCTGTTAGTTAAAGTCTAGTTATTTTCTTCACACGTGATAGCTTTTATTTCCGATACGCACCACTCGGATATGCTGTGCAAGAATAGTTTCTACGTACATTTATTTTTTGTGCATTTACGTTAATTATTATGATAAGGTAAGACACAATCCATATACAAGACAATCAGATTTTGTATTTCAAAGGGAATGCCTATGATGTATATATATTTTTTATATATAAAACATGAGGTGTCCCAGAATTGACCCTTGGTCAACTAAAGAGTTTATAAATTTTCCTGAATATGAAATATCAATTTAATAAATGTCGTTCAAAAACAAAATCAATTTTTAAAGGGATTATAGCAAAAATTCTATAATTTTAATTGATGTTTAAGCGTTTCGTGATTAAGAGTTTCAAGAGTTTATTTGCGAATCGGCATGTTTGCCTTTGACCATTTACAAACAATCTAATTATGGCCAAGACACAAAAGTATATTGATTTATAAAGCAATTATGTGATAACATTACAGATATATTCAGTGATCAACAAAATCAATTTCTTGGCGTATGATATTTTACCTGCGATAATTTGAACGGATTATCGGATTTGTTTTGGTCATGTAATTAGAAATTTGGATTGCATTTATTCTCATCAATCAAAGTTTTCACAAATTAAAATCTAACGCATAAAACCATCACTCTGTTCTAATAGATAAGGTTGTTTTAAGCTTATTAAGAATGTTTCGTGCTCAAGGGGATACGCATGTTCTGCAAAGTAGATAAACAAATATCTGCTATTGATATATGCAGTGTAAACAGTAACTTCGCCATATCTCCTCAATCCTTAGATGCTGGTACAAATAGGTTTACATATAACATGTCATTTCCTGCTTCAAGTTTCCTGCCTATTAATAACTGACCAACATTTAGAATTTAAGAGAAGTCATCTATCATTAGTTGATTTAAAGAGTAAATTTCAGATAATGATATAGAATTGTTTTAATGTTTTTTTTGTATTGATTAACATTTATATTGATGCATTGATTACATTTTAGAATAACATCAAAATGACGAATCTACTATGAGTTCATATATTAAAGTAAGGTACATGTTTTCCATAACAACAAGACGTTTTCTTCATGTCTAGATAAAAATGCTCTGGGTTACTACTAGATAAAAATTTCAGACGAAACACTTCAAATAAAACATAACCCGAAGAAACGTCTTGTAATCAATTATTCCGACATAAAAGCGGAAATATGTTAAGCAAATATAATCTATTGTTCCAATGGACGGCAAAAATCATAAAATACGTCGAAATGTGTTATCATGTACTGATAAACCAAAATCAGTTCAGGGTTAAACCTCCTCACCAAAAACAAACATTTTAATCTGATGGTGCATGGTTTACAAGCGGCATATCTAACTAGTTTTCCCAAATCCTCAAGATCAAATATTGTATCCCAAAATAATATTTTAACATGTAAATGTTCATTCGGAGACAATAAACGTAGTTACTCATACTTAATACGTAATACACGTACATCTGCAATAACCTGAGTCGACTATACTTAAAAAACAGTTATAATCAATATCTTCTTTCAATCAACTTGAGTGCTTAGTTGCTAAATTCAAATTCATTCTTCGATATCAGTGACGACTAATGTGTATCGCATGACAGTGAGCATCTACAGAAACATTTAAAAATGCAGTCAACTTATAAATCACTGTAACTGAGGTTCACTCCATGTGTGAGCGACATGAACCTTATATAGGCCAACGAAGGATAACGGATAAAAATGAAAACAATAAATAACGCAACTTAAAACAAATAACTATGCGGGTTACGTCGAAATATAACATATATCCAAGGTATTAATAAATAATATTACCGTAACAGCAAATTAGGAAATATTTCATGAAGGCTGATGAATGGTGAATTACTTAACATTCGTTATTAATATAATATAATAGTATATGTTATGAATAATATGGTTCATAATACTAGAATGATGTGGTTTGACTTTTTAAGACCGGATACTGGTACGAAGGGGACAATTTGAACTACCATCTTATATCAGCAAACAAGGGCCAGGTTTGAGAACCACGTATTTTTCTATTATAAGCCAGTTTGTTGACACTGGATGGGTTTCATGCTATTATAAAGACGCGATGTGGAACCTGAAGACCGGACAAAGGCACGTAGCGGAAATCTAGTGCTCAAACCTGATCCCAACCAATGAAGCGCTTTGGGTAGATTTACTATTTGAATAAAAATACATAAATGGTCTTGTACCGCAGATGTTTCTATACCAGTGTGGGGAATTTTGTTGGGAGCTTAAACTACTAGATAGAGGTGATGTTGACGCCCGTAAAACGTTAGCTGGTATTTAATAGTCAGAGATTTTAGGGTTTGTGCATATGCTAACATGTATAAAAGCCTCTAACACTTAATATTGATGGCCACTATTATGATGAAATATAAAGAAAAGTACGTTATATTATATTATAACTTAAGTACACCGCGTAATTTTGACGTCTTATGAATACGCTCTGCTAATCTTGGTTCCCGTCTTTATTTCAGAAAACGTAAACATTGTATTGTAGACCACATTTTGTGAATTTGAGAATCATTTCAGTGCGCAAACTTTGTCATTTTTAAAGTGCTTAAGGACTAGTTTAAAAATGTTTATCATTATTAACCCATCCTGTGATTCATGCGTTAATCGCACTGGTGTCACAGTTGGGGCCATTTTCTGTGTACTCGTGTATCGTGTTCAGAGCCATTTAGAGTAGACGCTTTGCTATTAGAAATTGGCATTGTCTTACTAACACATTTAAACAATGTGCTTAGCCAATGTATTTATTAATTAAACCGACTGGAAATAATAATTATTTTTAAATAGTTATATGACATGTATTTAAATCCATTTTGATTGAATGGTCACCATTGTTCTATCCAAATTGTGACGCATTTCGGTTAAATTGTATAAACGGACTATCTACATAATTATTTTCCTTATTTAAAGGCATTATGATACAATCACCATTTGAAAGCGACATAAACTAAAAGACAAGATGTATTGGTGCATTTCTATAGCTTCACAGCTCGCCACCTAGATCGGAGATAAAATAAGCTAAACAAGCGCCTCGGCAATAGTGCATAGTCAAGAGAAGTCATAATTAAGGTTTATATCACGGAATATCAATAGTATTTCAATAACAAAAGTAATATAACAGCCTTGTAGACATTATTTATAAGTTTGATATTATATTTTCAACAGACTCATTGACTTCTAAACATACTTATATTTTTTTTTATTTAAGCATTTAAATTGAAATAAGCGGTGGCATGTCTTTGTTATACTTCATTTTTACCCTAAAATCAACAACACAAATGTGCAATACCAGAAGAGTTGTTTATTAGATGATGACGTGAAGCCAGGTTGAGTAAGTATAAAACGAGCATATGTATTTATGTAGAGCACAACACAATGAAATTCACTGGCAAAGTCCTATGCAGTGCAACCGACCGGCCAGGCAAAACCAGAGACGGTTAACTCTGGAAACCTGTGTTCGTTTGCCAAGTGTCGATCCACAACGTATGAATGTCGAACCTCATTCATTTGTCTTGTTTCAAATATGGATATAAAACAGTGAAACAAAATCACTAAAAATAATGAAGTGAAAATTTAGGTTACGAAGTGAACTGAGTGAAGTCGACTGGTAGAATGACTCTTCACGCTAATATACCAATATAGCACGAAATCCTCGTGCAAGACTGACCACTACTGTATTCAAATACTATCATTTCGCCAAGACAAATATTTCACGCTATACTAACGAAACGCGTGAAATGAATATTATCATCACAAATCATTTAGCAAATATTTTGAAATTGCTGAGAAAAACCGATAAAGTGACTGTGAACTATTACGATATGATTAATTTGATTGTTTTCGGTTTTGAAAAGGATTACCAACTTAATAAATGTTTGGTTACAGCGGATCTTTATGGCAGTAGCTCTAAATCATAGATTACCTAACATTCGACGGGTAATCAGCTGTCATATTGTGCTTACATTCCACCACGTGATTCAAAAGAGAATGTGCTAGTTACACAAGGTAAACGCATCATCGAGTTATGTCAATCCAAATTTGACATTTTTGTTAAAAGTCGACTGCACACCGATCAGGTATGGGCGAATATACATTTTTTTTAAAGAATCAATCAGGCGTATTGGATTCTTAAATACTTCAGCTTCAAAATATATTTTCTGTTTCAGACTTTCAAATACAAGATCCAAACGAATTTTCGAATCAATCATGAATCGTTTTCGCTTGTAATAAGCAGGTAGAAAAAAATAATGCCAAAAATAATAGTAAGTGTAATAATATCAATAATGATAATAAAATTAAATGGAATCCATCCAGAATTTAGGAACTTAAAAGTAATTCGTCATTCAAATATAACCAATTGTCTTGATTTGTAGAACTATTAGTTTCTAATTGAACATTGATGGTTCAACGATTTCGTTCATACAGATAATTCAATATTCGTCTTTGTGTCGGTCTGCCAAAAAAAAAGAAACAATTTCTAGAAAATCGCTTCCCAAAAAGCTGTGAGAGCCTTAGCAAATCAAACCCTAACGATATTTAGAAATAAAATAAAAACAAATATAAAAAAAGTCAACCAAAATCTGAGAATCAAAATGCGTCGGAGTTATATGATCATTACAAAACACTATATAGTACTTCTGATTATATTTACAACTGAAAATTAAGATAAACATTTGCGATGAGAATCTTGATAAAATGGTAATATTGGCAGATTAAGATTAATGAAGCTGTAATGCTGAAATCTATAAAACCATATTCACAGATATATCACCGTTTCTATTGAAACTATTAAATCGTATCTTTACCACAGGAGAATATCCCAGATCCTTTTAGGGGGGATTATTAGTACCTGCATTTAAAGGGGGCAATGAAGACGAGCCAAAGAACTATAGAGAAATAACTCTCATTGGTATTTTTCGAACTTTAATTCTCAAATATTTCTTAAAAGACTGATGTGGAGCAGTCTTAATAAAAATATTTAAAATCAATTTCAAAATGGCAAGTCTACGATTTATTGATATTTTACACTCAATTATGATTGTGATCGAAATAATAAGACAAAGAATAATTGACATATATGGAATGCAGATATTTATGAATCGAACAGACTAGAAACATATCGCTGGTGTAAAAATGAACTCAAGCATGAAAATATCTAGATAGTATGCACATGAATAAATATAGAACGGTCGTTACAACATTTCCTCACATGACCTTTTAATCGAAACAGGAAGGCATCATCTCTTTCCAAGAAAATATAGAATATGTAGCTTTTGTAATATGAATGCAATCGAGATGAATATCATTTTGTATGTCAAAAACATCATAATCTACGAAATCATTTCTGTAAACCATATTTTTGCTTTTGGCCAACAAAACAAAATGTATTACCCTTTTCCTCAGACAGGGGAAAAAACTATGCCAAGTTAGTAAATATTTATAGTATGCATCTTTGTAACGATCGAGAACATTATTAAGTTAAGAATTTGATACTATGATGTATAGTATATTTCTCTATTGATAGAAAAAATCAGAACAGAAAGTTTATTTTTGACTTAAACATAAAAAGCTCATCGTCATTTTATATGAATACAAAACAGAAATATAGAAAACACACATAAACAATCAAAATATATATAGTTTCATGTATAACACGTTTTAAACGATTTGTTATCATTGACAGAATTTTTAGAAATTACTCAGAAATCAAAAGAATAAAAGAGTAAAAGAATATATCAACCAAGTTACACACAATTCAGTGTGCATGCTGGTTGAAATGATATCACGATGATTTGTTTCATATGTTTTTGCATTTTGTCTTTGAACGTTATATATCATTGAACAGAACAGAACATTTATTGTTAACTTTAACATCTATAGTTTATCGTTGTTACAAGAACATAACACATGGCATGGCAATAGTTGATAAATGCGAGGGTGTATTAGACATATATACATGTATAAACTATCAATGATTTCAACATGTTAAACTTTAAGCATTATCATTCAAAGCAGTATATCGTAGCTTAAAAGTATGTTTACAATACAAAGCTAGTTTTCGTATAGACATGCAGCATTTTCCGAGTTTAGTAATTGAATGAATTTAAACATGCTTGGTCTTGCATAGTAAAATTTAGTTATGTATTTTTTCCTATTGTCATTACATTTCGGACAAATCAAAACAAAGTGATATTCATCTTCGATATCATTATGAACACATAAAACACATTTACGTTGATTTCTTTCAATATTAACATATCTGCCTCTTTCAGCATTTAACGCTATTGCACTTAATGAGTTTATATCATTTTTCCAATGTCCAATAAATGAGTCGATTAATCTTCTTCTAAAAATGGAATAAAATAATCAATATTAATCGACTCCGGATGTAACATACTTCATTGAATCCTGCATTTTGAAATACAGTGCGTACATTAGAACACCAATTGTTTGAATTTGCGTTATTTTCCGCATCGTATCGAAGGCTTTGCAATGTATTGTATAAAATGCAATTGTCTGTTTTAAATTGATACAGTTTAAGAACATACAATTCGTACAGGTCTAGTAACATACAGAGGGTGCCGTTCTAGTTCACCATATATTGCTACTGGTGCTTATTTTTACACTATTTAATGCTGAATAAATGTTATGTAAAAAAAGGAACACAGGACAATTGAAAGAAAGATCAATACCCAGAAGTTATTCACACGAGTTTCGGGACTGGGATCATTTGTCACTAAAAGAAGGTTTGAAATAGGTCTTGAGACATTACAATGATATTAAATAGCACATACTTGTTTTGTAGCGTTCATTGAATGAATGCCTCATTGTAATGTTTTATGATTAAATCAAATGTATAAGACCTACATTAACGGAAACCATTATCAATTTTCAGAATAAAAAACAAAAACGTGTGCAGAAATGACATTAATATCGTTTAAGGATTTTATTTTAAATTATGTCTATATTTATAAAAATACCCTAAGTATCTTAAATATAACATCGAATGCATTTTAGCGATTGAAAAATTGAAAATAATTCCTCTCCAAAACGTATACGCAAATGCATTTGTAGTATGTGGTTGTGTATTTGTTTATCAGATAAGACCATTAATCCCCGAGGGTGTTTACAGAGGCCACGCGTCCAGTACATTTTTCGATACAGGGTGCTTATCTCTGTAGCGGATTCGGATCGTTGATTGGTCGGTCTTGTTAGTTCGACTCCGCCTACCGTCTTGTGATGGGTATTTTAAGTCAGCTTGGTTTAGGCGTGTATTACTCAAATCCCTCGCATTGTTTATATTTAAAGACGTTATAATGACACAAATTAATGGCTAGGTTCGTTAAAATCAAATAATGGAAGGTTTGCAGTTTTTCAAGAGTGTTTTGATGTTTTCGTTAATAAAAAATGACTCTTATTGTTTTCTGACCGGAAACGTTTAGAAGTATAATTCAAATTATTAATTGAAAAACGCACTGCAATGCATATGATTAAAACGAACAACATACAGTCAGTCTTATTTTCCATTTTTACATGTTTATCTGTTGCTGTTTTATCACAAACGGTGTATCTCGAATCTATATGCATCAGGTGCCTTTATATACGGAAATATTGCTTCTGTTTTCTTATTTCATTTTATTTATTTCTGTAATATTCAAGGTTCATGTGTTAAATGATATATATCAAACATTCTAACTTTCATAGCAACCATCCTGCACACTGATTTGTGTGTAACGTGGTTGATGTTTTTCATTTTCTTTCCATTTTTTAGAAATTTCTAAAAAAATAGTTGTTGATACAAAAATCATTCAAAACGATGTCTAATGTAAATATATAAGTTTTGATTGCTTGTGTTGTGTGGCGGGGGTGTGCGCGCGTTTGTGCGTGAGTGTGTGTGTGAGCGAGCGCGCGTGCGTGCTTGTTCTTGTGTACGGGCGTACGTGCATGCGTGCGTGTTTGTTATATTTTTGTTTTATATTTGTGTAATGTGACGATGACCCGTTATGCTTAAGTCACAAAAATCTGTTCTGTTCATAACTGTTCCAACAGCCAAAACATCTAGCTCTAAGACAAAAAATCACACAAACTTTCAAAACGTTTGACTGTCTCGTTTTATTTTTTTTTTCAAAACTTTACATCGGCACCAAAGTACTATTGATGTAAATTGAATATTATACAGTCTGTATTCATTAAATCTTTATTTTGCATGTACTTTAAAGGTACTTTTGTTATAATCTGTTCGTCATAATCTTGTTCTTCTTTCGCCATGGCTGTTTTCAAACTCTATTGTTTTAATATTTGTATATAATTTAAATTATATTGATTTGGATATTAAATTAACCTGATATTTGTTTTCAGAAAAAAACATTCACATCAAAGAAATCATAAATTGAAGAAAAATAGAGACAAACTGCGGAAAACTGGAATTACTGTTAGCTGTCACACTAGGCATTATATAAGGTTGTAAGAATTCATCATTAAATATGTGATACGTGCATTTGGTTTAAACAGTATTTATTTCAAAATAACATTATAATGATCTACACATTTGTAGCATATACAATATAAAATGATTGTCGGAGATAGTGATACATGGAAGCATTTGATCTGATTATTTTAAAGTATGTTTTCGAGAAATGATGATGAATGGTTCGAACTTAACAAATACCAGGTTTAGTGTTTGGAAACAAAACTAGAAGTTGAATTTCTGAAAGTGAAAAGTATTAAAGGTCACTGTAATTCTTTTAAAATATCAGTGTTTGCAGGATCAATACGTTTTGATAATTGGCAATGCAGTTTTCTGATATCCATCGATTATGAATGAACAGTTCCAAGGTTCACAGACTTTTCATTAGCACAATACTTGACTTACTCGTACTGCTGTTCTTGTTTATTTAATGTGTCGAGTGAAATGTAATTTATTTTAGACTGATCGTATTTCAGATATTCAAGATATGTGCACAACAACCTCTCGTTTAACCAAAAAATATATTGGTTTAGTATTCGATATTACTATAATTACTCATTTTTGAAAACTAAGTTTATAATCATGATACTTGTAAGATCATCAGCAGTATCATTAAAAACCATGTTATTTTATTTAAATGTCCACCACAGACCACCGCTAAGAAAAATTGGAGATTCGGACTGTTATAGTGGATGTATCTCGATTTCTTTTAAAGATAGGGTTTAAGATAATATTACGATCACTGAAAGGCATACAAATGGTAAAACTAAACAGGAAATCGAAATATATAGTACTGATTATATACTTGCATTAAATTGCGATTTAAACGGCCGCATGGCGGATGAAATTGGCTTCTTAAGTTTTCATAATAATATAGACAACGAGCAATTCGAACACATGTTGACAAATGTTCCTAACATAATAAGTAAAGATAAATGTTTAGACAACCACGGATAAAGTTACTAGTAAAGATAGTAAAATAAGCGACTTTACTTGCCATAATACTAACGGAAATAACCCGGTATATTATTTTATCATTAACTATCGATATTTCTCTCTTTTGAGCAACTTTGAAATACTTCCTTCCACACACTTCTATGACCACTCGGCAATAACAATATTTTTTAAGGTATTTGTTTACAAAAAGGAATTCAATTACTTGATCAATTGGATATCCGCAGTATACACATTGCGTGGGAGAACGTAATCCATTCTTAAATTTACTACAGTCGCACAGTAACGATTAACCGCGTTGTGTGACAATATTTATAATACAAGCATTGATGATTCAGTTAATTCATTTACTGAAATATTGCAAATTGTGCTAAATCACAATAAATAAAGATAGAAATACGGTAAATGATTGTAATAATAATAATAATAATAATAATAATAATAATAATAATAATAATAATAATAACATAGAATGAGGGTGTATAATTGCTAACATCGCAATAAAACAACAAAACAGTTTGGGAAAAATTGAAAACTCAGTACAAGAAAGTATATCCAGCTCAGAAGGCTTATCAATAGATGAGTTGTATAAGCATTTTAAAAGCCTTTTGGTGTTGCGAATAATGAAAAATAATTCAATGTGCCTTTTAAGGCATATGAGCCGCTAGATGGGATAATATCGGAATCAGAACTTAAGAATTATATATCTTCTATAGCAAAAAAGCCCCGGCAACAATATGTTAATGGTGTTTTTTTAAGATTTCATTTGCAATGAGTTCCGCCAAATTTGCTCTAATTGTTAAACATAATGTTAAATTACGCAGAATACCCGGAGTCATTGAGAGAGGGTAATAATAACACCAATATATAACTGAACGCGTGGTGACGCGAGTAAATATAAAAATTATAGAGGCATAGCGTTAAGCAATATATTAAATAAGGTGTAAAAATTGCGACCCAAACTTAAGTGCAATCGGAAGTGACAAAATGATGAATATGATAGGTTTTCATGTCGGCAGATCGGCCACTGATGCCAATGAATTAATTTTCGATTACAGTCGAAACTCGGTGTCTCGGTATCGCGAGGTTCGATATCCTCGTTGGCTCGAACAAGATTTAAAGCTTTAGTTTTTTCAATATGTTCATATAAAATTCGATCGGTTAGTTGGTATTTTGAGGTTAAAGTTTTCTCAACGCTCAATGTCATTTTGTGGTCTCTAGTAAACATTTAACATTTTGATTTGTTTGTATTACTCGATGTCAGTTTTCACACCTTGATTTATTTGTTTAGCTAAGCCGAGGCGCTGATCGATTATATTTGCTTGATTGGTATTATAATCATTATCAGATTCAAATGGTTTAACAGTTTGAGCAAACATGCTTTTACTTTAATTTCGGTGTTTAGCTGGCACGAATACAGACGTTCAAAGTATGTCAGAGTCAAGTTTTAGTTTTATTAGCATAAACATAAAAATGTCATTGCTATTATACATAATACAATTTAAAGACGGTGAACATGTAATTTATATACAAACACAAATGTCAGATTTATGATGTATCATTATGTTTTTATAATAATATAGACAACGAGCAGTTCGAACACATGTTGGCAAATGTTCCTAACATAATAAGTAAAGATAAATGTTTAGACAACCACGGAAAAAAATTACTAGTCAGGATAATAAAATAAGCGACTTTACTTGCCATACTACTAACGGAAATAAACCGGTAGATTATTTTATCATTAACTATCGATATTTCTCTCCTTTGAGCAACTTTAAAATACTTCCTTCCACACAAGTCTATGACCATTCGGTAATAACACTGTTTATAAGGTATTTGTTTACAAACAGGAGTTCAATTACTTGATCAATTGGATATCCGCAGTAAACACATAGCGTGGGAGAACGTAATCCATTCTTAAATTTACTACAGTCGCACAGTAACGATTATCCGCGTTGTGTGACAATATTTATAATACAAACATATTGACTCATTTAATTTATTTACTGAAATATTGCAAATTGTGCTAAAACACAACGATTAAAGATAGAAATACGGTAAATGATTGTAATAATAATAATAATTATTATAACATAGAATGAGGGTGTAGAATTGCTAACATCGCAATAAAACAACAAAACAGTTTGGGAAAAATTGAAAACTCAGTACAAGAAAAGTATACCCAGCTCAGAAGGCTTATCTATAGATGAGTTGTAAAAGCATTTTAAAAGCCTTTTGGTGTTGCGAATAGTGAAAAATAATTCAATGTGCCTTTTAAGGCATATGAGTCGCTAGATGGGATAATATCGGAATCAGAACTTAAAAATTATATATCTTCTATAGCGAAAAAGCCCCGGCAACATTATGTTAATGGCGTTTTTTTAAGAATTCATTTGCAATGAGTTCCGCCAAATTTGCTCTAATTGTTAAACATAATGTTAAATAACACAGAATACCCGGAGTCATTGAGAGAGGGTAATAATAACACCAATATATAACTGAACACGTGGTGAAGCGAGTAAATATAAAAATTATAGAGGCATAGCGTTAAGCAATATATTAAATAAGGTGTAAAAATTGCGACCCAAACTTAAGTGCAATCGGAAGTGACAAAATGATAAATATGATAGGTTTTCATGTCGGCAGATCGGCCACTGATGCCAATGAATTAATATTCGATTACAGTCGAAACTCGGTGTCTCGGTATCGCGAGGTTCGATATCCTCGTTGGCTCGAACAAGATTTTAAGTTTTTTCAATATGTTCATATAAAATTCGATCGGTTAGCTTGGTATTTTGAGGTTAAATATTTCTCAACACTCGATGTAATATTGCGGTCTTTAGTAAAGATTTAGCCTTTTGTTTTGTTTGTTTTACTCGATGTCAATTTTCACATCTTGATTTGTTTGCTTTGCTAAGCAGTGTATATATACTTTTAAAATTTTAAATTCGCTTGATTGGTATTATAATCATTATCAGATTCAAATGGTTTAACAGTTTGAGCAAACATGCTTTCACTTTAATTGGCACGAATACAGACATCAAAAGTATGTCAAAGTCAAGTTTCGGTGAACAAGTCATTTCTACACACACACAAATGTACCTATTAATAATGAGAAAACGATGTTGTTAAATATTTAAAAATATTTATAAAAAAGCGAACTAGAATAATCTTATTTATCCATAACTTCCCCATTTACACAATAATAATTTATGTTTGTAAATAACATGTCTGAAGAAATTATATGGTTTGAATATTGTTGAATATAAGAACAAATTTGACATAAATATCGCATTGAAAAGGACGTGCACGAGGATTTCGTGTTTGACATATCGCTAACTGTGTATGTTTAATAGAATGATACTTTTTAGTGTCTAAATGTTGGTTTTAATTCTGGTTTTGATTTATATATTGATGTATTATCTTTTTAAATGGTAACACTTTACCTTGTTGTTCTAGTTCATTTGTAGAAAACAATAACGTGTACATATATACAATTTAATTATAACGTTGGTCACATGCTAGATATATACATTTTGCTAGTTTATTTATCGTACCTACTTAATAACTATTCATTAAATATCAAAATCCATGTAGAGTTCTAAAGTTGGCCAAGACCAATAATTTCTTGGTAAACATGAAGATCTCAGATATCTATAATATGGACACACCAATAGTAGAAAATGATAATCTGTTTCGACAGTACGCATTTTTTATTTTGTGCACATTCTCTCTCCACTATCGATGCCTCTGAAACTACCTTAATCAATTTTATAAGTTTATGTTAAGAACACATGAATCGTCAAAATGCTATTCTATGTTTCATTATATTAATTGTTAAGATTGGGTTCACGTACAACACTTTTCTTCATAAGAATTCCTACTTAATAAGCATTAAGTTTGCTTGTTTATTACTTTTCTATGGATTGGTTTATATTTGTATTGCTTAAATAAAATGAAGAAAAGGTCAAATTATTTCATATTATCAAATGTGTCATGTTGTGAACTGTACGATATGCACACGGTAATAATAACGCTTTAGGATATAACGTAGCAAACAACAAACGAGGTTAACAAGTCATTCTGAAACGTCTAAATATACACAAATATACCGCTTGACACGATATTCGAAAGGCTCGAATTATTTCAGCCAGTCCCTGATAAATCGAGCCAACGGGTTTCGATTGTATAGATATTTGCAAACGTCTTTTTGAGTACGCGTCAACGAAATTTAATTTGAAGTACCATGTAATTAATATTTGTTTGTTACAATAAACGATGCCTTATTTTTTAGTACTAAGTAAAGTATTATTGAGGTGTGATGTTTAGGAGTTAAATAACAAAAATCAATTTCCGTCCGAATAAAAACGCGTGTAGCCACTTTATCAGAACGTTGGTTAAAAAATAACAACTCAAATATACTTATCAAATAACAACTGGGCTAATAAAACATGTTACATAAAAACGTTAGCATTAATATATTATTATTATTAAACGCGCATTGACTATTAGCGAGAAGAAGAAATGACCTTCTGGTGAAAATTTTCAATGTCTCCCAAAGGTCGCAACGATGTTACCCAAAGGTTGTATTTGAAAAAATACTTTTGAAATTATTTACAAGCATTTTTTTGCGTATATCCTTAATGTTGCTCTATATATGTTAATGAAAATGTCATGCCAACGGGGTTCGACTGTATAGATAATTAAAAACGTCTTATTTGGTACGCGGCTAAGAAAATAATTTGAAGTTCCATGTAATCCATTCAATTGGTATATAATTTCGAAGCCAAATGTAAAGAACACATAGCTTAGTTCACATGAGGCCATGTCCCTAGTATGTACCTAAAAGATCGACTTTTAGATTGTAGAGGTTAATATGTGTTAAACTCACGTCTAGTATGGTCCCTGTTATGCGCTTTTAGAACAAGGTCGACAACTAGCAGGTGGTGGTTTTCAAAGGTTCAGCTCAGGCCCAAGCCGTTCATAACATGTGCCTACTCGGTGGACTATCAGCTGGCGGAGGTTACTATATTTTCAGCCTATTCCAAGGTTATTTTGTCCCTTATATGTGCCAACAATGCAGTTCAGGTATAGTATTTACCTTATATGTGTATACTAGGGCGACAACCAGTAGGCGGCTGTCACCATATGTTCAGATTAGGCTTAGTATAAGCTAGGGTCCAAGGTCATGCCGGCAGTCACTATACAATCAGTACAGAACTAGTAAGTCTCTTTTATGCATATGCTAGGGCGTCAAGCATAACGAGGATGACACTGTGTGATCCAACTATATTGATTTTCAACAATCTGTTTAGTTCAAGCCTAGTATATCCCTACACTGTGTCTTCTAGCGCGGTAACAAGTAGGCGGATATCATTCTTTGTTCAGTTCAGGACTCATATGTCTTTATTGTATGCCTACCTGAGCGACAACCAGTAGACGGCGGTCATTAACTATGTGATAAAATCAGGCCTGGTATGTCTTTTTCGTGCCGAACAGGGAGACAACAAGTAGGCTGATTCACTAGATGTGCACATGAGGGCTACAACTGGTACGTGCAGGCCAGTTTATGTTTACTCAGGCTCTGTATGTTCCAATGATAAAGATACTTGTGCATTAAGCAGCATGGCCTGCTAATGTTTGAGCCTGAATGATGACCTTATATATGTCCGCTAGGGCACTAGGACATGCAGAGTCACTGCGCATTCACTTAAGGTCAAATACGTCACACTTATGTGTCTATTAGTGCGATAACCAGTAGTTTGATGCAATTTTATGCCCAGTTCACGTCTAGTAACTCCCTATAATGAGTAAACTATGGCAACAGAAGTATGAGGTCATGATATACTCTCTTCAGGCCCAGGTAATGTTTTTATAGGGCACCAGGTCATGATGAAGACCGCTGTTGATTAAGGTAAAGACTCGTACATGTATTGTTCAAGACTGAAATGTCCCTTTTATGATCCCAAACATTCGACAACTAGTTGGCTGAGGTCTTCTGGTCTTCTATTCAGGGATAAAATGTCGCTATTATGTTCCTACTCGGGCGAGAAATAGTATGGTGCGGTTTAAGATATATGCCATCTGAGGTATCAACCAGTAGATGGAGGTCATTTTGTGTTCAGCTGAGGCTGATTGTTTATATGATTTTTTATAATGTCTAAAATATATATAAACCAATCTGATCTTTTGGTAACATTGTTGCAACCTTTGAAAGACATGAAATGATGTTACCAGATGGTCAAATCTTCTGCTTTCCGAAAGTAAGTTTTGTGTTTAAAAAGAATATAGTTTTGCATACGAGTTTTTACATTTAATGTTATCGCATTTCTTTCTTTTTTGTGTTTTTATTGTTTTGTTGTTGTAAATCCATGGTTCTAATGTTGTGTAAACGCATTTTTATATAACTGGACATAAAGGTATATCTGATTTTTAACTTCCTAGACATGACATGAATATTTAACCTCTGCCTAAAAGCATTGTTTAGGTCTCAGAAAATATGTGGTCAGTAACAGTAGTACGTGCCATGCTATACTAAACTAAAGAAGTTATGTTGAAATGTTTTATGCAGAAATATGTGTGCAGCTCGTATATCGTTTTTGGTGCTTACTAGTGCAACGAAATGTAGGCAAAAGTAACTATATCCAGTTCGGTTCAGGGCGTGTATGTCGCTCTTTTGTGCCTTCAAGTGTGGCAGCCAATAGACAGAGATCGCTTTATGTTAAGTTCAGCTCCGATATGTCCCTATTTTGTTCGTCCTAGGGAAATAACAAGTTGGCAAATGTCACTGTGTGTTTAGTTCAAACAAATAATGTCCCTTAAATATCCCTTCTATGGCAAGAGCGATAACCAGTAGCAGGAGGTCACTCTTGTTCCGCTTAGGCCTTTTGGGTGCTTATTAGTGGAAGAACCACAAGCAGGTCATAATGAACATTTCACGTCTATGATGTTTCTATAATTTGCCTTATAGTCTAGAAATAGTCCCTCCCTATTATTTGCGTTCTATTGAAAAAAACGGTAGGGGCGATCACTATCATGTCTATTCGGTCGCTATTTTGCGTCTACGAAGATGAAAACCGGTTGGCGAAAGTCTCGGCTTTTTGTTTTCTTTAATCGAAGTATTTTCCTATTTTGTGCCAGTTAGTGCAACAACCAGTAGGCGGAGGTCACTTATTTTAGTCAGGACTATTATGTCGTTTTCTTTGGCGACAAGCAGTAGGTGCAGTTCACTATACGAGTACAGTATGTCTTGTTTATCACTACAATGCAGCTGGTAGGATTACAACTAGTTGGCGGAGGTCACCATGTGTTCCGATATGGCCCAGTAAGTCCCTATTATGTTCCGACAAGGTAGATAATAGTAGGCGATGTCAATAGGCTGGTATCACTCTGTTTTGGGCTCATACTTAGTATGTCGCTATCATGAGCCTACCAGGGCCAAAACCAATAGCAAATGGATATCATTTGTTTAATAAGAAAAATAAAACCAGTACGTTGAGGTCATAACTTGTTCACTTCATTACTGTTATATCCTTATATGTGTTATATGTGTTAACTTGGACGACAGCCAGTAGGTTCATGACAATGCCAATTTATGTTCATTTAAGGACTAACCATTCACTAGCATGTGTTTATCAGGGCGACAACCAGTAGCCAATACTATTTAGTTCATGTACGGTAGGTTCTTTTTATGTGCTTACTATGATGACAACCAGTTGACAGATGGCAATATATGTTACCGTTTGACTCAATTATGTGCATAATAGTGCGACGAGGAATGGCGGATATCACAATAAACCCATTTGGAAACAAATTTGTCTCTATGATGGTGTCTGCCCATCAACCAGTATCTGGATGTCAATGTATGTCCGGCCTTAGACCAGTTCGTTTATATTAATTCTTATTGCATTTAACGCTAGCATGTGCGTAACAGGGTGAATCCAAGTAGGCGGATGTCAATAAACAATCAGTTCACGCATATCATGTTAATATTTTGTGCGTACTAGGATGACAATTTGTATGCGGATGGCACTATATGAACAGCTGAATTTGCTCTGTTTTGTTCCTTTTATGAACCCACTAGGGCATAAAGTCATAGTGGATGTCACATTAAGTTCTATTCAGGACAAGTACGTCTCATGCGTCTACTAGGGCATCGGCCAGTGGGTGCTAGTACTATTTTGTGAATACGCGCACCACAATTAGTAGGTGGAGGTCACTATTTTGTAAGTTCAGGCAACAGTAAAAGGAAACTAGAGTGTCGACCCCCATCAACTTTCAACATGGTATATGTGAAATTGTCGTGTGTAGAGCAGTAGAGCAACCGTGACCTTTCTAGAAAAGGATTGTAAATCGTCTACGGAATATTTAAACAAATCCGACCTTTGGGTTACATGGTTGCAACCTTTGGGAAACTTGTACTTGTTATCAGATGGTTATATAGCATGTTGCCCAAAAGGTATTGTGTTTAATAAAACATTATTTGGCACATGGTTCATTACATTTTGTGTAATCCAATATATCTAAATTATAATATAATATATTTTATGTAGTTGCAATGTTCTGATGAGATGTGGATGGACACACTTATGGTATTATTGGATGGAGAAGATAATCATTTTTACTGCCTAAAAATTAAATGAATATTAACCTCAGCCTAATAGGTTAGTAAAATTAGTATTTGCCATGCTAGAATATATATCAAATAATTAATAATGATTAAAATTTTATCATAAGTTATGGTGCTACAAGAAATACATATTTATTTGGATAATTTGGAACGATTCCAAACGTATCACTCTTTTTTGAGGCGTATTGTAATAATTATTAAGATTACATTTATGCTCATATTGGCATACTTTACAAGTCGGTGGCAAGATATCACTGTTTTTGCAGAAGTTGGTGTCAACTTGCTGAGATCTTCAGACATATAATGCTAGTTTCCAACTGACGCGTTTCTTTTGACCCAAATCGCATAGCAGTTAGATTTCTACACTTTTTCATAAACATTGACTTGTTTCCTCCTCGCCAGCATAATCGATAGTTTTTAATAACTTTATGACAATATATTTCCAATATTTTTATTTTCCACATGTACTATATATCCCCATTATCCTCATATTCTTGTATTTTTCCAAACATAGTTCTTAAAACTCGAATGATATAGATCGCATACAACACTTAATGTATAATGGATGTTTACTATGTCCGTTTTATGAGAATTCTTTGCTGCCAGCCATGGCTTATATCCATATATGTTCAGTTCAGTTCTGATTTGTACTAGCATGTCTCGGGTTTGTTTCTACTAGGGCAATAATCGGTAAGCCGATGTCAATATACTCATTTATACACCGTTAATCCTAAGTCGGGATATGGATTGACGGTATGTCGAACAAACAATTTATAGACAAAACAGCATGCGCGATTTATTAGTGACATAAAACATAAAGTCGTGAAAATGCGCAACACCTTAACACCGTTATGAATGTTAGTTGAGTGATAGTTCAGTATATAATTATGTCGAAACAGTGTTTAATTAATAACAAATAACTTTGATTATACTTGTTTTATTTGAAATTTATGTAAATCAAAATTTAAGCTGATGCATGCATTCATAATGTAAATCAAGTCCCTGTAAAATATAACAAGGACATATAAATCCTGAAATGAACATAAAGCGATCTTTGCTTTCTTGTTACCGTCCTAGAATGCACTTAAACGTGACACTGAAGTCCTGAACAGGAAATAGTGGCCTTCGCCTACTACCTGTCGCATAAGTAGGCTAATGATAGCGACGGGAGAGGGCCGTAACTGATGTTGGCATAACTCGTGGCCCAATCCCTTTGCATGCTTGATTTTATAATGTCGGTCTAAATATTGTGTTAAAATTTGTATTGATATTGTCATTGTGAAATGTGTTCTTATGCAATAAAATATTATTCAATTAAAAAAAAAAATGATAGCGACATAATAGTTCTGAACTGAAAATAATAACCTCCGCTTACTGATTGTCACCATTAAAATAGGCATACATGTCCAAGCCAAACACGTAGTGACTTTAGCCGACCGGTCGTCACCCTAGTAGTCACTTATTCGAATTTGTTGTTTGACGAGATACAGAGGAAACGCGGTACCAATACCAGACAATTGAAGCCAATTTACGCCGCCAAAACACGCTCAATATCAACTAAACTCGGCCAGTATCAACAAAACTAGGCCAATATGAGTTTCCTCCGTTTTGATTGGCTACAAAACTCGCCTAATATAGGATTTGAGAAATGGGTCATTTTCATTGGCTGTCGAAACCCGTCTATTATGAGAAATATGCTATAAATCATTTTTAAAGCAGCCATTGTGTTTTCCGTTTTCTGACTGTTTTGAAAATTGTGAGCATCGCATTAACTTATTTTGAATACTTGAACCACTTTTTACGGTTTGATATTACAGTTGTATTTAACCCGTTGGTAGATTTTACGAATATTTTGTGCACACCGACAAAATGGACGACGAAGGTATAACATTTAACATTTGGCTAACGATTTACGAAATTAAGATAAAAAGAAATGCTTTCTTATAATGTACAGAGCTTTTTTCATAAGCATTTGCAATGTCACTTTAAAGATGAATGTCAAAATCAGCATAGTCGATTCTAGAAAAGCAGACACCATGAATGAAAAAGGGATAACTATGGCTTCAATGTGAATTGGTAAGTTATAAAAATGTTTTTAACAAAAATGGTAAAAGTCAATTAATAAAACATTTATTAATTACGTGATTTCATAATGGTCCAGTTATTTGTCCGCGGTCAGATGTATTTGCCTTCGCCCTTTTGGGCTCAGGCAAATACATCTAACCTCGGACAAATAACTAGGCCACTATGATAGCACCTAATTGATAATATTATATCTAAAATTGGGATTTTCTATATACTATTCTATAACATTGTAACAAGGCATGCATACATTTGATTATTAATCAACTATTACTATTAGACAATTGCGGTAGCAATACCAGATAATTGAAGAAAATATATTCCAGAACTCGTTCCATATCGACCAAACTCTGCCAATATCAACATAACTCGGCTAATATGAGTTTCCTCCGTTTTATTTGGCTACAAAACTCGCCTTATATAAGATTTAAGAAATGGGCCATTTACATTGGCTGTCAACACTCGCATGACATGACAATCAGTAGAAGGGGGTCACTATATGTTCAGATAATGTACATAAGACATAATCTGTTCACTTCGTGTCTATTATGTCCCTAATATGTGTCTACTAGGGCAAACACAAGAACGCAGAGATCACTTGATGCTCCTTTCAAGACGCTATCGCTTTAATATTTATATCAGGGCGACAACCAGTAGGCGGAGATCAATATAGAGTCAGGTGATGTGCCAGTTTGTTCCTATTTGTGCTCTCTTGGACCACAAACAGTACTTTGTTGTCACACGATGTAACATTATAAGAGGCTCGAGTGTCCACTTTAGAAAATCATGAATTCTATACACAGAGATTGTTTATTATTGTTTAATGAACATTCTAACGAAAGAGGAATATTTTGCATACATAAAAATTAAATATTTACCGCTCCCCAACTTTATACATCACATAAATAGTCTAAGGTCATATCTCGTATGTTCCTAGTATGTGCTTATTGGGCGATGACACTTTGTGTACAGCTGAGTACCAGTTTGTCCCCATATTTTGACTACTTTGCCGCGTTGTCATGGCAAAGTACATTAAATGATCTGTTCGGGACATTATTTTTTTCTATTAGGTACATATTATGGCATCAACCAGAAACCGGAGTGAATTTATGCACAACTTAGGACTTGATTTGACCTGTTAGGTGCCAACTTGGACCACAAACTGTAGGATGAGGTCACATTCTTGTCACATAACATTATAAATAATATCGACTGTACGCTTTAGGCTGTCGTGTATTGTTATACACGGGTATTTTATCACTATATAGTAAACATTCTAACAAAACAAATGAATAAATTGCATGTTTTAAATTGAAGTAGTTGCCCTTTCCCCACGTTGAACCTGACACTTGCGACATTTATTCCTCATAACATATGAAGAGCAACAGTGACCTTTCAAGAAAATGATTTTATATAGTGTTCGAAATGTTTAACACAATCCGACCTTTGGGTAACATCGCAACACCTTTGGGAGACATGGAATTATTTTACCACATGACAAAATGTTCTTTTGCCCGAAATTTACTGTGTTTGAAAAGAATACACTTCTGCATACGGGTTTTTATATTTACTGTTATCGCATTTGTTATTATTAAAGGACATAGAAGTAAATTGCCTTTTTAATTGCCTACCCATGACATGAATATTTTACCTCTGCCTAAAAGTAAGTATTGTTTAATTATCAGAAAATGTATTGTCAGTAACAGTAGAATGTACCATGCTATAATATGCCAATGAAGTTATGTTATTTAAACCTTTACCATCCGTTATAATGCTATTATATTTACATAATTAAATGTATAACTAGAAGCGAATACAAATATTTTACTCGTCATTGAAGCGCAGTATTGATTTAAGATAACTAAAATTTATCGCTGAAATAAGCAAAACAC